>NC_134590.1:94591355-94908855 GCF_037038515.1 Microtus pennsylvanicus | reverse complement strand
TCCCTCATCTGCTCGATGAGCAATCAGGGTTCCCTGACCTGTGGGAAGCCCAAGGACCGCCCACCTCTATCCAGGTCTCCTAAGGTAAGCATCCAAACTGCCTAGGCTCCCCCAAAGCCAGTACGTGCAGTAGGATCAAAAACCCTCTGCGATTGTTCTTGAGTTCTCAGTATTCCTCATTGTCCTCTATGTTCAGCCAGTCCGGATTTATCCCATGCTTTTTCAGACCCAGGCCAGCTGGCCTTGGTGAGTTCCCTATAGAACATCCCCATTGTCTCAGTGTGTGGGTGCACCCCTCGCGGTCCTGAGTTCCTTGCTCGTGCTCCGTCTCCTTCTGCTCCTGATTTGGACCTTGAGATTTCTGTCCGGTGCTCCTCTGTCTCTGTCTCCTTTCATCGCCTGATGAAGGTTAATATTCATGAGGATGCCTATGTGTTTGTCTTTGGGTTCACCTTCTTACTTAGCTTCTCTAGGAACATGCATTATAAGCCCAATGTCCTTTATTTATGGCTAGAAACCAAATATGAGTGAGTACATCCCATGTTCCTCTTTTTGGGTCTGGCTTACCTCACTCAGGATAGTGGTTTCTATTTCCATCCATTTGTATGCAAAATTCAAGAAGTCCTTGTTTTTTACTGCTGAGTAATACTCTAATATGTATATATTCCATACTTTCTTCATCCATTCTTCCGTTGAAGGGCATCTAGGTTGTTTCCAGGTTCTGGCTATTACAAACAATGCTGCCATGAACATAGTTGAGCATATACTTTTGTTGTATGATAGGGCCTCTCTTGGGTATATTCCCAAGAGTGGTATTGCTGGATCCAGGGGTAGGTTGATCCCGAATTTCCTGAGAAACCGAAACACTGCTTTCCAGAGTGGTTGCACAAGTTTACATTCCCACCAGCAATGGGTGAGTGTCCCCCTTTCTCCACAACCTCTCCAGCAAAGGCTATCATTGGTGTTTTTTTATTTTAGCCATTCTGACAGATGTAAGATGGTATCTTAAAGTTGTCTTGATTTTCATTTCCCTGATCGCTAAGGAAGTTGAGCATGATCTTAAGTGTCTTTTGGCCATTTGAAGTTCTTCTGTTGAGAATTCTCTGTTCAGCTCAGTGCCCCATTTTATAATTGGATTGATTAGCCTTTTACGGTCTAGTTTCTTGATTTCTTTATATATTTTGGAGATCAGACCTTTGTCAGTTGCGGGGTTGGTGAAAATCTTCTCCCAGTAAGTGGTTTGCCTTTTTGTCTTAGTGACAGTGTCCTTTGCTTTACAGAAGCTTCTCAGTCTCAGGAGGTCCCATTTATTCAATGATGCCCTTAGTGTCTGTGCTGCTGGGGTTATACATAGGAAGTGGTCTCCTGTGCCCATGTGTTGTAGAGTACTTCCCACTATCTCTTCTATCAGGTTCAGTGTGTTCGGACTGATATTGAGGTCTTTAATCCATTTGGATTTGAGTTTTGTGCATGGTGATAGATATGGATCTATTTTCATTCTTTTACAGATTGACATCCAGTTTTGCCAGCACAATTTGGTTAAAATGCTGTCTTTTTTCCATTGTATACTTTTAGCTCCTTTATTGAAAATCAGGTGCTCATAGGTTTGTGGGTTAAAGTCAGGGTCTTCTATTCAATTCCATTGGTCGACTTCTCTGTTTTTATGCCAATACCAGGCTGTTTTCAATACTGTAGCTCTATAATAGAGTTTGAAGTCAGGGATGGTAATGCCTCCAGACAATCCTTTATTGTATAAGATTGTTCTGGCTATCCTGGGTTTTTTGTTCCTCCATATAAAGTTGATCATTGTCTTCTCCAGATCTGTGAAGAATTTTGATGGGATTTTAGATGGGGATTGCATTGAATCTATAGATTGCTTTTGGTAGAATTGCCATTTTTACTATGTTGATCCTCCCAATCCAAGAGCAAGGGAGGTCCTTCTATTTTCTGGTGTCTTCTTCAATTTCTTTCTTCAAAGACTTATAGTTCTTGTTGAATAGGTCTTTCACTTCCTTGGTCAGAGTTACCCCTAGATATTTTATGCTATTTGTGGCTATCGTGAAAGGTGATGCTTCTCTGATTTCCCTCTCTGCTTCCTTATCCTTAGTGTAAAGGAAGGCAACTGATTTTTTGGAGATGATCTTGTATCCTGCCACATTACTAAAGGTGTTTATCAGCTGTAGGCGTTCTTTGGTAGAATTTTTGGGGTCACTTATGTATACTATCATATCATCTGCAAATAACGAAAGCTTAACTTCTTCCTTTCCAATACAAATCCCCTTGATCTCCTTATGTTGTCTTATTGCTATTGCTAGAACTTCAAGCACTATATTGAAGAGGTATGGAGAGAGTGGACATCCTTGTCGTGTTCCTGATTTTAGTGGGATGTCTTTGAGTTTTTCTTTGTTCAATTTAATGTTAGCTGTTGGCTTGCTGTAAATAGCTTTTATTATATTTAGGTAGGATCCTTGTATCCCTATTCTCTCTAAGACCTTTATCATGAAGGGGTGTTGAACTTTGTCGAATGCTTTTTCAGCATCTAATGAAATGATCATATGATTTTTTTCTTTCAGTTTATTTATATGGTGGATTACATTGATAGATTTTTGTATGTTGAACCAGCCCTGCATCTCTGGGATGAAGCCTACTTGATCATAATGGATAATTTTTCTAATGTTGTCTTGGATTCGTTTTGCCAGTATTTTGTTGAGGATTTTTGCGTCGATGTTCATGAGTGAGATTGGCCTGTCATTCTCCTTCCTGGTTGAGTCTTTGTGTAGTTTTGGTATCAAAGTAACTGTAGCTTCATAGAAGGAGTTTGGTAATGACCCTTCTGTTTCTATATTGTGGAATACATTAAGGAGTATAGGTATTAGCTCTTGGAAGTTCTGGTAGAATTCCCATCTGGTCCTGGGCTTTTTTTGGTAGGGAGGTTTTTGATAACCTCTTCTAATTCTTCGCGACTAACAGGTCTGTTTAGATTGTTCACCTGGTCCTGGTTTAACTTTGGTATATGGTATTTATCTAAAAAAGTGTCCATTTCTTTTATATTTTCCAGTTTTGTGTTATACAGGCTTTTGTAGTAAGATCTAATGATTCTCTGAATTTCCTCTGTGTCTGTTGTTATGTCCCCCTTTTCATTTCTGATCTTATTTATTTGTGTGTTCTCTCTCTGTCGTTTAATTAGTTTGGATAGGGGTTTGTCGATCTTGTTGACTTTCTCCAAGAACCAGCTTTTTGTTTCATTGATTCTTTGGACTGTTTTCTGTGTTTCTATTTTGTTGATTTCGGCCCTCAGTTTTATTATTTCCAATCTTCTACTTCTCCTGGGCGCGTCAGCTTCTTTTTTTTCTAGAGCTTCCAGGTGTGTTGTTAAGTCCCCAATGTATGCATTTTCCATTTTCTTTAAGTGGGCACTTAGTGCTATGAACTTTCCACTTAGCACTGCTTTCATTGTGTCCCATAGGTTTGAGTATGTTGTCTCTTTATTTTCATTAAATTCAAGGAAGACTTTAATTTCTTTCTTAATTTCTTCCTTGACCCAGGTGTGGTTCAGTAGTTGACAGTTCAGTTTCCATGAGTTTGTCAGCTTTCTGTGGGTAGCATTGTTGTTGCCTTCTAACTTTAATCCGTGGTGATCAGATAGGACACAGGTGGACACTGATATTTTTTGTATCTGTGGAGGTTTCCTTTGTTTCCAAGTATGTGGTCAATTTTTGAGAAGATTCCATGAGCTGCAGAGAAGAAGGTATATTCTTTCCTATTTGGGTGGAATGTTCTATAGATGTCTGTTAAGTCCATTTGCTTCATTACCTCCAATAATTCTCTTAATTCTCTATTAGGTTTCTGTCTGATTGACCTGTCCCTTGTAGAGAGAGGTGTGTTGAAGTCTCCTACTACTAGTGTGTGTGGTTTGATGTCTGCTTTGAGTTCTAGTAATATTTCTTTTACATAAGTAGGTGCTTTTATATTGGGGGCGTAGATATTCAGAATTGAGACGTCATCCTGATGAATTGTTCCTCTTATGAGTTTAAAGTGACCATCTCGGTCTCTTCTGATTGATTTTAGTTTGAAGTCAGTTTTGTTAGAAATTAATATGGCCACACCTGCTTTTTTCTTAGGACCATTTGCTTGAAACACCTTTTCCCAACCCTTTACTCTGAGTAGGTGCCTGTCTTTGTGGTTGAGATGTGTTTCTTGCAAACAGCAGAATGTTGGATCCTGTTTTCGTATCCAATCTTTTAGCCTGTGCCTTTTTATAGGTGAATTGAGCCCATTAATATTAAGTGATATTCATGACCAGTGGTTGTTTACTCCGGTTATTCTTATTGCTTTTGGTAGTAGAGATTGTGTGTCTCCCTTCTTTGAGATGTGCTGGTGAAGGGTCACTAGATGCCTGGGTTATTGTAGGCAGTGTTGGCAGTGTTGGTTTCCTTGGGTTGCGATTTTCCTTCTATTACTTTCTGTAGGGCTGGATTTGTGGCTACGTATTGTTTAAATTTATTCTTATCCTGGAATGTCTTGTTTTCTCCATTGATAATGAACGATAGCTTGGCTGGGTATAGTAGTTTGGGTTTGCATCCATGGTCTCTTAGCTTCTGCAGAACATCTATCCAGGACCTTCTGGCTTTCATAGTTTCCATAGAGAAGTCAGGTGTAAGTCTGATCGGTTTACCTTTATAAGTTACTTGCCCTTTTTCCTTTGCAGCTCTTAATATTCTTTCTTTAACCTGTATATTTTGTGTTTTGATTATTATATGGCGAGGAGATGTTTTTCTTTGATCCAGTCTGTTTGGTGTTCTGTATGCTTCTTGAATATTTAAATGAATATCTTTCTTTAAGTTGGGAAAGTTTTCTTCCATAATTTTGTTGAATATATTTTCTGGGCCTTTGAGCTGTGACTCTTCTCCTTCATCTATACCTATTATTCTTAAGTTTGTTTTTTTTTATTGTGTCCCATATTTCTTGAATGTTTTGTGTTGAGAATTTGTTGGCTTTGCTGTTTTCTTTGATCTGTTCATTTATTTTCTCTATGGTGTCCTCAGCATCTGAGATTCTTTCTTCTATCTCTTGTATTCTATTGATTATGCTTGTTTCTGTAGACTCTGCTCGTTGACCTAGATTTTCCATATCCGGCTGGTCCTAAGTTTGTATTTTCTTCCTTGCCTTCATTTCAGTTTTCAATTCTTGAACTGTTTCCATTACCTGTTTGATCATTTTATCTTGGTTTCCCAGGGTATCATGTACATATTCACTCATTTCTTCAAACTTTTTGTTATACTTCTCATCCATTTCTATAAGGGCATTTTTTACATGTTGTTTAAGGGACTCTATTGCGTTCATAAAGTCAATTTTTTCCACTTCTTCTGTGTTAGATTGTTCAAATACTTCTGTTGTAAGATCCTTGGGTTCTGGTGTTTTCATGTTGTTTTTCAGATTATTGGGTGAGTTCTTGCCTTGGCGTCTGCCCATCTCCTTTTATTAAACCTATCTAATGGGTCTTTTAAAAACCGGATCAGGTTTCCCTGCTGGCCCAGGGCTCCGCTTACAAAATGCCCTAGCTCTGTTTCCTGGTTCCTGCCGCAGGCCAAGAACCCTCTCACCCCTCCAAAGGGTCTTCCAGACAGGACCAGGCTCCCCGTTTGCCAGTGACCTGGCCAACCAAAGGCCTACCTCTTTGATTTGATTGTAGTAGGGCGATCTGCTCTCCTTATTGCCCGCCTGACCCTGCTGCTTGCGTCTGCTGCCTCGCTGGTCTCCCAAAGCCTCTTCCTGAATGCGGTGCAGCTCCGCCGCGACTGGCTGCCGCTGCTCAGCCTCTGTGCGTCTGGCCTGGGTTGCCTTTTTTGTTTTAGTGACAGTGTCCTTTGCTTAACAGAAGCTTCTCAGTCTCAGGAGGTCCCATTTATTCAATGATGCCCTTAGTGTCTGTGCTGCTGGGGTTATACATAGGAAGTGGTCTCCTGTGCCCATGTGTTGTAGAGTACTTCTCACTTTCTCTTCTATCAGGTTCAGTGTGTTCGGACTGATACTGGGGTCTTTAATCCATTTGTACTTAAGCTTTCGTTATTTGCAGATGATATAATAGTATACATAAGCGGCCCCAAAAACTCTACCAAAGAACTCCTACAGCTGATAAACACCTTTGGTAATGTAGTAGGATACAAGATCAACTACAAAAAATCAATTGCCTTCCTATACACTAACGATAAGGAAGCAGAGAGGGAAATCAGAGAAGCATCACCTTTCACGATAGCCACAAATAGCATAAAATATCTTGGGGTAACTCTGACCAAGGAAGTGAAAGATCTATTTGACAAGAACTTTAAGTCTTTGAAGAAAGGAATTGAAGAGGACACCAGAAAATGGAAGGATCTCCCTTGCTCTTGGATTGGGAGGATCAACATAGTAAAAATGGCAATTCTACCAAAAGCAATCTATAGATTCATTGCAATCCCCATCAAAATCCCATCAAAATTCTTCACAGATCTGGAGAAGACAATAATCAACTTTCTATGGAAAAAAAAAAACCCAGGTTAGCCAAAACAATCTTATACAATAAAGGATCAACTGGAGGCATTACCATCCCTGACTTCAAACTCTATTACAGAGCTACAGTATTGAAAACAGCTTGGTATTGGCACAAAAACAGAGAAGTCGACCAATGGAATCGTATAGAAGACCTGGATTTTATCCCACAAACCTATAAACACCTCATTTTCGTTAAAGGAGCTAAAAGTATACAATGGAAAAAAGAGAGCATCTTCAACAAATTGTGCTGGCAAAACTGGATGTCAATCTGTATAAGAATGAAAATAGATCCATATCTATCACCATACACAAAACTCTTTTGGATTTGTTGATGTGAAGTTGAGGAGTCAAACCTGAGAGGCACTTGAGTCTCAATGTTGAATAAGTAAGAGACGTTCAGAGCATCACAAGAGATGGTGCTTGCTCATTGACTGGAAGCATGGAGTGACTATTGTAACCTCTTAAAAGAGACACAGGTTTAAAAAAGAAACTGTGAGCAAGTTCCCTAAGAAAAACTTCATTAGGAGAGTTATAGTAGCATGTTCACAGAGAGCCATGATGGAATCCTGAGGAGGTACAGAAATTTTCACTTCCCTCCAGTCTCCAGGAAAAAGAGTTGTCTGTTCTTCTAGGTTGCAGAGAACAGTGTGGGGCTTTCCTTGCTAGTGACCTATTCTAAGTTCTAGAAGCCAAGAAGACACTGATTAAAACTATCTATAACTCAAGGCCACCTTGGATCTAGGGAGTAGGAAGATGAGCAAGCCTGTATCCAAAAGTGGAGGGAGGATAGAGCTTTTAAAAGGTCTTCATGCCTCAGTTTATCAGCTCTCCAGGAAGATCTGCAAATGCTCTTCCTTTGATTTGTGGGAAAGAACAGACAGCAAGAGTGTTGTTTATCTAACAGAATGGAGTATGGGTATTCCAGCAGAAAGGACATCTGTTCTAGGCTCTTTCAAGAAAAGAAGGTGAGGGAATAGGTTTGAGATCTAAACAAGATGCGTCAATTTGAAATGTCTCAGAAGTGCACAATTCACTCACTCTTCTGTTACTATAGTTTACATGTCCATGATGCTGTCTCAAAGTTTTTTGTTAGTTAATTTTTTTTATTTATCTTACATCATGACTGTTTCCCCTTCCTCCTCTCCTCTTGTTTCCTCTCCCTGCCTCCACTCTGACACCCCATCCACTCCTCGGTTTCTGTCCAGAAAGGGGCAGGCCTCCCATGGATGTCAACGAAGCATGACATCAAGTTGAGGTAGGACTAAATTTTTCCCTTTGTATTAAGGCTGAGCGAGGACACTCGGTATGAGGAATAGTTTCTGAAATGTCAGTTCAAGCATTAGGGTCAGGCCCTGCTCCCCCTGATAGGAGTCTCACAAGTACATCAAGCTACACATCTGTCACACATATGTAGAGGGCCTAGGTCAGTTTCCTGCAGTCTCCTGAACTGCCAGTCCAGAGTCTGTGAACTCCTGAGTCTGTGTTAGATGTTTCTGTTGGTTCTTTTAATCTACCAAGTGAGCTACAGTGCCAATTCCCGTTTTAATAAGTACAAAATGCTCCACAGTGTTTCAAAACATGTTTCAGAGCAGAACTGAGAAAATGGAAACACCATCGACATAAAGTCATGTTGATTCTTCCAGTAAGGACCTAGGCTCATGAATAAGTGACAAGAAAGGAGCAGAGAGATGAAGACACAAGAAGGAAAGAATGGGTAGAATGTCATCTCAGAGTAAAATAAATTCATAAATCACCTGGGTCTGGGCTTATGCATTGATTCATGTATTATATAATACCATCAAGCAGAGTGTGACATTACACAGCTATTAATCTCTCATAATAAAATCATGAGCCCAAACAGATGTTCTTTAACCTTCCAGGGGTTAAATAGTCAGGGAAGGTGATATTCAATCTCTGAAGTGAAGTGAGGAATTGTGGTTAATGCTGCATGCTGACTGCATTAGACTGAGGATTTGTGTGAATACATTTTCAGAGACTCTAATATGGCTGCACAAATGAAAAGAATCATCTTCTTTAACAATGAAAAATGAATGCATTACGAAGAAACCTTTTGAGTTTCAGGTTGAACAAGCCTTCAAAGACCCGAGGCTTCTATTCATACGTTGAGCTATTTTCCTGAGCTCTATAATATGGTAAGAGGCCAGAGTCTGAAGCACTGGGCCAGACAGATTTGTCATGAAGCTTAGAGATGTTATACTTGAGACCCGACGTAATCAGCAAGGCTGTGCTTAAGGAAGGTTGAGAACTGGTGACTTTACTGTCAAACAAACCTGCCCTCTTTCACTCATAACCCAACTCCATATTCATTTATAATTTAATACGCATCCACTGTGTGAAACCAACCCGCACATAAAACAGAATTTCAGGCTTTCCCTTAAATCTGCCTAGGTGTTACTGAAAAACAGTAAGACGAAGGGGGTTGATTGTACCATAATTCTTCCTTCTGTATCAGAGAGATTGTTCTTGTTCTAGTTATTAGGCAATTTGATTTCTGTTGTTAACTATGTGTACCATAACTTAAGGGAACATTGTGTTTGGACATACACGTGTGTATGTGTGCATGTTTGCATGTATGTCACACAAATGTGCTATTTTGTGTAGTGGCCTGAGATTAACTTAGGTCATCTTCCTTGATTATTCTCTGTCTTAAAAGCTGAGCTCAATGAATTGGGCAGATTAGCTAGCTATTAAGACCTTGGAGTTGACACAAAACACAAATGGACACTAGACACTAAGCATGAATATTTGTTACCCTGGAGGGACAAGCAGGCTGCTGTGTTACAGGCAGAGATAGGCAGCAACTGGCATGTGTGCAACCATTTTGTGGACCTAGAGAAGGAAGGCAGGAAGCAGGAAGAGTTAAAACTTGACAGAGTCCAGGTGGTAGGATTCAATTGGCCAGGAGAATTGTAGCTGTGGGAACTTATGCTCCGGTGCACTTTGGGAAAGGCAGGGAACCCTACTAAGGTGCATTCCGGATAGGAAGGACATGCCACCCGATTTGAATGGCCCAGAGACATTGAAGGACAGGAGAGGAAGGAGTCAGAACCAACAAGCTGGCTGCCCCTAGCTGTCTGTGCCCCTGGCCGAGGATTACAGGTGGCTGCTGTGTCTAAAACTATGTTCACATGCTGTTTGTCATTTACAAGAAAAAGTGTAATTATCTGTGTGTTCCTATTACCTTTCCAACTAAGGGGGTCCTTCAGATTTTTCCCTGCACTCACTGGACCACCTAGTGATTCACATTAATACACAGTTCCTTTCACAGTTGCAAGTGAGAACAACTTTCCTTATATGGAATTCAGCCCTGTCCTTGGGGGTTCTGTTTTACAACTTGGGATTTTAAACTTTCCTGAGTGGGTGACAATAAATTGGCTTCAAATATTTTAATCAACTATGTCCTATCAGTTATGCTTATCAGTTTCTGTTATCTTAGCTGCATATATCTTTCTTTCCCCGTGATTCAAAGATGTGGTAGCATCTGCTCACTAACATGTATGTAAATGCGTATAACTATATTCTACATTCTCAGTTGTTGGAAAGTAAACCTTAAACAGATGGCAAAGTTCTGTAGCTATGAGGCGATTCTCTTGTTGGTCTTGTGTTTTGGAGATAGTGCCTCTCACAGCCCAGGTTGTTTACAAATTTACTACATAGATGTTGGCCTTGGACATCTAATCCTCCTGCCTCTGCTTCCCAAGTTCCAGGCTTGTATCAGTAATACCATACCTGATACTATTACCTATTTTTTTGTGCAAAAAGTGACCTTTATATCGAAATTAAAATTATCAAAATTATAGGCAAAGAGAACACAGACTCTAGGAAGGGGCTGATGCACAGATGTAAACAGGTATATGGCTCTGTTGACAAACACTGATAATGTTGACAGTGTTTGTGCTGATGAGTCTGTATGAAGACCTCCAGCTTCCCTGGGAACCCTCCTCAAATGCTAACCTCCATTCTCAGGATTGCTCACCTCTGAAAGAAGTCCTTGGTACAAGAATAATCCTAAATATGGAATGGCAGCTTGCAGAGACAAGCTCTTCTAAGACAGGAGCCTCTTTCTTCTGCCCTGGTGATCTTCAGTTTTATACCTAATCCAGACCAAATTTTCTTTGACATGGTCTCATCTACTGGAGGTATTTCACCCACCAGGCTCTATATATTTCTTTGATTTCTTTTTTAAATAAAACAAAAAAAATTTCAAAAGTTTCATGGGAAAATGAGTGAAAGAAAGAACATTTTTAGGTTCACCAAGAGTGTTCAGGTAGTCAGCCCCAAATCTTGTAGAATACCGTGGAAAAGTTAACTACAGTAAAAGGGTGATGTGTATCTATTTAAGATAAAATGATGGTTTGTCTCTGTTAATCCTGAGATTTGCCAGAGGGGAAAAATATTTTACCAGTTGAGACAAATTTATAGCAAGCTTGAATGAAATATTAACCAAGAAAGACTTTGGTCAGGACCACTCTCTGGATTTCCAAGCTGAGTGACCTCAAGACACATTTTACAGGGTCTATAAGGACAAACCTAGACTGCCTCTGTATTTTCCTATGAGATTATTATTTTTCAAGAACAACTCCCAGCATTTCAAGAAGTTATGTGGTCCTTGGGTGGGTAGGGCTTACAGGTTAACTTTAGGTCTTAAGCCTCCCATAGCACACAGTTGCCTAAGTAGTATACTGTTTCACTTATTACCACAAACATTTTTTAAAATTATTGTTTATTTAACTTTATTTTATGTGCATTGGTGTGAAGGTGTCAGATCCCCTGAAATTTTTTACATACAATTGTGAGGTGCCATATGGGTGCTGGGAGTTGAACCTGGGTCCTCTGGAAGAACATTCAGTGCTCTTAACCACTAAGCCATCTTTCCACCCCACCAGAAACATTTTTATGTACTCATTTATGAACTCATTAGATGCACATTTTCTATGACACAGAAAAAGTAGTCTATTTGATTTGGCATGATGAGTTCAATTATCTTACTTTTTAGTTTAGTTTATAAATACAATCGGTGAGAACATTAGAAGCACGTATTATTTGCCCCTGCATCATCTCCCCACTTTTCTATGAATACTTATAATTCATCATGGTATGGGAATTATTTCAGAATGACCATGGAGAAAAATTCTGTTTTCTTCATTTGCTGGTTAGTTAAATATAAGTTGTCATAATATAATTATAATATAATATAATGTAATAGATTTTATCATTTAGCTATGAATCTTTACTTTTTTGATTTTGGTTTTTGGAGCTATTTGTTTCAAATTCATCTTGAATTCCTAATCTTATAGCTGTAGCTGTCCAAGTGTTGGAATTACAGGTGCAACATGCCCAGCTAGGGAGTCCTCTTAAAAGTACAGAGTAACAAATTACTGAGGTGCACAGCACTTTTAAACAACAGCTGTTGAATTTCTTTCTCAGTTTTTTGAACCCAGGAGCAATTCAGTAATTTTGAGAACACAGAGACATTGAGAAGACAGTGATGGTAGTCAGTCTGTGTGACTGCCACCAAGTAAAGACTTGATTATAGCTATAGAATCCAAGATTACAGCTGTGTTTCTTGGAAGGACTTAATTTTTTAGTGGCTTGTAGCTCGGCTCTTCAGTGACCTGGATACAGACATCTTTTCAAGGCTTTTCCAACAACACTTTTCTATTTCTAGAGGGAGGGAAGACTGAGACACAGTAACTTTCATAACCTGACATCACTTTTGCCATATGCTATTGCATACACACAACTTTAGTACAGTGTAGGAGGGGACTGCATAATGGATACTAGACATCCGAGCTATCTGTTTCCTGCTTGTGCACTCTTGTCTTGATGACAGGGGTCCCTATAACACGCAGTATAAGTTCATTCCATGTCAGAACCAAGGAGTCTGTTACAAGGTGGAGAAAGAGGTTCTGTTTTGTTTTGATTTTTCCTTCCAGATGGAGTAGATATAGTCCGTCTTGATGTTAGAAATGTTGATATAGCCAGACACATGCATCTAATCATGAAGCAGAGAGATTATAAATGTTTATGTTCAGTTCTTTCCAGCAAACCACAGCTCTTCAGATGATGTCACTCAAGTACAGAGTGGGTTTTCTGTACTCAGTTAAGCTTTTCAGGAAATGCACTCGAAGATATACCTAAAGGCGTGTTTCCATGGTGATTTTACATCTAGTAAAGTTGACAATTGACGTTACTCTTAACAGAAGATGTTGAGTGGTAAAATAAAAGAATTAGAGAAGAAATCTAGCATGGTGGGTCCCGACTTTTACCCAAACACTCAAGAGCCTGAAGAAGGTAGCACCAAAAGTTTGAGCCTATTCTGGTAGGATAGTGACACTGTGTCTCAAAAGTAATGCTAGCAGTGCCAAAAAGGGATTAAAAGGAGAAGGCCATGTTTAAATGTTGAAGATATCTCTGTCTGCTGAAAAGTCTTAATGATTCAAATGCTGGACTTAGATGCTAAATTCCATTACGGATGGACCACCATGTATTTATGGAAGGGGACTTGGATGCAAAAGTGATGCTAAATGGCTTCCCCAACTTTTTCGTATCAGAATCCATTTTTTCATCTTCAGACATTTTTTTTTCGTCTTTTGGTTTAACTCCTGTAAAGCCATGATTGATTGTTTCTCTCTCACATATTTTTCCATTACTTCTTTTATTCTCTCAATCATTATACAGCTGTTACCATATATTAAAAGGAAAAACAAAGTCTTTGAAAGGCTTCTATCCTACCACCATCATATCATTTTGAACTTTATATCATCACTGTTCTATCATTTAGCCTTGGATACCAGTAGGAAGTACATTCCTCAACAATCCTTCCCAAATCAGATTAAACAGTGCTATGAGGCCAATTGCCCTTTATAATCACAGACACACGTGAGAACTCCATTGTGTGTTGACATTTTCGTGATCTGAAGTGTGTATCACTACTTACAGCATTACCCCCTGAATTTAAAATTAGTCTGCAACTTTATGCTTTCCAGAAGTGGTCTGCTCTGAACAGTTGCTCGGAAAATCAATCTATCTATGGCAATAGCAAGCCTGCTTGCTCAGGGCAATGTCAGCATAGTTTTTTTTTCCAAGCTGAGTGAAATATCAGAGGGTTTCCATGACAGATTCCTCAAACATGTAATTATACTCGCACTTTAAGAACCAAGTGCATTGTAATTTTCATTTTTCCCCTTTATAAAGAAACAATGAAGTTATTAAATGAATTTCAGATATATTGTGCAGTATGTTAGGGGATTCATTGTTAGTTAATGATGATGGACAGGATTACTTTTCTCATTGCTATGAAAAAGTATACAACAAAAACAACACAAGGAGGGGGTGTTGGTTTGTTTGCTCATACTTTGAGTGTATAATCCATCAAGAAGAAGAGGGAGTTCATCCTGGCAGGAGTCTGAAGCAGGAGTTCTTTCAACATATTCTAAATCATAGACATTTCCATTGTCAAATGGTTTATTTTATTTAGTAATATTAATTAAAAATATTCTCCCATGAACACAATTAATACCACATTGTGCTAGCCATTCTGAAAGTAGAGAGAAAGCCACATGAAAGTTAATTTACTAATATAAAGCCTCAGCAAAGTACATTTGCTAAATCTATACTTAAAAAGAAAATATGTCATTCAGCTTTTGTAACTTAGGACAGGACCTATTAATCATTACTTTTTTTTTCAGAGAAAGACATATAGTTTCTAAAGTATTTTTCCAATTAAAATTTTCTCTTAATATGTTTTGACTTTTATTAAATTAAGACCACATTTAGATCTGTTTTGTGCCAGATGTTTTAAAATCTAACATTTTTCTCCTGTAAAGGGCTCTTGAGTTGAATCAATAATATAATTTAAACACTATGTGTTACTTGGTGGTATCTTATTGGGTTATGAAATGAAATCTGTCTAGTTCTAAAATGCTTGTTATTTCCACACTATGAAAAAGCACATGTTGGGGACAAATTAAATTTATGACAACATTGTGGTATTAAGTGATGCTTGAAAAATGTCAAAATCAATTATTTTTAAAGCTTTCAAACTGAGAGGTCCAGATAAGGTAGCCTAAAATTAAAAGTTTGATTTTAGAGATTGTTTCTTTGTTTATCATAAATTGTAGGATTTACCCTGTGTGTGTGTTTATCAGAGAGCAAACAAAATTTGAGCTGCTACACTAAAACTATTTTCATAATAAGAATTGCTGAATGAAATATTTATCTGCTCTTATAGAGTGCTTCTAGGGTTACGTGTCTGGTATGTGACCTCTACTTCATGGATGTGTGGTTACATCAATATCTGGAAGGTCAGCCACTGGGCAGTGTTAAGTCGGGTATTGCTGAGAGCTGCAATCATACTGTAAACAGACTTCATCATTTATCTCTAGTATCAGAAGCCTCAATGGTACTTTGGGCTTTAATTAAAGAAATTGTGACCAGTTATACAAACAAGCAAAATCACATGGAAATCATTATTCTGAAATTGCCCCAAACTGTACATCACTGTCACATATACTATGAATAGTTAGTTAAAACACAGCCTCATTTTAAAAGGAGAACAAAACTGGACATATTCATTTTGTTAAAAGGTAGCCTTTGCTATTTTGTAGTGTGCAAAATCAAGACAACCAAGCACATACAATGTCCAAAGTATTAGTTAGGCAAGTGAGAATACAGAGGGTGGTGATGTGCAATTTACCATGGTCTTTGTACAACAGCTGTCTCTATACAGTTGGGACCCATAAACAACCTTATTTCCATACCCTTAAATCTTCTGTAATAGCCTATACTACTTCTCCTCTAATAGATAATTTCTACAGCAAATCCTGTTAATGTTTGAGAAAGTCAGTTATCAAACGAGTCTTCAGTGATGTTGTGACTTCTTGTAATTTTAATATAATTTCTACCATTATTACTGTCATTCTGGGCCCATTGTTTTAGATGGAGGTGAATAGACATGTGTCTTCTCAGAGTTTTTCAGGTTCTTTTAAATTGTTCATGTGTGTTGTAAGGAGCAATGCTGGCTGTTAAAGAGCTGCTGTTCCAGGTTCATGTTTGTATTATTTTTCCAGTGCTATGTATTGAATACAGAATGCTAAGCAATCCCTCAAAAAATGCTACATTCAATTGGCACATGGTGTGGGAGATCCTTCTGTCTATGTGTTGCTTTTATAGGTTAATGAACAAAGAACTTCTTTGAGCCTATGGCAAGGGCAGAACCGAACTAGGCAGGAAAAGTTAGACTGAATGCTGGGAGAAATAAAGGTGGTGTCAGAGAGATGCCATGGAGCTACCACCAGAGATAGACATGCAGAAACTTTGCTGGTAAGCCACTGCCACATGGTGATACACAGATTAATGGAGATGGGTTAAATTAAGATGTCAGAGTTAGCCAATAAGAAGTTAGAGCTAATGGGCCAAGCAGTGATTTAATTCACATGGTTTCTGTGTGATTATTTCAGGTCTAAACTAGCCAGGTAGCTGGGAACCAGTAAGCAGCCTCCTCCCACTACTACTACTACACCCCCACCCCCTCCAAAAATCAATTTGTTATTTAAACTTAAAAAAATACCAGTATCATATAGTACATAAAAAGGAAAAAAACTTAGTTAAACCAATGACAGTGTTGTGTTACAGTGTGAGATGGATTTTGTCTGGTGTAGTGGTACACACCTGCAATACCATCACTTAGACTCTGAAACAGGATGAGAATTTCATGAACATTCTTATCTACATGGGAAATGGAGAACAAGAGATCCTGTTGCCAAAAAAATTGAAAGACACAAAACAACCCCTGAAAACAAAGGATTCCTGAGAGTCTAACTTCATGGCACAGGTACTGGTGGGAGCCATGATTTTTTGAACCACAACTCTGTGGAGTTAATAGGTCCATACCACCATCAAGAAGCATGCTACTGTGTTTCTCATAAACATCATTCAATTGTTTGGTAGCAAGGCCTCTTAAAAGAGCTGCATGGTTTTTCCTGCTAATGTAAGTCAGGAAGCCTCTCTTAAAGGAGTCGTGTCTCTGCTTGCATCTAGCAGACAAAGGCCGCCCTAGACAATGCTGATACCAAGAAGCCAGGTTTGACTCTATTCTTTTGTCTCTTTAGAATCCTTAAAAAAAAAAAAAAACCTTTCTCAATCTTTTTGTGGAAATTTGCTTTTTTTCCCCCTTCAAGATAGAGTTTCTATGTAGCTTTGGAGTTTTTTCCTGAAACTAGTTCTTGTATACTAGGCTGGCCTTGAACTCAGAGAGATTTGCCTGCCTCTGCCTCTCAAGTGCTGGGATTAAAGGTGTGCACCACCACCGGCAGGCTTCTGTGGAAATCTTCTTTTTCATTTTAGGGCCACCCAGACCAAATAATCACATAAAAACTATATTAATTACAACACTATTTGGTCAATGGCTCAAGTGTATTCCTATCTGGCTCTTACTTCTTAAATTAATCCATTTCTATTAATCTGTGTGGCCATGAGTCTGTGCCTTACTGGTAAGTTTCTTGCATCTTTCTCATTTGGAAGCTTCATGGTGTCTGCCTGACTCTGCCTTCTTTCTCCATGTATTCAGTTTAAATTTTCTGCTACCTATATTCTGCCTTGGCAGAGGCAAAAACAGTTTCTTTATTAGCCAATGGTAACAAAACATATTCACAGCATGTAGGGGAATCCCACATCATTTTAATGCCTTGGCTAGTCTGTTCTAGAGAGACAAGCCAGATCCTATTCCCTGTTTATTCATTTAACTCATGAAAGGAAAGGGGAGGATGCAACATATCTTTACAGTGTCTGTTCAGTTCAGAAGTTCTTGAAAGCATAGCTTCCTTCTGTTTTTTAAGATTCTCCTTGGAAATGCCAATACAGACAGTGACCTCTTTCTCTAAATTTTGTAATAGGATGAAAACCGTGTTACAAAATGAGCCAAGAGATATCTTTTTTCACCAGTTTGGTGATTTAACACTCAGGAACACATGAATTAGTTAGATATGTATCAGTGTTTTTTATTTTTTTTTAAATTTTTTATTGAGAAAAAAAAAAGTCTTCCTCCCAGCCTCCCATTTCCCTGCCCTTCCTCCCATCCTTCTCCCCCTCCCCCCACTCCTTTCCCCCTCCCTCTCCAGTCCAAAGAGCAGTCAGGGTTCCCTGCTCTGTGGAAAGTCCAAGGTCCTCCCCCCTCCGTCCATGTCTAGGAAGGTGAACATCCAAACTGGCTAGGCTCCCACAAAGCCAGCACTTTAAGTAGGATCAAAACCCCTTGCCATTGTCCTTGGTTTCTCATCAGCCCTCATTGTTCGCCATGTTCAGAGAGTCCGGTTTTATCCCATGCTTTTTCAGTCACAGTCCAGCTGGCCTTGGTGAGCTCCCAATAGATCAGCTCCACTGTCTCAGTGGGTGGGTGCGCCCCTTGTGGTCCTGACTTCCTTGCTCATGTTCTCTTTTCATTGGGACCTTAGGAGATCAGTGTTTTTTACTAAACCCATTAAACCTCACAGTCAGTGAGATCCTGGCCTGTAGAGACTGCACACTTCAGTTGTGGGGCAGGCTTTTGTCATTTCTTACCTATGAGTATTTGATGAATTCAGATAAAACATTTACCAAAATCCAATATTGATTTCTAATTTTAAAAACATATCATTTTGAGAACAAATAGAATTTCTTCAAATTGGCATTTTCAAAACGCCAAATGAACACACATTAGCGAGAAAGACTATGGTGACCTCCAATCACATTGAGGGAGGAAATCCACTCTAACTACCTCTACTGAATATTATCATAGTGTAAGTCTGCACGTAAAGAACAAACCTACAAAACTGTAGATATGTCAGTATAGACTCTATCCAGAATTCTGTAGCATATATAAATTCCACAGAGAGAAGTTCTAAGATAATTTAAAATTATAAGATAATTTTTAAAAATGGAAAGTGAATTCTAAGGAGGAAAGGGAAGAGGGACATGATGGTGATACTAGATTATAATTACAAAAAGTTATTAAAAATTAATGCATTTTTTCATGAAGGCCTATATGTAAAGAACATGATAGCTGAGAAAGAAATGGGAGAAAATCTTTACATGTATTCAAAAATTTTGTCTTATTTCTCCTAATAAATAATAGTAATCATCAACACAATAACATTTTAAATCAGGCTTGAACTGCTGATACTGTTGAAGGAATTTGTGTGAATGGCCAGAAACTGTAATAATTTCATAATCCATGCTATCTGTTGTAAGGGCAAAACAAAGCATTTCTTCACATGGTTAAAATGACACAGCGAAGCAAAAACTTCAGAAGCAGAGCTGATATAGGGCAGCAACGACTCATCTGAACATGCTGGCTAAGCTTGCCTGCTGTCTTCTTTTCTTATAAGAAAATCGCATTGGGACAAAGACTCCTGTGCATTTATAAATTGTCCAGGGTTTTTTGTACAGCCCAGTAGGAGAATGATGCCATTTCTAGAGAGTTTGTAAGATGCTGACTGGAGAGTTACGCATGCTGTAACTAAACCAAACACTGGATGAGCTTCTCAAGAAAAATGGAACTACATACTCATAGTAACTATTGTATACAGATATTCATAATAGCTTCTCAATAGCCCAGGATTCCCTCAAGAGGAGACTGACTGAATAACAGTAATATGATTCTAAAATATTTAGCAAATACTCAACAGAGAAAATGATGAAATAATGTATTTCAGGCTACTTCAAAGGCAAGACTACTCTTCCATTAAAGAATGTATTTATAGAGCATTATAGAATATAAATAAAAATACATAACAAAGATTGAAAACTGCTAAAGTCAGCATAAATCAAACAAGGAAACATGTAATCAATCTTAACCTATCACTACATAACCAAAATTTGAAATCAATACACAATGTTGTGAACATAAGAAAATAAGACAGTTTGTTTTGCATTTTTAACAGATGAGCTGTTGCCACTGACCAGTAAAAGAAATTATAGAGAAATAGGTGTACCCTGAAAGCTTTCAGGAGAACATAGCCCTGGACCCCACAAGGACCAAACGGAACAAGATAGAACCTCTGAACATGAATGTAAGTTGTAAATTTCTCCTTGTATTTGTCTTCTATGCTTCTCTATATTTATCAACTATTAGCTCATTCTTACTACAATTTGCTTTCCCATTTCAATTATCATTTGGGTTAATTAAAACAAGGCTCTGACCACACTTTGATCAAACCAATAAGATATGTGATAGTTTGGGTAAATATGTCTGCCCAGGAATGCCAAGAGGCAACTACATCAGGCAGAGTCAGTTAATGTGGAAAGGGTCAGTTGTCACTGGAATAGGGGATTCCTTGCTTGGAGTAAATGCATGCATGGACAGGTTCAACAGAAGAAGAACAGGTGCATGTGGAAAGGGGATAGTGGCTATTGAAACAGAAGATATCTTCCTTAGGGCTAGTATGTATGTGGACAGAACAAAGGCTGGTACACATGGAGAGAGAACAGTGGTTGTTGGGACAAATGATGCTTTATTAGAGCTAGTACATGTGGACAGGGGCTGGAGTCATCAGAACAGACAATAAGTAAGACAGATAAGTAATGGGATAGAGGATGGCAGCCCAGAGCCAATGCATGTAGACAGGAAGCATGGTCATGAAGACAGAGGACAAATCATCTCAAATCAGAACATGTTAATGTTGGTAGAAAAGATAAAAATGAGACCCCACAATAAAGAATGGAGGATAAGAAGTAAAAACGGGTTTTTGGTGTTATTTAATATATCATACCAAAATATTATCATTTATTTTGATGGAGTTTAGGATATGCAGGATCCAGTTACTAATATTAAAACTAATCTTAGTACTCTCTTTGAAATTATTAGTCAAATGTGAAACTGAAGATTAGTAACTAAAGAACAGACAAAAAAGTATTGACAACATCTTCACAGATTTTTCCCATTTTGTAAAATGGGAAAAAATGAATGCATCACATATAATTAATGGGCAGTGGTTCTCCTGAAGAAGAGCTGTGTTGGACTATATGTTAGAGTCTATTTGTACACTGTGTTCAGTTTGAGGACGTCTAACCAGGGAAGATGTCAAGCATGAGTTCACAAAGAAAGATAGGACCCTGGAAGTGCTGACATGTTCAGTCAAAAGTCCATGGGTCTGAAACAGCAAAGAGGAATCAGATCCTCCTATCTGCGTGTCAAAAACTGCAGTGGCCTGGCTTTCATGCCTTGGTTTCAACATCAGCCTCATAAGCTAAAAATAAGCTTAAAGAATTTGATCTTCAGCACACCCCTTATGCAAATTTTTCTTTGTTTATTCTCATTTTTCATTCACTGAATATTTTAGAATACATCAGAAAACTTGTCTATATCTTTTCTGTTTCCAGAGGCTGGTGGAATTTTATTTTCTTTTATTAAGAAAGAATGATAAGGAATGATTGTCTAGTCTCTAAATCCTCTTGAACCCAGCTAGTGCAAACTACTATAAACAGATTCTTCCATCTTTTTGATGCAATGCATCAGAGTACTGGATATTAACTACCTACCCACGTGGTTGTAGGAAAAGACAGAATTTCCATGCTCTTACAGGACTTGACTTTTGTGACACAGTTGAAAATAATGTTAGATATTGTGATTTCTTCTGTGTGTACATTTTAAAATTCACTTCCTGAATTTTTCTGGAAATCAAAATGTACTAATCAAGACAATGTTCCAATCTAATTGTGCAGAGACCAAACATAAACATCTGTCACTTTTGTGATTTTACTGATTCTAGAAATGTGATGTCTCTCAGGTTTTGTCTGTGCACATCACTTTGCATACAAAATTAAATCAGATTTACAATTCAAAGCCTCTTTGAATATGGGTCACACATGTCTCTGAATTCATATGTTGGATGCTTATTCCTCACTATGGTGCTGTTCATAGGAGGTTTGGAACTTTTAAGCGGAATAACATAGAAAAAAGTACTAGGTCACTAAGGGAACACACTCCAGGTCCTAGAAATGTGACCGTATCAGTCCACATTATGACAATGAAGAAACTCCTCTGCTGTTGGTGTAAAGGAACCATTGTAGTTCTCGTAGACTTTGCTGTATAGCCATGCTTACCTCAAAACACCATGGAATGTTAAAGGCAGTCAGGAGAGGATTATTATACCCTGCGCATTCAGGGTATAAATAAGAATTTTGAGTGAGTTCTTTCTTCTATTGAGGCTTCAGCCCTGAAGGCTTCATCATCTTCTAATATTCCTGCAGACTCACCAAAAAGCTTTCAGTCAAGATAGTCCAGGGAACACTCAGATCTTAGCCACAAGTTCTGTTGTGAACCATCAAACCTGACTCCACTTCATGCTCTGGCTCCCTCCTTTCTATGTAGCTTCCTTATTCACTCTCCTGCTGCTGATGTACCTTGCATATACTACCACATCCACAAGAGTCCACAGACTTGAGTGGATCTGATGCATGCCTTTACACCTGAGATGCCATATATACAGTTTAAAGAGCACAATACCAGTTCAGTGTTTTTCTCTCACTGTGTCAGGCAGTTCATGGGCCATTTCCTCAGAGAAGCCGGAGTTCTGCTCTGTTGCTTGCTGTAATAGCTATTTGCAGTGCATCTTCTTAGTTTTATTCATCTAGGTATTTTATAGTCTGTCTTTTCTAAGAAAATAGGCTTTTCATATGTAGATATTTCAATTTGTCTTTTGGTTTTATGTCCCCAGTACCTAGGTTCATCTGTCACAGAGATGCAATAATCAGTGATCATTTGTTATTGGAGACCATGTGTGCAGCTTGGGTGTCAAGTGTTCTCAGTTTGATTGTTCTAAATTCAGTCTTGTGGGGACTTGACATTCCTTTCAAAAGTAGCTTAGCCACAATAGTCATTTTCTGGAAAGATTCCAGCCAAGAGAAAAGAAAGCTACCCTTTAGAGGACAGAGAGAAGAAAACAAAATATATGAACCAGAAGAAAGAGAGAGAGATTTCAAGCCAAACCCAGATGCTCAGGGTGTTACAAGGAATGAGACACAGAGACACCCAGGTGTTGAGAATATACAATGAGGGGACAGGTACACCATGCATTGAGTCAATCACAGATCTTAACCCTGGGCTTTACTATGGCATTCACAGATACAGAGATTTAAAGAAAATCACACAAGTTATGTTTGTATGACTTTGACATAACCAGGTTGTATATCTTGCTCAGCAAAAGCCGGGATGTATTTGGGTTTGTATTTGGGCATGAGTAACAAGCAGGCTACATAGTGTGTAGAAGTCAGGCTGTTTTAATCAGGACAAAGGCAGTAGGTGAATAAGTGACAGAGTAGATCCCAGGAGACCAACTATATCAGACAAAATTAGGACAGTGACGAGCTTCTATGCTATTAGTGGTGAAGTGAATTATAGTTCATTGGCTTGAGGTACCCGGTAGGGATGGAATAAAAATGTTAATGTTGGCTACATATATTTCCTCAACTCTCCAAAACAATGCAGCTTTACTTGTGAGCTGTGTTCACTCAAACAAACAGAGGCTTCTGTTATGAATTAGGCCCAAGAATCCAACACAATATGATACAGACACAAATTTGAGTAGCTCAGGAGGCTAAGAAGGCAATGACACCAGGTGGTTTTCTAGGATACGAGTTACAGAAGTAATCTGAGGGAAATAGCCTTGATTCATTTATTGTATCAGACAACTACTGATTTGGGATTATACTAAAGCATGAACTCCTTAAGTTTTATTCTATGTCTCTGTTTAGCATCTGGAATGCTCTGCTTCCAAATAGTTGTAGTTTGTGGCTTAATTGCACAGCATCTACCATCATCAGTTCCCATTTCATTGTATTTCATTTACCCTTAAGTAAAAATTGACATCTTTTCTTACTTCCTATTACCTTCTTGTGCCTCCAATTTCATCATGTGACTTTTTCTCCTTTCCTAATATAGATCCTCAGTGAGTGGATTCAGGTTTGTGCAAATGAGTTCTGGAACTTTTTGTCATCACAGATTCACAGGGATCTGACATAGAGGATACACACAGAGTCCATGTGTCACCTTTTAAAGTTGTGTGGCATCAGATTGCCCTGTTTTCTCCCAACTCACTAAAATGTTTAAAATACATGGAGTGTGTCCTTGGGTTAATTTGATTTTTGACACTCTCATGATTTTTAGAGATTTAACTATAGCAGCTAATTCAGAATTTCTTACATCGTATCTAAAAAGCAGTACCATGGTATAGTGAACAGAATTTGATACTAACAAAAACAGACTTGAATTAGATAAAGACCTCTGTAAGTAAAGTAGCTCAAATTATAGATAGTGTCTCAGTAGGAATAAAATACTATGAGAGATTCTTAGAATATGAATTGTTAAGAGCAATGATACATTTTCTTGTGATACACATAGCAGTTGCTAGCTGTTGATAATCAAACATTGTAGACAGACTTTGGTATAGCTTATAAGCTTGAAATGAAAAAGACAGATGTTCAAAACAATAGATAAAAAAACAAGGAATCCATCAAACTGCAACAAAAACTAAAATTAGAGAAAATATCTCTCTAGATTCCAATATTAGAAACCTATTTAGTCTCTCCTTTTCAAGAGAAGAACCTTGAGTCTAATTATATTAAATATAAAAAAGTGATGAGTGACAGGCTCCAAGGAACTGACTACACAAAGGGTACTTGTTTATACTCATCTCGAGCCATCAAATTCCTAGGTTCTGTGTCTGATATTTGCAAATGATCTTCTTGTGAATGATGTGCAGTTAGTAGACACCAGATGCCTAAGCACCCTGAGACACAAGGCAAAAACACATGGAATATCTATGTGTGTGTTTGAATTTCGAGACAGGGTTTCTGCATAGCTTTTTTGGTTCCTATCCTGGAACTAGCTCTTGTAGACCAGGCTGGCCTCGTACATGTGTGTCTTTACTTCACAATCACAACCCCATTCTCTACAGAGCATGAGAGAGATCATGGTTGGCTGTTTCTTTAGCTGGTACCCTCTCACTCCTTCTGCCTTTTCTGTCTGTCTTCACTTCATCAACACAACATTGAGACCATCTTGGATTTCACTACTAATTTTATCAAATTTGGCCGACTTTTCTCCAAACTTGTTGAGACATTATCCATGCTTCTATGACAAAATGACCAAAAGTAACTTGAGTGAAGGGTTTATTTAGGTTCACTGTTTAAAAAGAGATTTTGTCCTTTTGGCATGAAAGGCATTTCAGGAGTACAGGTGGCTTGTTCCATAGTGTCCACAGTGGCAAAGCAGAGAGAGAGGAATGTTGGCATCAGCTCACTTTTTTTTCTTACCTTTCCAGAATCCTTATTTTTGGAATAAAATCACTTATTCAAAGTATCTCTTTCCTTGTATTTAAACATCCATGGTAGCACCTTCACAGACATACAAATCATTGTTTTCTAAGTGCTTCTGATGTAAGGCAAGTTGATAGTGAAAGTTAAACATTGGTTTCCAAACAGAAACTTCCACTTATCTGTTCATCAAACTACCTCCCTTTCACATCCTGCATTTATTTTTTTATACTGTGGAGTGACCCTCGCATTTGTTTCTATTTGGCCAAGTCTCAAGTGAAAGAAAAAAATTTCCATTTATCAATCGACCATACCCATCAATGCCATTTCAGTATTAGGACAAGCAGTATGCATATATCAGTGTTGTCTTTTAATTCCCACTATATCAAGGGGATATATTATTACCTCTCATAAACAATAATAAACATATGCCAAGCACAATGAAATAGTTCATTTGAATTTTCCATGGATAATTAATGAAACTGAGAAATTTATTAATAACGCTGGTTCCTACATTCATACACAACTCACTATACAAATAATATAGGATATCTTACTGACTGAATCTGACCCTACAAATTAATTATGCATATCCAAAGGCAAAATCCAGTGAAGCCAAAGGTGTGTACTGTCTGGTGTCTAGGCATCTTGCATTTCTTCATATCCTCCAGGAAGTAGAGAAATTTCCAGATTAAATCTTGCTTCATAACTGTTTCATTATATGTAAATTTACTATGCAAAAGTTAAAACCTTCCTTTTATTTAAAAGGAAAAGTGGAGGTGATGTGGGACTCACCTCTGCATGCTGTGGTTACCATTAATAAATAAAAAAAACTGGTTTGGTCTGATAGGGTAGAAACTGAGTTAGGCAGGGAAAACAAAACTGAATGTTGGGAAGAAGACAGAGTCAGAAAGAAGCCATGGAGTTGTTGCCAGAGACAGACACACTGAAACTTTGTTGGTAGGCCATGACCTCATGATGATGCACAGATTAATGGAAATGGATTAAATTAAGATATAAGAATTAGCAAATAAAAAGCTAGAGCTAAAGGGTCAACCAGTGATTTAAATAATATAGTTTCTGTGTGATAATTTTGGGAGTTTGGGCTGCTAGAAAAAGAACAAGTGGCCTCCTTATTACAATCAAGCAGTCCAGGAAAGAGCTATTTCTTGCCCAAATGGCTAGCAAACTCCATAAGGAGCCTCCTTGATGCCCATCTTCCTCTTGAAGTAATTGGTACTACCAGGAGCAGAGTGTCTCTCATTGTCATGAAATGTCAAAGTTCTTAAACATTTTAAATGCCATATTCTGAAGGTCTCTGAAAGACTTGAAGAATAACCTATCTAAATGAAATATATCTTTATATATCTAGAAAACCTAACACACTTGACTATTATAGATGATTATCTACTAACCTATATTTCTTAATTATACATTGCATTTTTAAATAAACTGGAAAAACACAACACCTTAACCAAGATAAGAGATGCATATACACATAACCAAATTCACCTTAAAGTTATATCAATAAGCAAGATACATATCAATGCAAAGTATTCATCTCTATACCATATCCCCCTTTAAATGCAAACATTTATAGACAATATTTGGGAACTTGAGCATAACTTTTTTTAATACTACTTTCTGCTTTTTGTTGGGTGAGGTACATTTTAAGGTGTTCATAATAATTTTTCAGGGGTTATTGGTCCATCAAACCACATTAGTCTGAAAGAAATGAATAGGCTCTTATCTTCTGTGCAAACAAAAGAAGAACCTCTTTTCCAAAGCAACATATCCTTAGGCCCAAATTTTGAAGTCAAGATATATTTAGAGTATATATGCTGGTTTATTTTAACAGTATGAACAATGAAATGGTTCTCTGTACTTAGCTCATTCACAGTACAAAAAAAAATCAAAGAAACACTAGTATACATAATCCAGACTCACTGTGAATTTTCCATCTTTACGTGGCTTATTTTTCTTTACTCCTTTTAATCTATGACTGTACTCTGTCTCTTTAAAGACTTTATTTTAATTTTTAAAATGATTTACTTCTTTTCCAACTCTCTTTATTCTTTTTCTTTTCTCTTCCAAGCCTACATACATTTATCCAAAACTGTAACTTGTTTAGAGGTCTTTTTAAAATCTGGGTTTGTGTTTATTGCATATCTGTAATTCTTTTCTGACCACAGTACTTTCTGAAGTGCTAAGCCCTTCTTATGAACTTAAGTGGTGGCATTGTTAGAGGAAATATGGTTCTGCCTGCTTGCTCTACCAGTCCACCATGGTGGAGCTGTTTATTGCCTCTGAGAGTCATATACATTGCCCCATTTTCAGGCATACAGCAGGTCTATGTTTCCTTTAAGCAAACTATAACAGTCTGATTACAAATCCCATTTAAATGCTTGGGAGATAGAACTTGTTGCAGTTTTCACTTGAAGCAAGACCTAGGAAGATACAGTTTCAAAACAGTGGGGCTTTTTTTGTCTGCTAGAGCTGAATCAGGAAAACATCTTTTAAAGGAGACATGCCTTTGCTTGCTTCTAGTAAACAGAACCTACCCAAGAAAATGTGCAGAAGGGAGCCGGGCCCCTTGTTCCATCCTGCCCAGCTAGCTTATACCCAAAATAATCACAAAGAAACTGTATTAATTGAATTACTGCCTGGTCCATTATCTCTAGACTCTTATTGGCTAACTTTCATATCTTGATTCAATCTATTTCTATTAATCTATATGTCACTATGAGGTCATGGTTTACTGGGAAAGATTCAGCATGTCTTACCTGGCAGCTCCATGGTGGCTCTCTCTCTGCCTTTCTTCCTCCCAGCATTCAGTTCAGTCTACAATGCCTACCTATCAAAAGGCCAAGGCAGTTTCTTTATTCAACCAATGAAAGCAACACATAAACAGAAGGAACTCCTACACCATTTCCCCTTTTCTGTTTAAACAAAAATAAAGGCTTTAACTTTAACATAGTAAAATTACATAAAACAAAACAGTTATCAAGCAAGAATTATGTTATAATATTTATATTTACTTTATCTTTTATCATAACTAAGGAAAATTATGACTATAACTATCTATTTTTCAACTCCATCAAAGACTCCAGAAGGATATCATATTACCTAAGTAAATGAGAAGTAAGCAACTTTCAAAACTCTAGAAATGACAGAGACATCTCACTGGCTGTTAGTCACGCAAAGTTTTTCTATACCATTGGGGCATTCATCTTCAGCCTACAGGCCCATAGTATCCAGCAGAAATTTCCATGAAGCAGGAAATTTTAAAGACAGTTCAGCCACTTTCTTCTGTGTTCAGCAGAATCTCTCACAAACTCTTTCATGAAGAAGGAACCCTGAAGGATCATCTCACATTTTGGCAAGTTCAGCAGTCATCTCTCTTATGGTTCTTCATTTCCAGTTAATGCATCAGTCCAGGCAAGAGCAGTTTCTTGCCCAAATGGTTAACCAACTCCATGAGGAGCCTCTTCAATGCTCATCTTCCTCTTGAAGTAGATTGGTGCTGCCAGGAGAAGATGTGTCTCATTGTCATGAAAAGCCCTAAGTTATTAAAACTTTTAAAAATGCCATATTGTGTAGTCTTTGAAAAATATAAGGAATGTCTATCTAACTGAAATATATCTCTATATATCTAGAAAATCTAACATGACTACAAGCTTGACTATTATCAATGATTTTCCATTAACAACCTATATTTCCTAATTATACATTACATTTTTAAATGAACTACACAATCACAATACCTTAAGAGCAGAAATACATATACATATAACAAGATTGACATTAAATTTATATAAATAAACCAAGATTTATACCAATGCAAATTGTTCATCTCTATATCATATCCTTCTTTAAATGTAAAAGAACACTTATAAGCAATATTTGGGAATATGGGCATAGTTTTTTCTTTCCAAACTGCTTCATGCTGCATGGGGGCACTGTTAATCAGGTCTTTTATGGTGTATCCTGTGTGCTAGGTTCATCCCAGTCAGCAATTGAGTAAAGTAATCTTTGAGAGTGTTTACAGCAACCTTTCAGGAAGGCATGGTTTATCATACCATATTGGTCTAGAAGCAATCCACAGGATCTCATCGTTTGTGAAAACAAAAGAAGAACCTCTTTTCCAAAGCATCATATCCTTATACCCAAATTCTGAAGTCATAATACTTTTATAATATACATGCTGGTTTAGCTTTGCTCATACAATGAAATGTCTCTGTGTACTTAGCTCCTTTACAGTCAAAAAATTCAAAGAAAAGACAATATACAGAATACAGATGAATTTTTCATTTTTACATGGCTTTTTAAATCTATGAGTTTCTGTACTCTGTCTCTTTAAAGACGTTACCCCTTTTTAAAGCATTAACTTTATTTTATGACTCTCTCTATCTTTTCTCTCCCAAGCCTACATACATTTATTGAACACTGTGATACATTTAGAGGTCGTTTATGTCTGAATCTGTCCTATTGCGAATCTGTAATTCTTTACTGTCCAGAAGAGCTTTTAAAACGCTAAGCATCTTCGTTGCAGCTGCTCTGGGTGTTGCCTCCATTTCTTCTCCAATTTCAAAATGGTGGACATACCATTCTGCTAGCTCTGGGGCCACCAGATAGGAGCTGCACTCATAAACTCTTTTTATCTGAGTTACGGGAAAATCTGCCACACAGAGCACTATGCAGCCTAGAAACATCTCTGTGTATGGTGGCAGGAATCTGCCATGCTCTCCTGCTTGTGCATGCCTAGTAGACCTGATCCCACTATATGCCCAGGTGGGGGAGCACTGAGCCATTGGCATGGTCTTAGAGTACTTCTTCCTGATCCCAAGTGGGCACACAAACATCCGAGCCCACAAATGCTCCATAGCCAAAGTTTGCACCAGCAGCAGGGCCCAGGAAGCCTTGTTTCAAAGTGGCATGGCTTTTTTTTTCTGCTAATGCTGAATCAGGAATATCTCTCTGTGGCATGCCACCAGCAAAGAGTAAAAAGCTGTGTTAAACTCTATATTTGTGTCTAGAATTTCTTTTAAAGCCCTCTCAGGTTTTATGTGGAGTCAGTTTACCATGTTGGAGTGCCAATTGTTGAAGGGAGCAGGGCCCCTTTTTCTGTCCTGCCCGGCTAGCTTATACCCCAAATAATCACACAGACAGTATCAATTAAATTACTGCCTGGTCCATTATCTCTAGCCTCTTATCGGCTCTCACATCTTGATGGTACCCATTTCTATTAATCTGTATGTCACCACAAGGTCGTGGCTTACCAGGAAAGATTTAACATGTCTGACCTGGCAGCTCCATGGTGGCTCTCTTTCTGCCCTTCTTCCTCCCAGCATTCAGTTCTGTCTACAATGCCTACCTAGGTTCTGCCCTATCAAAAGGCCAAGGCAGTTTCTTTATTCAACCAATGAAAGCAACACATAAACAGAAGGAACTCCTACACCAAAAATGCTACTATCAAACCATGCCTAACTCTGTTATTTTGTGTCTAGGATTCCTTTTTGAGATTTCTCAGGTTTTACATGGATTTAGTTGACCATGTTGGAGGGCCAATTTGTATTGAGGAGGCCACTTATTAATTTCCCAGCCACTCAGTCTCCTGAAATAATCACACAGAACTATATTATTTAAATCATTTATTTCTTGGACCACTAGTTCTAACTTCTTATTTGCTAATTCTTATATCTTAATTTAACCCATCCCCATTAATCTGTGCATCACCACAAGGCTGTGGCCTACCAGCAAAGTTTCAGCATGTCTTTCTCTGGCAGTGGCTCCATAGCTTCTCTGACTCAGCCTTCCTCCTCCCAGCATTCAGTTTAGTTTTCCCACCTAAATCTGTTCTACCCTATCAGGCCAAAGCTGTTTCTTAATTCATTAATGGCAATCACAGCATGCAGAGGGGAATCCCACATAATTTTTATGTTATGTTGTGTGAGCTGGACATGTGGGACTCATGGAGAGATGGTTGCTGAACTTTGCCTAAAGGTGAGATTGGCCTTTGGGGTTCCTACTTCATGAAAAGGTCTATCAGACATTCTGCAGGATACTGAAGAAAGTGACTGACAAGCCTGCCATTATAGGCTTGAACTATCTTAGAAATTTCCTGCTTCATGGAAAAGTCTACTGTATACTATGAGCCTGTATGCTGAAGATGGATGCTCCAACAATACAGAATAACTGTGGGTTACTGTCCAGGCAGCGAGATGTCTCTGTCAATTCTAGAGTTTTGGAAGTTGTTTATAATGCACTTCCTGTTTACTTAGGTAATATTATATCCTTCCGGAGTCTTTGATGGAGTTGAAGGATATATAGTCATAGATTTTCTTAGTTATAATGAAAGGTATAGTAGATATAAATATTGTAACTGTAATTCTTTATTGATACCTATTTGCTATTTATAATTTTACTATGTTAAAGTTAAAACCTTTCCTTTCTATTAAAACAGAAAAGGGGAAATGAGGTGGGAAGTCCTTGTGTATAGGTGTGGTTTTTATTGGTTAATGAATAAAGAAGCTGTTTCAGACAGTGGCTTAGCAGAATAGAGCATGTCTGGGGAAACTAAATGGAATGCAGAGAGAAATAAGGTGGCGTCAAGGAGAATACATATAGCCCTGCCAGTTACAGACACCAGAACTTTATCAAGTAAGCCACAGCCTCATGGCAATATGCAGATTAATGGGGATAGGATAATTTAAGATATGAGTTAGCCAGAAATATGCCTAAACTATTGGCCAAATAATATTGCAGATGATGTGGCTTCTGTGTGATTATTTCAGGGCTGAGTAGCCAGGAACAAACAGGTGACCTCCTTACTATAGACCTGGAAATAGTGATAGAAGCAAATTACTTTGTGAGATTTAAGAGATGATTTTAACTTTCTTTACCCAGTATCTGTCTTCAATTCTGTTCTTTCTGCTATTTAGAGACCCAACTTCCTGCATTTTATTCAACCTGGTATAGATAAAAAGAATATATTTTAGTGTCTTATCCCAGTGTGTGTGTGAACTAAGGCAGTCATAATATGCAGGGATTCAATTTGATCAACAGAAATTGAATGAACTGAGACACTTGTAGAAGGCTCATGTCTTTGCAATAAAATTCTGCAGAAGGCATCTCTGAAACACTAGGGGTATGAATGAATTCATGCTGAGATTCAGAGTGTGCCTTATATGCCATTTTGAGTTGGATTTACATGATGCCAACCTATACAGAAGCCACTAAAACCACATCTGCCTTTGTATAATTACATGTATCTTCTATAGGGTGTCATCATCTTACTGGGCCCACAGATGTGAGTCCCTTCCACCTTGACAAAACATTAGAGAGTTTGAGCTTATTCTTGCTCTCTCAAAGTTGCTGACTACAAAGTTGTTGATCTCTTATTTGTTGGCAACCAATAAGAGATCCTGACCTAGGGTGTTGCTAATTAATATATTGAGTATAAAAGTGGATCCACTCCACCTTGAGCAAATGTAAGAGAATTCAAATCTATTCCTGCTCCTCCAAGGAGAATGGCAGGAGGTTCCAGGGAATGACTGCCTGCAAGAGACTTGGTAATTTCTTTTTATTGAGAAAAGGAAAAAAAAAGTATCCACCTCCTCCCAGGCTCCCATTTCTGTCCCCCTCCTCCCATCCTTCTTCCCCTTCCCCAAACTCCTCCCCCTCCCTCTCCAGTCCATAGAGCAGTCAGGGTGCCCTGTCCTGTGGAAAGTCCAAGATCCGCCCTACTCCGTCCATGTCCAGGAAGGTGAACAACCAATCTGGCTAGGCTCCCACAAAGCCAGAACATGAAGTAGGGTTAAAATGCGGTGCCATTGTCCTTGGCTTCTCATCAACCCTCATTGTTCGCCATGTTCAGAGAGTCCGGTTTTATCCCATTCTTTTTCAGTCACAGTCCAGCTGGCCTTGGTGAGCTCTCAATAGATCAGCACCATTGTCTCAGTGGGTGGGTGCACCCCTCGTGGTCCTGACTTCCTTGCTCATCTTCTCCCTCCTTCCGCTCCTCATTGGGACCTTGGGAGTTCAGTCCAGTGCTCCAGTGTGGGTCTCTGTCTCTATCTCCATCCATCACCAGATGAAGGTTCTATGTTGATATGCAAGATATTAGTCAGTATTGCTATAGGATAGGGTCATTTCAGGTTGCCTATCCTTAGCTGCCCAAGGGACTAACTGGGGACATCACCATGGGCTCCTGGAATCCACTCTAGGGTCAAGTCTCTTGCCAACCCTAATGTGGCTCCCTTAACTAAGAATTGTGGTTCCATGCTCCCCTGTCCAACCTTCCTTTTTCCCAATCCTCCTGTTTCCCCAAGTTCCCACCCTCCTTCCATTCTCACTTTTCTATCCCCATCTTCCCTTACCCCCATCCCACACCACTCCCAAGATCTCAATTTTATCCGCGGCAATTTTGTCTACTTCCCATAGCCAAGAGGATAACTATATGTTTTTCCTTGGGTTCACCTTCTTATTTAGCTTCTTTAGGTTCACCAATTGTAGTCTCCGTGACCCTTATTTATGGCTAGAAACCAATTATGAGTCAGTACATCCCATGTTCATCTTTTTGGGTCTGGGTTACCTCACTCAGGATAGTGTTTTCTATATCCATCCATTTACATGCAAAATTCGAGAAGTCAGTGTTTTATACCGCTGAGTAGTACTCTAATGTGTATATATTCCACACTTTCTTCATCCATTCTTCCATTGAAGGACATCTAGGTTGTTTCCAGGTTCTGGCTATTACAAATAATACTGCTATGAACATAGTTGAACAAATGCTTTTGTCATATGATAGTGCATCTCTTGGGTATATTCCCAAGAGTGTTATTGCTAGGTCCAGGGGTAGGTTGATCCCGAATTTCCTGAGAAATCGAAACACTGACTTCCATAGTGGTTGCACAAGATTGCATTCCCACCAGCAATGGATGAGGGTACCCCTTCCTCCACAACCTCTCCAGCAAAGGCTATCATTGGTGTTTTTGACTTTAGCCATTCTGACAGGTGTAAGATGATATCTCAAAGTTGTTTTGATTTGCATTTCCCTTATTGCTAAGGAAGATGAGCATGATCTTAAGTGTCTTTTGGCCATTTGAACTTCTTCGGTTGAGAATTCTCTGTTCAGTTCAGTGCCCCATTTTTTAATTGGGTTAATTAGCCTTTTAAAGTCTAGTTTCTTGAGTTCTCTATATATATTGGAGATCAGACCTTTGTCTGTTGCGGGGTTGGTGAAGATCTTCTCCCAGTCAGTAGGTTGCCTTTTTGTCTTAGTGACAGTGTCCTTTGCTTTACAGAAGCTTCTCAGTTTTAGTAGGTCCCATTTATTCAATGTTGCCCTTATGTCTGTGCTGCTGGGGTTATACATAGAAAGCAATCACCTGTGCCCATCTGATGTAGGGTACTTCCCACTTTCTCTTCTATCAGGTTCAGTGTGTTCGGGCAGATATTGAGGTCTTTAATCCATTTAGACATGAGTTTTGTGCATGGTGATAGATATGGGTCTGTTTTCATTCTTCTACAGGTTGACATCCAGTTGTGCCAGCACCATTTGTTGAAGATGCTTTCTTTCTTCCATTGTATACTTTTAGCTCCTTTATTAAAAGTTAGGTGTTCATAGGTTTGTGGGATTAAAGCTGGGTCTTCTATACGATTCCATCGGTCGACTTCTCTGTTTTTATGCCAGTACCACCCTGTTTTCATTACTGTAGCTCTGTAATAGAGTTTGAAGTCAGGGATGGTAATGCCTTCAGAAGATACTTTATTGTATAGGATTGTTTTGGCTATCCTGGGTTTTTTGTTTTTCCATATAAAGTTGATTATTGTCCTCTCCAGATCTGTGAAGAATTTTGATGGGATCTTGATGGGGATTGCATTGAATCTATAAATTGCCTTTGGTCGAATTGCCATTTTTACTATGTTGATCCTACCAATCCAAGAGCAAGGGATGTCCATCCATTTTCTGGTATCCTCTTCAATTTCTTTCTTCAATACCTTAAAATTCTTGTCAAACAGATCTTTCACTTCCTTGATTAGATATTTTATGCTGTTTGTGGCTATCGTGAATGATGAAGCTTCTCTGATTTCCCTCTCTGCTTCCATATCCTTTCTGTATAAGAGGGCAACTGATTTTTTGGAGTTGATCTTGTATCCTGCCACATTACTAAAGGTGTTTATCAACTGTAAAAGTTCTTTGGTGGAGTTTTGGGGGTCGCTTATGTACACTACCTATCATCTGCAAATAACGATAGTTTAAATTCTTCCTTTCCAATTCCAATCCCCTTGATCACCTTATGTTGTCTTATTGCTATTGCTAGAACTTCAAGCACTATATTGAAGAGGTATGGCGAGAGTGGACAGCCTTGTTGTGTTTCTGTGTTTAGCAGGATGGCTTTGAGTTTTTCTCCGTTTAATTTGATGTCAGCTGGCGGCTTGCTGTATAAGGCTTTTATTGTATCCCTAATCTCTCCAATACTTTTATCATAAATGGATGTTGAATTTTGTCAAATGCTTTTTCAGCATCTAGTGAAATGATCATATTATTTTTTTCTCTCAGTTTATTTATATGATGGATTACATTGATAGATTTTCGTATGTTGAACCAGCCCTGCAAACCTGGGATGAAGCCTAGTTGATCATAATGGATAATTTTTCAAATGTGTTCTTGGATTTGGTTTGCCAGTATTTTGTTGAGGATGTTTGCATCGATGTTCATGAGTGAGATTGGTCTATAATTCTCTTTCTTGGTTGAGTCTTTGTGCGGTTTTGGTATCAGAGTAACTGTAGCTTCATAAAAGGAATTTGGAAATGACCCGTCTATTTCTATATTGTGGAATACATTAAGGAGTTTAGGTATTAGCTCTTCTTGGAAGTTCTGGTAGAATTCTGCATTGAAACCATCTGGTCCTGGGCTGTTTTTGGGAGGGAGGTTTTTGATAATAGCTTCTAATTCTTCGCGACCAACAGGTCTGTTTAGATTGTTCACCTGGTCCTGGTTTAAATTTGGTTAATGGTATTTATCTAAAAAAGTGTCCATTTCCTTTACTTTTTCCAGTTTTGTGGCATACAGGCTTTTGTAGTAAGATCTTATAATTCTCTGAATTTCCTCTGTGTCTGTGGTTATGTCCCCTTTTCATTTCTGATCTTATTAATTTGCAAACTCGCTCTCTGCCGTTTGATTAGTTTGCATAGGGGTTTATCAATCTTGTTGATTTTCTTCAGGAACCAGCTTTTTGTTTCATTGATTCTCTGGATTGTTTTCTGTGTTTCTATTTCATTTATTTCAGCCCTCAGTTTGATTATTTCCAGTCTTCTACTCCTCCTAGGTGAGTCTGCTTCTTTTTGTTCAAGAGCTCAGGTGGGCTGTTAAGTCTCCAATATGTGCTTTCTCTATTTTCTTTAAGTGGGCACTTAGTGCTATGAACTTTCCTCTTAGGACTGCTTTCATAATGTCCCATAAGTTCGAGTATGTTGTTTCTTTATTTTCATTGAACTCAAGGAAGACTTTTATTTCTTTCTTTATTTCTTCCTTAATCCAGGTATGGTTCAGTAGTTGACTGTTCAGTTTCCATGAGTTTGTAGGCTTTCCGGGGGTAGCATTGTTGTTGAAATCTAACTTTAATCCATGATGATCTGATAAGACACAGGTGGTTACTAATATTTTTTTGTATCTGTGTTAATTAGCTTTGTTACCGAGCATGTGGTCAATTTTCGAGTTTCCATGAGCTGCAGAGAAGAAGGTATATTCTTTCCTCTTTGGGTGGAATAATCTATAGATGTCTGTTAAGTCCATTTGCATCATTACCTCCATTAATTCTCTAATTTCTATGTTAGGTTTCTGTCTGATTGACCTGTCCATTGGTGAGAGAGGAGTGTTGAAGTCTCCTATTGTTTGTGTGTGCGGTTTGATGGCTGCCTTGAGTTTTAGTAATGTTTCTTTTACTTACGTGGGTGCTTTTATATTAGGGGCATAGATATTCAGGATTGAGACTTCATCCTGATGGATTGTTCCTGTTATGAGTATAAAATGTCCCTCTCCATCTCTTCTGACTGATTTAAGTTTGAAGTCAACTTTGTTAGAAATTAGTATGGCCACACCTGCTTGTTTCTTAGGTCCATTTGCTTGATAAACCTTTCCCCAGCCTTTTCTTCTGAGTAGGTGCCTGTCTTTGTGGTTGAGGTGTGTTTCTTGTAAGCAGCAAAATGTTGGATCCTGTCTTCTTATCCAATCTCTTAGCCTGTCCCTTTTTATAGGTGAGTTGAGCCCATTGACATTAAGTGATATTAATGACCAGTGGTTGTTAACTCCGGTCACTTTTTCAGTAGTAGGATTTGTGTGTTTCCCTTCTTTGAGTTGCGCTGGTGAAGGGTCTCTAGATATCTGAGTTATTGTGGTCATTGTTGGACTCCTTGCTTAATGATTTTCCTTCCAATATTTTTTGTAATGCTGGATTTGTGGCTACGTATTGTTTAAATTTGTTTATATCCTGGAAAATTTTGTTTTCTCCATTTATAGTGAATTAAAGCATGGCTGGGTATAGTAGTTGGGCTTGCATCCATGGTCTCTTAGTTTTTGCAGTACATATATCCAGGACCTTCTGACTTTCATGGTTTTTATAGAGAAGTTAGGTGTAAGTCTGATAGGTTTACCTTTATAAGTAACTTAGCCTTTTTCCTTTGCGGCTCTTAATATTATTTCTTTATTCTGTATGCTTTGTGTTTTGATTATTATATGGCGAGGGGATGTTTTTTTTTGATCCAGCATATTCGGTGTTCTGTATGCTTCTTGAACCTTCATAGGTACATCTTTCTTCAGGTTGGCAAAGTTTTCTTCTACGATTTTATTAAGTATATTTTCTGGACCATTGAGCTGCACTTCTTCTCCTTCTTCTACTCCAATTTTTCTTAGGTTTGGTCTTTTTATTGTGTCCCATATTTCCTGAATGTTTTGTGATGAGAGTTTGTTGGACTTGCTGTTTTCTTTGATCAGTGTGTTTATTTTCTCTGTGGTATCTTCAGAATCTGAGATTCTTTCTTCTAACTCTTGTATTCTGTTGGTTATGCTTGTTTCTGTAGACTCTGTTTGTTTACTTAAATTTTCCATGTCCAGCCGGCCCTCTGTTTGTGTTTTCTTCTTTGCCTCCATTTCAGTTTTCAAGTCTTGAACTGTTTCCATTATCTGCTTGATTGTTTTTTCTTGGTTTCCTAGGGTATCATTCACTGATTTACTCAAATCCTCAAACTTTCTGTTATACTTCTCATCCATTTCTATAAGGGTGTTTTTTTACATGCTGTTTAAGGGCCTCTATCACTTTCATAAAGTCAGTTTTTTCTACTTCTTCATGAGTAAGGTTTTCATGTCCTCCTGTTGTGAGGTCGCTGGGTTCTGGTGGTTTCATGTTGTTTTTCCGATTGTTGGGTGAATTCTTGCATTGGCACCTGCCCATCTTTTTTCCCAAATCCTCCCCTATGGATCTTTTTTTACAGGATCAGGTCTTCTTGCCCACTGATGTACCTTCCCAGTGATGTCACTCCCCAATGATGGTTCTCCTGGTGTCCAGATTGAATCTCTGTGCTGCTTAGGTAGCTCTCAAACCAAGGGCCCACCCCTCTTGCTGCAGGCAGGCTATGGAGGCAAAGGAACTACCACCGTCCCCTCTGCCCTCCCAAATCGGGTTCGGCCCCAGCGCCCGAGCAGGCTGAGCTGGGATGTGCTATGCCAAAGAGGGGAGGGAGGGAGGGAGACAGGGTGTGCGGGGTTCTGGATGTAAGCTGGATGGGATAGGAAGAGAGAGGAGGTATTGGGCAGTATAGCCCCTGCAGGATGACCCACTTGGTAAATTTTTTATATCTTGTTAGTGAAGTCTGTTGCCTCCCCCTCCCCTTTTAGAGTGGGGTATATAAGCATGTGGAAAATAATCACTGTTGATTTCAGTATTCACTGAAATTTATCCTAGAGCTGTTCTATTTTTGTCTTTTATTTCTCTCATATCTCTGTTCATTTTGCTTAATAATTCTAATTGTCAAACTCCTACCCTAGAATGTATGAATTCCATTGAGGCTGGACCCCAAAAATCATCTTTATAGAAGAGGAACAGATGAATGGAAGAAAAAGAAGTGCAAAAGCAATTGCAAGCACATTGTTAAGAATTGGTGATCAGGGCCCAAATAAAGACTATTCTGAGACTGGAGGAGCAAAATCTAACATGTAATTTTTTCTCTTAAATTCAAGATCACAGATAGGACCTCATCTATAGTTTGTGTCCCATAATTATGGGATGAATATTCACAATATTAAATCTATATAGAAAATTCTTGAGAATTATTAGAAAGGGACAAAAAATATGACATCTAGGTTGTCATTTGCTCCTAGAAACTGATGTTGAAGAGATAGGAGAGACATTTTTTAAACTGAGGTAATAGAATTGCTAGAGAAAATAAGCTATGGAATGGAGATTTGTATAATGAAGAGCAATATTTACTGTACCAACCATGGCAGTTTTAGATATAGATTATTTTATCTTTGCATATATTATATAGTAATCTGATTGCAATTTTGAAAGTGTGTTGACTAAGATCCTCACTGACACTTCCCTAATTTTTAAATTATGTACCATTTTTTCAAATGACTTCTTTATCTAAGATCATAACGAAACTACCATTTTAATAAATGGATTAATTTATATTTTTAAGTAAAAAGCTTGCTTGGTTAATCCCTTTATACCTTTAAACTATATCAGAATCAACCTTGCTGTTCCTATATAATAGTCTTTCTTGACACTGCCCTCTTTACTGTGTTGCTGGAGTTTCGGAGCTACTTTTCATGCACAGATAATTTAACCAAATGCTAATTGGCTATCCACTTTTCTTATCACATTTGTGAGAGCTGAAATATTTATACTATTTATTCACTGAGACAGAGTAGCTACAAGGAACATCAAGGGACACAATAAACACTCAGTAATAGTGGAATTAGTGGACCAGCTGGGTCGTGTTTACTTTCTTAATTGTTGGTCTCATGCATTAAGCTGCCAGTCTACACAGCCCAGATGGAACTCTCTACACTGTCATCCATGCCAGCGCTGGGCAAGCCCGAGTCCTCAGTAGCTCCTCTGGCCAGTTAATAAAGGATAGAAATGTGTGCCTTTGTTGGATTCTTCTGCATTGTGACATTTTACTACAGTTAGAAAGTATGTCAAGTTGTCCAATTAATGAATGAATGAGTAAATAAATAGCTAAAATGTATGACTCATGTTAATAGTTTCAATGCTTTAATTGTGCAACAAGTGCCATTAGTAAAAGACACAGAAAATTACCTACAGAATTTCAGCCAAATAAAAGTTGAGCAGTTTAAAGTAGAATTTATGATTCTGTTGACAGTATAAAACCAGGCATTTCAGCTATGATTTAACATTCTTTGTCTTCATTCTTAGAATGCAGACATAATTGCCTCTAGCAACCATGGAAGAAGGGTGAAAAGATGGAAAATACTTATAATATGCCTTTACAGGACAGGAGTAAGGCTCTAAAATGAAACATTCCCCTGTGAAGGCCACCAGAAACGCCAGTGTATGGTAACCACACACCAGTTCCTTGATGTACTCTACACGGTGCAAATCAAGTTGTATATAGAACTGAGAGCTGCCTCAGTTTCTAGACCAACAGTTAAGAATCAACATGATGAGGTCGGAGTTTCTCTATGAAAATATAAAGCTTCAATGGAAAGCACAGAGAATGTGACACAATACAGGGTGCATGTGTGCCACACAGAAGTACAAATCCACATGCACAGGAATCCACATGCAGGATAACAAAAGTTCATAAAAAGGTAGGATTTGGGGCTTATATTGACTCTTAATCTCTTTTTGATTTGGTCATTGTTTGATTTTGCATATGGTTTTATGCTGTAGCTCTGACAGGTTTGGTGCCCTTTCTACTGACCACACTGGCCTTTTGCTCACAGTAATCTTTCTGTTATGAATTCCTGAGTGCTAGAATTTCAGGAGTGAGTGACCAGGTCTGATTTCTTCATACTAACTCTTGGAAAGGTAATACACTCACAGACAGTTTGATCAAGTAAAGCAAATAACATCACTTCACATTTCTGGTTTTCTGCAATTAATGAGATGCTGGAAAAGAAAATATTCTAGATGCTATTCTTGTGAGAATCAGAGTCAAGTTGACTCCTGTGGTGACTTAAATTAGAAAGTCCCCCATAGGCTCATATGTTTTAGTACTTGATCCTCAGTTGGTGGAAATGTTTGTGAAAGATTTGGTGATGTGGCCTTATTATAGAAGATGTTTCACTAGTGGCTGGCTTTGGGGTTTCTAAAATACTCTAGGTATGCCCAGTTTCTTCTCCATCTCTGCCACTTGCTTGAGGGCCAAGATATGAGTTCTCAGTAGTTCCTGATGGCATGATTTTGCTCTGCAGTCATAGACTATAATCCTCTGAAACCATAAACTCTACTAAATGCTTCCTTTAGTAAGTCTCCTTAGTCTCGGTGTTTGGTACAGCAATTGAGAAGAAACTAATACAAATACCCAGAAGCCTATGAATTTTTTTTTAAACGGCCAATTTCCTGCTGTGATCACAAGCACACACACACACACAGGTGTGCGAGAACATCACTGAGACTTGGCTTCTGAAAAACATCAGAGGTTAAGAGCATTGCCTGCTCTTCCAAAGGTCCTGAGTTCAATTCCGGCAACCACATGGTGGCTCACAACCATCTGTAATGAAGTCTGGTGTCCTCTTCTGGTCTGAGTTTTGTTTTTCCTCTGCTGTTCTCCGCCGGGCAGGGAAGGCTTCTAACCAACTTGGTGTCTACGGATCCACTAGGAGAACACCACCGTGGACATGGAAGAGTACAGGCAGGGAAAACCTTCCAAGAGCACTGCTGTTAGGTCTCAGGAAGTCCATATGTCTAGAAAGGAATTCAAGTTGGACTATAGAAGGATTTTTGGTAGTTAGACAAAAGTCAGCATTCCTCAGGTACTTGTAATATTCTTTTTTAAAAAATGCTGCAAGATCCCCGCGGCAGTAGGCAGCAGAAATGCTGTAGGTCCCAAATGGTGGCAGCAGGCCATGTGGTGGCAGGCAGCGGGCTCTGGGAGCAGCCAGTCCCAGGCAGAAATGGCTGCCAGTCCCAGAGTGGTGGCCTGAGCGGTGGTGGCGGGCCATATGGTGGCAGACAGCGGGTCCTGGGAGCAGCCAGTCCCAGGCAGAGATGGCTGCTGGTCTCAGAGCAGTGGTGGTGGGCCATGTGGCAGCAGGCAGTGGGCCCCAGGCAGAGACGGCTGCTGATCCCTGAGCAATGGCTGGTCCCAGGCAGGGAGACACATGGCCGGCGGGCAGAAGACAGAAGCATGGATAGACACGACATGCAGGGTGAGGTTGAATGTTTATTCAGGGGGTTATGGAGGAGGAAGGGTGAAGGAGTGGGGGGGGAGGAGAGAGAGAGAGAGAGAGAGAGAGAGAGAGAGAGAGAAGAGGAGAAAGAGAGAAGGGGGAAGCAGAGAAGTGGGGAGAGAGGCAGAAGTGAAGCTGCCTCTCCAAGAGGAAGATGGAAAAGAGCGAAGCCTATGAATTTAAGTGCAAAATCTAGTATAAAGTACGCATTTGTTGATTTAAGCTTCCAGATTAGTGGTGATTTGATACAGGAGACTTTTTAAAATGAATAAAATCTCATGATAATGATAGGGAGCCTCAGACAGCGGTCACTGCCCCAGGGAACTTTACATTTCTGTTTTAGGGTAAAGTACTACACATTTGTGCTAATAAAATAAAGTACCACCGATGGAGTAGTGTACATAAAACAGAAATTTATCACACAAAGTCCTTTGTCTTGAAGAGATCAAGACTAAGAAAACAGCATATTTTCTCTCTGGTAAAGGCCAATCTCTTCTTCTGAGGTGGATCCTGGAATACTTGCTTCCCTGGAGGAGGGAAATGAAAGAACAGCTTGTATTTGGAACATTTTCTATATTTTCCGAATTAGGAGCAACACTGGTTATTAAATTTTAGTTTGTGGATTTTTGAGGTAACATAACATTTAAACCATAACAAAGAAACAGGAGATGTATGAGAAATGTAATAAATGTGTAAATTAAATGGTTTATTTGAAATAAATAAAACATAAGGAACCTTTGCTTGGGGCAGGATATGGAGACTATATGGTGGATAGGCTCATTTCTATCTTCTGAATGAGAATCTGTAGTGTCAGTGCATAGCACAGAAAAACAGACAGAAAGACTATGAAATAGGAAAAAGAGGAATTTTGAAAACAAAATTTGGGGAGGGGATATTGTTATTTGTAAACTTTGATAAATCTCTCCTTTTTCTTCAAAATGAAACATAGCACACCGGCTTAGGGAGACTGGCTACCTAGCTGTCATCTGAGCTACTGCAGTGCACCATTGGAAAGCAGCAGCTTGACACATTTCAGCTGTAGAAACTTGGAGGACCTTTGCTTTTCAGATTTGCCTGTGTAAGGGGACATGGCTTCCAGCTCATTTACAACACTAACAGGGAAGCCTAGCCCTCACCGCTCCTGGTCAGGGTCCACACCTTGCCCTGTGTTGGTCCTGGAGGACATAGGCATTTCTACCACACCTGAGTCAGCATTCTCCCTCTGCCCAGTCAATGGAATCAGGGAAGCCAGATTCCTGTTGCTGCTCCTCAGCAGCAAGCGATGCCTCAGATGCCAACCATGGATAAGTGGGAGCCAAAGATCTGCCCTGCCTGGCAGTAAGAGTTCCCCGAGCTCTGTGGAGATGGTGTCGGGGAAGACAAAGTTGTGAACAGCACATACAGTTTTGTCTAATCATATCCAAAATGTTCAGGAATCAGCTGAAATTTATTGTTAAAGTAGAAAATTGAAAATAAAGCAAAAAAAAATAACCAATTTCAATACTGAGATAGAGGAGTGAGGGGTGAGTTCACAAATGTTTTCTTTTTATACTGATCCTTTATTTGACACTATCATCATGCAGTTACCTCTGGACAATGTCCAGCTACTGCTGGACAATGTTTGGTACCAGTGCAAATGAAGAAAAGAAAGGTGTCTGACATAAGGAAGACAAGAATAATTCTGGGAGATAGGCATGGGCTGGTAACAACACTAATGATAATAACAAGTTGTATCAAACACTAGATTTTATAGGGTGATAGATTTGTTCTGTGGGAACAATAAAGTGCACAAACATTTTGCAGGTATCTTGAGGTGATGTAGAACAATTATGTATGTAATGGGAACAATCAGCCCAAGGCATTTGAACCACAGTAAAAAGTACAGTATAGATGACCCCAATTATCTAGAGATTTTATCATTACTAGAAGGTACTATAATTTCTGCTGTTAATTAATAAAGTTTCAATTTTCCTTTTATAATTAACTCAGAGACCTTTTCCAAATAGTTTTTAGTTTTTTTTTTTACTTGGTTTATGTGGTAAATAGATCCATTCTAAGATAATATCTTTACTCTTCATTAAAATTTCTGTAGGGAGGACTATTTGGATCGTAATATGACCAGAATGCAGCTAAGATTGTCATCCACATGACCCACGTGTGTCTCCTGTAATTTCTCTTCAATCAAATTCAGTTATCTTTCAGCTTCAGCTGATAATTCCCTGGGTGATGTGGGATTCCCTCTGTATGCTGTGAATACAATTGGTTAATAAAGAAACTGTCTTTGGACTGCACAGGGAATAGAGGTGGTGGGCAAAACTAAAGAGAAAGCTGGGAGAAAGGAGGAGGAATTAGAGAGAAGCCATGGAGCTACCACAGGAGACAGACACCCTGAAACTTTGCTGGTAGGTCACGACCTCATGGTGATGCATAGATTAATGAAAATGGGTTAAATTAAGATGTGAAAGTTAGCCAATAAGAACCTAGAGCTAATGGGACAAGCAGTGATTTAAACAATATAGTTTCTGTGTGATTATTTTTGGGGCTGAGCAGCCAAGAACCAACAAATGGCCTCTTACAACACCTGGACTATTTAAGTCCTTGTCACCATCTAAAGTTTTGCTTAAATTAATCAATTCATCAGGTTCTATCCCAATAGTAGGCCATAGATTGGCAATGTCTCCTAGCAAATTTGCAAGTCATTAAGAGTCTCCAGCAATTTCTCCTAGTTTGTGTTTTTTGTGACCAGTATCTATAAGGCTAATGACTAAAGAGGTTTCCGCAACAAAGGCCTTATTTATTTATCATCACAATCAAAGATCTATTCCTTCCTCTCTGTTCTTGACTGTGGATGTAATGTGACTAGTCACTTGAGTTCCTGCCTTGACCTTCCCCAAAGGCTGAATTGTAACTTGAAATTGTAAGACAAGTAAGTCCTTTCCTTCCTCAGTTGCTTCTTGTCAGAGTACTTCTTCACAGAAACAGAAATAAAACTAGAAAAATCTCCAACACCATGGAACATTTAGCTCCCACCAATAGCTGTCTTCATATGTGTTTCTATCCCAGAAGTACATGGGGCCCCTGTACTCACTTCCTTTTCAGGACTTGCTCCTGGTAGTGTTTTTAATAGTAGTTTTTTTTTTTCCTGGAGGGAGGCACTGAGTTTGGTATTTATTTGATTTTTTAAATATTAATGAAGCTGATTTTTTTTTCAAACAACTTTGTCATCTATTCTCTTTCCCCCTTTTATTGTTATATATTAATCATGCAAAACAGTTTAGTTACCACATTTTAGACATGTTTGTTACATATATTGGTCTTATTTTCCCTATCTGTCACTTCTTATCCTCTACCTTCTTTACAGAAACATAAGTTAAGACCAGCTGTCAACATAAAATAGATTGTTTATGTCCCTATTAAAACTATTTGTATAATATGGATATTAGTCCTTATCAGATGCATGGCCGGAAAATACTTTCTCCCCTTCTAGGTTGTCTGGACACTCTTCAGTCTTTCTTTTGCTATACGGAATTTAGGCCAGCTTAGCCCCAGTTTTAAAGAAGGTCAGCTTTTGTTGTTTTGCTAAGCGTTTGGGGACGTGTATCTAAAATATCTTGGATTTAATTGGAATGTCCTTCATAATTTTCTAAAAATTTTCTTTAACAAGTTCCCTATTTCATGTATTATGTTTATATATTTACAAAGTGTTTTACAGGCTGTGGTGATTTTTTTCTTTTCTTAAATAAATAAATATTTTTAAATTACTTTAAAAAATAAATATTTATTTTCTAAGTGAATAAATTTGTTTGTTTTTTACCTAACTGAGGCCAGATTGTCCTGAACACTCTGTGCAGACCAAGTTGAACTCGAAGTAAGAGATCCTCTTGTTTCTGCCCCATTGAGTGCTGGGATTAAAGGAATATGCCACCGGACCCATTTTTCTTACAAGTGGTGAGAAGTAGGACTCAAAGTAGTATACAGTTCTGCATGTGGATACACAATTTTCTAATAATCTTCTGAAAAACAGGCATTCTAAAATGTGTGGTCTTTATAACTTCATCAATAACAAGTTGGATGTTGTTGCAAGTATTCACATCCAAACTCTATTTGCTTTTACTGGTCTGTCTTCATTTGTGTCTCATTTTCCTTTGTAATGCCAATGCTATGATGTTTGATTGATTTCTTGTAATAGTGAGAAAATCTATAGCGCAAGTTTTCATCAGAGCTCTGTGCAACAGTGACCTTGTGATATTTATATAACAAGATATAATAGATAATCCTTCAAGAAATGGAAACTTTTATTAAAAAAAGGAAAGAAGTGGGGGCGGTTGTGGCCTATGCCTGTAATCCCAGCACTCAGGAGGCAGAAGCAAGCAGATCTCTGTGAGTTTGAGGTTAACCTGGTCTACAAGAAGTAGTTCCGGGACAGGCTACAAAGCTACAGAGAAACACTATCTCAGGACAAAAAAAAGGAAAGAAATGAAATCTGTAGAAGAATCCACAAAAACCATGGCTGTGAAGTGCTTGTGTACATTAATAATTGTGAATTGATATTGATTATTTTAATGTGATTAAATAAACATGAGAAAAACTGCTCTATATAACATCGAGTGGATTCCTGATCAAAAGTGAAAGATGCTTTACTTTAAACAATAGGTTCAGAAATAATTGTCAGCAATCAGCATAGTAAAATACTCCTTTCATTTTGATCTGTGCAGTTGAGACCATGGTAAATGTCTATTATGGTATGAGTACTATAGCATATGGTCTAAGAAAAGGTAGGACAGATGTGTATGCATTCCAGAGGAGGTCGGTCTGTGACTAGTGACATCACATAAATTTCCTTCTTTTTATTCTCTCAGATGTCCAACAGATATGATGACAGTACATATTTCTCTGGCTGTTGTGCACATAAATTTAGATAACTAATGGATGCACTTTGAGAATAATTAATAGAATATCTGAACACAATCGTCTCAGCTGTGGTAACAGAGTGACTTTCTTTGGTCCTGTCTTATCTCTGACAACAGCATGGAACTCATATTTCATATTGCTCTGAATGAGAATCATTGACTTTTAACAATCAACCCTGATTCGGAAAGTGGAGACTGTAAGTAGCAGATTCTCTGTACATGTGTTGATGTAAGGGATTATCTCCTTTCACAAAAAGTACAAAGTAGATCAGATAATGACTTGAACACAATTAGAATACAATACAAAGTAATTTCTATGCTTAGGTGATGGTAGAGAAACTCCTAAATATTGATAGGTTAATAGAACAAATCTATTTTTTATTCAAACAAAAGCCAATGTTAGCGTCTGATACAGAAAAGACATTCCATATGGACTTTCTTCCTGGGTGTAACTTTTCCATTTTCTACAATTCCCTTGCTTACTCGGAACAAGAGGCAGGGAAGAGCCTGGAAAAGCAAGCACATGATAGGGTCTAAAGAAAGACAAGTTGGGTCTCTGCATTCTCTCTGCTCTTTAGAATCTTCATTAATTTGGTCTTGTGAATTTAGTTTTTCAAATCAATTTTATCTGTAAAATCTGTGCAATTGATCCCTGACTCTCAAACAGTAAGAATATGACTAAAGACAGTCAACAGACATTCTGTTAAAACTAGTGTCTTCCTTTAGTTTTAATATCTTTGATATATTGTAAAGACTGCATATAAACATGTGTGTTTATAAACTTCTACTAGCATGCATGAGGATTACAACTTTCTGAATATGTTACAAACTAGAACATCTCTGTAGTTATTTAACAGTTTTTTAAAAATTCAGAGGCCTTGAAATAAAAGTGTGTAAAGAAATGGATTCTTTATCATTCAATTCAAAACAGGTGACGAGTTCAAATGCAAAATTTCCACATGGAGTAAAAGTAATTACGTGCAATTTTCATAGACTGACCAACACGACCTGCCAGCACCAGGAAAGGATCGGGCTATAAAAGGAATCCTCTTGACTTCTGAGGAACTGAGGAGGCCCACAGAATGTGGAGATGGTGGATTTCCAGAAGCCAAAAGTTTATGCTGCTCACAGAGATGTTTGCAATGAGATGATTGCAGCTTCCATGTGGTGTTCAAAACAGAGAGAAAATATGCATTCATTATGTACCTAATATAGTCAGGCTTCATAAAAGTAAATGAATTAAGGCTCGCCTTAATTACCTTGATTCATCCTGGGTTACTTGTTAGCATGTTCTGAGTGGGTACTTGAAGAACAGAATAAAGTTAATGAGTTCTTGTTCTTCATGAGTAATCTCTCTAATCCCAAGTCAGTTCTTTAATAAAAGTAGACTCCTAACTGCTCTGAAATTGATTGCAGGCAAGTTGCTCCTGTATGCTTCAGATGGAAGATATGCATGAAAAGAGCAATGGACTGAGTGTGTCTGCAATAAAAGCACACAAGGGAAATCACTAAAAATATGATTTGATCCTATGATTCAAGGGATAATGAAGACTTAGATCTGAGCCTGATGTCTGCAGTCAATGACAAAGTCTGCTGTTCTCGGGGGACTTCAAGTCAATAGTGTACTGGGACAAAGTATTATGTGGTGAGTAATTAAAAACATGAATAGTAGCAAACCAGACTTCTCCCCTTCTAACCTGGAAACTTGACTTAATTCTGCTACATATTAGTGAACTTATCTATAAAATACAGTTCCATAGATACAAACTGATGTCTTGATTGTGACCCTTAAATTCATAAATGCTATGAAAATTGTGACACAAGCTGATGTATCAGTTGTGCTGGGCAAACATAATACACCATGAATCAAGAAGTATGTCTAAATATGAGGATACACAAAATAATTGTGTTCCCTAAACTCATAACTCCTCTAGTTAATGCAGAAATTCAGTAACAGATTATTTCAAATTGATAAGAAAATTTAATTATGATAACTACCTTTGTGTTATACACATCTAACTCACTTTAATGCATGCTGTACACTGGGGACTTTGTTTACTGGAAACAAATAAATAACATCAAACCAGATAGTGATGTCTTTGGTTGAGTAATTGAATATATATAACTCAGTGTTAAATCATATATCTATATATGCAAGGTACCTAAAAATTATATTAAACACAGTGCCAAACCCTCTTTTATAAGGAAAGGGTATTTAATTTTCTGAGAGTTTACCTTATTTAATAAGAATCTGTGAAATATTAATTAGAAATAATTATATAACAATAAAATTAGAAATAAAATTTTAAAACACACCTTTACATATATGTGGTACTCCCTCAAATTAACACTTGGACAAGAATTTTGACACTAATTTACTATATTTTCATGGGAACTTTTCTAAAGTCTCAAGAATATTAAGTTAAAAGCAATACTTAAACAAATTACACAGCCTACCTAGAACCGTTAATTATGTTTCTGTAATGTCTTAGGTAGTAAAATAATTTGTTTGAAATATCTCCCAGAGATTTCTTTTTCTAATTAGAATCAACAACTTAATCTGGTCTGGGTGAAATGAGATATGGATCAAATCCCCAAAATGCCATCAAGCCTCCAGGTTCCTCACTTGCTCAGATTTCCGATTGTCCTAATGGAGGAAATACATATCCCAGTACACTTTTAAACAAAGAATTGATTGGCTGGCAACTCTCATAATTCCCCTGAAAGTAAACACTGTAATGCATTACACTGTCCTTCTAAGGACTCTATTCTGTGTAGTTCAATCCCTGCTTACTTTATTTCTTCATTAAAGTACTAAAATGTGTAGGGATAAGTCCCGCCCCTTAGGGGGCATGTTCGCCTAGGGCTAATGTCTGCCTATAAATTTGGCGAGCGTGCTCCGAGCTGTCTCTTCTACTTTCCTGGTCTCCGCGGGAACGGTGGTTCTGTAAGTCTATTTCTACATTAAAACTATATATATTTTTATAAACTGTCTGCATTCGTTTACGCCGCTACATTTTGGCGACCAACGTCGGGCTATTTTGCCCCCGACTCAAGCGGGTAGCCCGCTAGCTAACACAGCACCCTCCTGGGTGCTGTTTTTCAGTTCAGTGACTCCGGCCCCAGTGCCGGGTCCGAGACATACTCGGCCACACAGGCCCATTCTGCCTGCCTTGGCTAAGTTTTACAGCGGAACCCCACTGCCTGAATTAGCGGAAGCTCAAGTACCTGCGGTTTTGCAACAAAAGCTGCCACAGCGGCAGATTTGGTCTGACACAAAGTGACTTGGCAGGGCAGTGGTGGCGCACGCTTTTGATACCAGCACTTGGGAGGCAAGGGCAGGCGGATCTCTGTGAGTTTGAGGCCGGCCAGGCAGTGGTAGCACACGCCTTTAATCCCAGCACTTGGGAAGCAGAGGCAGATGGATCTCTGTGAGTTTGAGGCCTGCCAGGCAGTGGTAGTGCACGCCTTTAATCCCAGCACTTGGAAGGCAGAGACAGGCGGATCTCTGTGAGTTCGAGGCCAGCCTGGTCTACAAGAGCTAGTTCTAGGACAGGCTCCAAAACCACAGAGACCAACAACTGGCAGGAACCGATCATTGCAGGTAAAAAATTTTTTATTTTATAAATAAAATGTCTGAACACATTACTGTTCAAGAATTTAACAGTTTTTTTAATTGTACCATGTGGGAGATTTTACAAGAGGTGTCTGTCATGCCACCTCTATGGATCCTTCTGGGATTCGTAGTTTTCATTGGCACCAAATGGTTTGATAATAGAAATATGATAAAGTCTTTACGAGACGAATCCAGGATTCTTAAGGCAGAGATAGAACGCTTAAAAACAATTGAGAATGATAACAATCTTCTCAAGAATCAGTTTGAAGTTCTCCAGACTGATAACAATCTTCTCAAGAATCAGTTTGAAGTTCTCCAGACTGATAACAATCTTCTCAAGAATCAGTTTGGAGTTCTCCAGACTGATAACAATCTTCGCGAGAATCGGTTTGAAGTTCTCCAGGCTGATAACAATCTTCTCAAGAATCAGTTTGAGGCTCTCCAGGCTGATGTTAAGGAGAAATTCATTACTATGGAAGAGGGAACAGCTGATCTGGATCGTAAGGTTCAGTCCCTCTCTGTAGGAACTGAAACATTAGTGGCTGATATTAAGGAGAAATTCATTACTATGGAAGAGGGAACAGCTGATTTGGACAATAAGATTCAGTCCCTTACTGTAGGAAATGAAACATTAACTGAGAGAATCAAAACTGCTGAATGTGACAATCGGATTTTGTCTAAAGCTTATGACAAATTGATGGAAAGATTGTCAATACAAGAAGGCACGGTTTATGCCATAAAAATTATGTCCAAAGATGAGATGTTATCTCTAACGGACAAACTTCATACTTTAGAATCCTCAATGAGGGCTTTGGAACATAATTCTGGACAGGAGATTCAGACATTGCAGAAGGCAATAGTGAATAGAATTGAAAAGATTGAGGAATTTCTAAATTCTGATGAAGAAGAGCAAAGGGTAGAAGGGCAAATTTTAACTACATCTGTGGGTAAATCTCTCCGGGACAATTTCCACAAAGCTCTACCGACAGCTCTACCTGCCTTTCCAGTAATAACAACAGAGAAGGTGGTTGGTTCCAGAAACCCTAGGGTCATCAAGGAGGATACATGGGAGCCTGTCTCTATGAATGACCTCAAGGAAATTAAACAGGCTGTCATGACTTTTGGGATGCAAGCCTCTTTTGTTAAAGAGATGCTAAGATCTTGGGCCACGACAAACAAAGCAACCCCCTTGGACTGGCTCCAGCTGAGCTCTGCAGTACTTGAGAGTGGACCACAATTGAAATGGCAATGCTTATTCAGGCAAGAGGCTAAACTCTTAGAACAGCAGGAAAAAGCAAAGGGAATTGACATTTCCCTAGATAAAATTCTAGGTGAAGGGCTCTTTTCCGACCCTCAGGAACAAGCTAATTTGGATGAAAACACACTCTCCATGTGTACTACAGCAGCCTTAAGGGCTTGGGACAGGGTACAAGACCCAGGACAGAGAATAGAATCATTTGTCAGAGTTAAACAGGGTCAGAGAGAACCCTTTAGTGACTTTTTACAAAGATTAACTAAGGCTGTACAAATAGGGATATCTGACCCAGAAGCAAGATGTATAATGATTGAGTCTTTGGCTTATGAAAATGCAAATGTGGAATGCAAAAGGATTTTGGGGCCTTTAAAGCTCAGATCAGCGCCTTTGGAAGAATGGGTCTTGCATACACTCAATGTTGATACATTTGATTATGGCACTGAAGCATGGGTAGAAGAAGCAATTTCCAATGGTAAAAGGAGACACCAGAATACCAAATGTTTTAATTGTGGCAAAATGGGTCATATGAAAAGGAATTGTAGACAACGGATTTTCAGAAATAATAACAATTGGTAATAATAATAATAATAATAATAATGCATCTTTCAGAAACAATAATAATAATGCATCTTCTAGAAATAAGAGAAATAGGAGGACTCAGCCTTCAGGTTTATGTAGAAGATGTGGAAAAGGCAGACATTGGACGAATGAATGCAGGTCTACAAGAGATAGACAAGGCAACCTGATACAGTCGGGAAACGTGAGAGGGGGGGCCTCACAGGCCCCCATGGCAAACATGGTTCAGTCATATCCAGTTTCTGCAGAGAACGTGCCTCATCAGGACAATTAGGAAGCCCCATGCCTACTGTTACAAGCAATAATGATCAGAAAGATAAGTTACGTGTGTTTTGGCAAACTTCTGTAAATGATCAAAGACCTAAACTGAGAGTGTGTGTAAATGGCATTTTTATTACTGGCCTGCTGGACACAGGTGCTGATGTAAGTATCATTACCCCAGAATCTTGGCATCCGTATTGGCCTCTTCAGAATGTAAATGTTCAGCTCCTGGGAATTCGAACCCTATCTCGAGTAAGGCAGAGCACGAGATGGGTTGAATGTATAGGGCCAGAGGGACAAATAGGAAAATTAAAGCCATATGTAGCCAATATCGCAATGAATTTATGGGGTTGTGACCTATTACAACAATGGAATACCGAAATTATCATTCCTGCTACTTCTAGAGCCTATAGTTCTGAGAATAATATTAAAAGATATTACAAACGGAGAAAACCGGCCATCGGGCTGTACAAGAACAAGCAATTGATGTCCCTTTAGAGATACCAACAGCCTTGCCTCTAAAATGGTTGACTGAGAAACCAATATGGACAAAGCAATGGCCTTTAGCTGAGGAAAAGTTACAGGCTTTAGAACAGCTGGTACAAGAACAGTTAGATGCTGGACATATAGAAGAATCTACCAGCCCTTGGAATTCTCCTGTATTCGTGGTTAAGAAAAAATCAGGTAAATGGAGAATGGTGACAGATCTCAGGGCCATCAACAAGGTTATTCAACCTATGGGCCCTCTGCAATCTGGAATTCCTTTGCCTTCTTTATTACCAAAAGGATGGCCTCTCATAGTTATTGATTTAAAGGATTGTTTTTTCACCATACCTTTGCAAAAAGAAGATAGAGAAAAATTTGCCTTCACAGTGCCTACTTATAACCATTCTCAACCTTCGAGGAGGTACCACTGGACCGTTCTCCCCCAGGGTATGTTAAATAGCCCCTCCCTGTGCCAATATTTTGTGAACCAACCATTGCAAATAATACGCAAGAGATTTCCCAAATCTATAGTATACCATTACATGGACGACATCTTGTTATCCGATTCAAACATGGATACCTTGAACAGACTGTTTGAAGAAATAAATATACTTTTACCTAAATGGGGATTGCAAATCGCTCCTGAAAAGATTCAGAAGGGAGATTCTGTTAATTATTTAGGTTATAAAATAGGTTTGCAAAAAATTAAGACACAAAAAGCACAAATTAGGAGAGATCGCCTACGGACTCTTAATGACTTTCAAAGACTGTTATGAGACATTTCCAGTCTACGACCAGCTATTGGAATAACACCTGATCTAATAATTCATTTGAACAAAACCTTGGATAGTGATAAAGATTTAAACAGTCCCAGAGAATTAACAGCTGAAGCAGAAAAGGAACTGACAATGATTGAGGAAAAATTACAACAGGCACACGTGGACAGGGTGAATCCAGAGCTCAATTGTATTCTTGTCATACTACCATCAAAAATTTCTCCTACAGGAATTTTAATGCAGAGAGATGATATTATTTTGGAATGGATCTTTTTACCACATAAACCAAGTAAAAAACTGAAAACTTATGTGGAAAAAGTCTCTGAGTTAATTATAAAAGGCAAGCTGAGACTTCGTCAACTAGCAGGCATAGACCCAGCAGAAATTATAGTGCCCTTCACTGCTGATGAACTAAAGAAATTATGGGAAGATAATGAACCATGGCAAAGAGCTTGTGCTAATTTTTTGGGAGACATTAATAACAACTATCCAAAAAGCAAGCGGCTTAACTTCATAAAGAGAACTTCTTGGATTCTTCCTCGAATCGTCCGTGATGCTCCAATAACCGGAGCCCGTACATTCTATACTGATGCCAATAAATCAGGGAAGGCAGGTTACAAATCAGAAGACTTGGATAAGGTGGAACAAAGTCCGTATAATTCTGTCCAGAAGGCAGAATTATATGCCATTCTTATGGTGCTAAGGGATTTTAAAGAACCTATTAATATAGTTACAGATTCACAATACGCAGAAAGAGTTATTTTACATATTGAAACTGCTGAATTTATACCTGATGATACTGAACTAACCTCATTGTTTATCCAGGTTCAAGATTTGATCAGGAACAGGCTTTGCCCTATGTACATAACACACATCCGATCCCATACGGGTCTGCCAGGTCCTCTAGCACAAGGTAATGCAGAAATTGATCAATTACTGATTGGTAGTGTGCTACAAGCCTCTGAATTTCATAAAAAACATCATGTTAATAGCAAAGGTTTGAAGAAAGAGTTTTCAATTACATGGCAACAAGCTAAGGAGATTATAAAGAAATGCCCTACTTGCTCTTTCTATAACCAAACGCCACTGCCTGCAGGGGCTAATCCAAAGGGCACCCAAAGGAATGAAATCTGGCAGATGGATGTGTTCCACTTTGCAGAATTTGGCAAATTAAAATATGTTCATCACACCATTGACACTTATTCAGGCTTTCAGTGGGCAACTGCTTTAAGTTCAGAAAAAGCTGATTCAGTAATCACTCATTTATTAGAAGTCATGGCTATCATGGTTATACCTACACAAATAAAAACAGACAATGGTCCTGCTTATGTTTCTAGGAAAATGAAAAGGTTTTTTGATTATTACAATATCAAGCATGTTACAGGTATACCATACAATCCTACAGGTCAAGCAGTCATAGAAAGATCAAATCGAACTATAAAAGATATGTTGAACAAACAGAAAGGGGTGGAAAACACCCCCAGAAATAGGCTACATAATGCTTTGATAACCTTGAATTTTCTCAACGCTAATGAGAAGGGAACAACGGCTGCAGAAAGACATTGGATAATGGAAAAGTCTACTGAACTAAATCAACCAGTTTATTTCAAGGATGTGCTGACCTCACAATGGAAGCCAGGATATGTGCTACGTTGGGGAAGGTGTTTTGCTCTTATCTCCACAGGTGAGGAAAAATTGTGGATACCATAAAAATTAATAAAGGTTCGGTTTGAAGAAGAGAAGCCACTTGGAAAAGATAAATAACAATTCTTTCATAAGGATGGCGAACATACTGATGGTAAGAAATACAGATAGGTTTGGAGGCAGGTTTCTTTTCTTATCTCCAGAGGAAAATACTCATCTTCAAAGAAATTGAGGGACCCTGAATATTTAATTACTGATGGATGGACACCTTTTGTAAGTATTAATTTTTATTTATATATCTTATTAAACATTTCTTTATAAATATATAGAGCTGGTTTTGAAGTTGGACTCTGGCTCAGTCCCTCTCCAATTCCAAGCCTGTTAGTAAGAGAAAAACCCAGAGTTTCTGGAGTTTCTGTCTCATGTCAAGAGCCATGATATGGGACAGAAAGAAATATGAGTTTAGAAAACATCCTTGCTTTTCTTCATATCTATCATACTTTTCATTGAATATATATATATCATGCCTTTTATTGAATATATATGTATGTATATATATGTCTATATGATTAATGTTTAAGTTTTTCACAATGAACAATGAGTTTTTCCCGAAGTGACATTTGAAGTTTCCAGGAAGAAGATGGGGCCCCACAACAACAACTCTACCTGGTTGATATGACGTCATGATACTGATAGCGCTACTACAAGACCTGTTTTGGATACCAGCTGCACAAGACGATCCCAACTTGGTTAGCTGAAATGGTGCACATCTTGTACAACATTCTGGCCAGACCTCCACAAAATACTCAGAGACTATTTGCAATTTTAAAAGACATTGATCTTGAAATTCAACCATCATTTTACTTTCACAGGATCCCCCAGAAAGAACGTTGCCCCCATGACAGCTGGAAGTAATTCTAGAGGACGACGTCCCCTCTCCCAGTAAAGCTTACCCCTCGGTTTAGGGACATCATTTAGGCGTTGGGAGGTTGGGGGAGGAATTTTATAAGCTCAGGGACCATTTTGAAAAAAAAAAGAGGGAATGATGGGATTATAGATTTATAATTGTGAGTTACTGCTTTTAGACAAATATATTGGTATCAATTCTTGTATATTGAAACAAAGTTAAATTATATTGACTATTGTATGCATGCATGTTTCTATGTCTGTTTAAAACATTTTTATGTATTGCCATATATTGTATTGATATATATATTGTATACATTCACCATATTGCAATGTACATTTCTACCTCTGATTAAGATACTTATATAATGTTTGTGCATTGATATATATTTACCATATTGCAATGTATATTTGTACAGTGTTTATATTTGGAGGTCATTATCCTCATTTGTTACACAGTTGTTTATTGTCTTTGTCTTTAAGTTAGATAGATATTGAGAATTATATAGATAAATAGTCATCTAAGTTTGTCATTTATAATCAGACTAATCAGGTTCTTTAGATATATAGAGATTATACTCAGTATAGATAGATAATCTTCAACCTCTTCAAAGAGCTGTAGAAAATGGCCTTTAATCTAACTCAGAGTTTCGTGATAGTGAGACACAATTGCTCCTGGCAACACCACTCCATTCCCGAGTGAATGTTGAGCACCAAAGACACTCCACCTAGAGCCTTTCTATTTGGCAGAACTGGCCTTTGGGCAAAGAAATGCCTATACCTCAACCACTGACACAGATACAGAGCGTGCATCAAAAGATAAAACAGGACTGTCATATCCTGCCAAGACAGGGTAAGATAGTTTTGAAAACTTCCTTGCCTTTAATAATGGTATGTCAGTTATGTTAGGCCTTAGCCAAAATTGGTTGACTCAACATTGCAAACGAGACTTTGGGTGATTGCCCAGGTAGTCAGTTGTCTCTGTCAATTGTTGCACATTTTGGATATATCTCGTTTGTTGAGTAGTGTTTATTCCCTTCTCAGATCTTTGACTGAGTTGAAGATTATATAATTGTAGTTACTCTTTACATTATTTGTACTCCTTGAGATAGAATGTTTAGCAAAGCTTTTGTTCTCAATATTGTTTGTTATATTTATTATTTGTTGTTATTGTATGTAGTTGTATTTGGTTTAGTTCTGTCTTATTTAGACAAAAAGGGGAGATGTAGGGATAAGTCCCGCCCCTTAGGGGGCGAGTTCGCCTCGGGCTAATGTCTGCCTATAAATTTGGCGAGCGTGCTCCGAGCTGTCTCTTCTACTTTCCTGGTCTCCGCGGGAACGGTGGTTCTGTAAGTCTATTTCTACATTAAAACTATATATATTTTTACAAACTGTCTGCATTTGTTTACGCCGCTACAAAAATGAGCTTAGATGTGGCAAGGGACTTCACATCCACAGCTATTAACGTATACTCTGAGATGCAAACTGGTCACATTCTTCGTCCTGCAACTGAGAAATAAAGAGATTAAGTTCCCCATAAAACTGGTTAAATACTCAATTAGCCCATTTCAAAAACTCTAGGAGAATCATAAGGAACAATTGCAACATGATATTGAAGAAATGTGCCCTAAATATGTTCTTAAAGTTCTAATTTAAGCAACAAAGTCAATTTCATGTATAGTTGTGGTTCAAACTTCACCAAGCTGTTCTTAAAAACCCAGATGTTATATGTTCTTATAACAACCAACAAAGTCCCCAAAAAATGTGGATAAAAGAAAGTATGCCTTTAGCCTTCTAATGGTGTTAGCATTATAATACAGAAAATGCAAACATCACAGGGCTGACTGGCAAAGATCTCCTCTTATGAGATTTGAAATATATTATTCAGGGAAAAATAGCTTTCAGGAAAATAAACATAACTGGCAGAGTACACAATATGGCTTCTAAAATTAAAGCTCTCTTTCTATTGGTATGAATCCATTGGTGCTTAAGATCCTAAATGCCTCATCTTACTGCATCTTGTATCTTGTTAGGCCATGTTCAGTGGATATTCCTTGATTGTTGTAAGGAGGGGACCTGCTTGTTCATCTCGGCCACCTTATAGCCAAAATAATCACACAGAAATTGTATTAATTAAATCACTGCTTGACCCATTTGTTCTAGCCTTTTATTGGCTAACTCTCACATCTTGATTTAACCCATTTCTATTAATCTGTATATCGCCACTTGGCAGTGGCGTACCAGGAAAGATTCTAATCAGCATCTGTCTTGGGCAGAGATCCATGGCTTCTCTCTGACTCTGCATTCTTCCTCCCAGCCTCCAGTTCTGTTTTCCCTGCCTACCTAAGTTCTGCCAAGGCAGTTTCTTAATTTATTTCCAATTCATTCACTAATGAAAGCAACACATGAACAGAAAAACCTCTTCCACCATTTCCTCTTTTCTGTTTAAACAAAAAGAAAGGCTTTAACATAGTAAAATTACATATAAAAAAACAGGCATCAAGGAAGAATTACAGTTACAATATTTATATCTACTTTATCTTTTAACTATAAATTCTTCAACTCCATCAACAACTCTAGAAGAATATAATATTACCTATGTAAACTGGAAGTGCATTATAAACAACTTCCAAAACTCTAGAATTGACAGAGACATCTTGCTCTCTGGACAGTCACCCAAAGTTCTTCTGTACCAAGTGGGCCCTCTCCTTACAACAACTGGAGCTCCTATGTGGTTGACTATATCCACATAAAACCTGAGAGAGGCTTTGTTTGCGAGCTGCCCAACCAGCACGGAGGCCTGATCTCTCGGTCCCAGGAGAACCAGTGTTGGGGTGAGTTTCTGGCCCGTGGCACCAGCCGGGGACAGGGATCTCGGGGGTTCCTTGGCCTCCTGTACTTCTTGGGCTCTCTGCAGGACCTCTATTCCCTGGGTACTGCCTCTTTCTTCCTGGCCCACCCAGCTTCCGTCCAGAGCCCTCCCCACTTGGGCCCCACCGCCCTCTCTCGGCGCGTGGCATTGGGCGCTGGGTCCCAGTCCTCAGGGCACCCGGGCGGGCTGCAGTTCCTTTGTTTCTGTGGCCTGCCTGCTCCAAGCAGGGTAGGCGCTTTGTGTGCGAGCTGCCCAACCAGCACAGAGGCCTGATCTCTCGGTCCCAGGAGAACCAGCGTTGGGGAGAACCAGCGTTGGGGAGAACCAGCATTGGGACGAGCCAGGGTTGAGCACGGAGACCTGATCCCTTGGTGCCAGAAGAGCCAACATTGGTGAGGCCGCGTTGGGTAGACAAGGAGACCTGATCTGGTAAAAGAAGATCCATAAGGGAGCATTTGGAAGAAGAGATGGGCAGACGCCAAGGCAAGAATTCACCCAACAAACTGAAAAGCACCATGAAGCCACCAGAAACCAGAGACCTCACAACGGAAGGACATGAACACCTTAATCAAGAAGGAGAAAAGATTGACTTCATGAAAGTGATTGACACCCTTAAACAGCATGTAAAAAACGCCCTTATAGAAATGGATGAGAAATATAAAAGAAAGTTGGAAGAACTGAATAAATCAGTGAATGATACCCTAGAAAACCAAGGAAAAGCAATCAAACAGATAATGGAAATAGTTCAAGACTTGAAAACTGAAATGGAGGCAAAGAAGAAAACACAAACAGAGGGCCGGCTGGACATGGAAAATCTAGGTAAATGAATAGAGACCACAGAAACAAGCATAACCAGCAGAATACAAGAGATAGAAGAAAGACTCTCAGATTCTGAAGATACCATAGAGAAAATAAACACACTGATCAAAGAAAACAGCAAGTCCAACAAACTCTCATCACAAAACATTCAAGAAATATGGGACACAATAAAAAGACCAAACCTAAGAATAATAGGAGTGGAAGAAGGAGAAGAAGTGCAGCTCAATGGTCCAGAAAATATATTTAATAAAATTATAGAAGAAAACTTTCCCAACCTAAAGAAAGATGTACCTATGAAGGTGCAAGAAGCATACAGAACACCGAATATGCTGGATCAAAAAAAAAACATCCCCTCGCCATATAATTATCAAAACACAAAGCATACAGAATAAGGAAAAAATATTAAGAGCGGCAAAGGAAAAAGGCCAAATTACTTACAAAGGTAAACCTATCAGACTTACACCTGACTTTTCCATGGAAACCATGAAAGCCAGAAGGTCCTGGATAGATGTACTGCAGAAACTGAGAGACCATGGATGCAAGCCCAGATTACTATACCCAGCCAAACTTTCGTTCACTATAAATGGAGAAAATAAAATTTTCCAGGATAAAAACAAATTCAAACAATATGCAGCCACAAATCCAGCCGTACAGAAAGTAATAGAAGAAAAACCACTAACCAAGGAGTCCAACAATGACCACAATAACTCAGACATCTAGAGACCCTTCATCAACACAAACCAAAGAAGGGATACACACAAACTCTACGACTAAAAAAAAAAAATGACCGGAGTTAACAACCACTGGTCATTAATATCACTTAATGTCAATGGACTCAACTCACCTATAAAAAGGCACAGGCTAAGAGATCGGATAAGAAAACAGGATCCAACATTCTGCTGCTTACAAGAAACACACCTCAACCACAAAGACAGGCACCTACTCAGAGTAAAGAGTTGGGAAAAGGCCTATCAAGCAAATGGACCTAAGAAACAAGCAGGTGTGGCCATACTAATCTCTAACAAAGTTGACATCAAACTTAAATCAATCAGAAGAGATGGAGAGGGGCATTTTATATTCGTAACAGGAACAGTTCATCAGGATGAAGTCTCAATCCTGAACATCTATGCCCCTAATATAAAAGCACCCACATACATAAAAGAAACATTGCTAAAATTCAAGGCAGCCATCAAACAGCACACACTAATAGTAGGAGACTTCAACACTCCTCTCTCACCAATGGACAGGTCAATCAGACAGAAACCTAACATAGAAATTAGAGAATTAATGGAGGTAATGAAGCAAATGGACTTAACAGACATCTATAGAACATTCCACCCAAATAGGAAAGAATACACCTTCTTCTCTGCAGCTCATGGAACCTTCTCGAAAATCGACCACATAGTCGGTAACAAAGCAAACATCCACAGTTACAAAAAAATATTACTAACCACCTGTGTCTTATCAGATCACCATGGATTAAAGTTAGAATTCAACAACAATGCTAACCCCAGAAAGCCTACAAACTCATGGAAACTGAACAGCCAACTACTGAACCATACCTGGATTAAGGATGAAATAAAGATAGAAATTAAAGTCTTCCTGGAATTCAATGAAAATGAAGAAACAACATACTCAAACTTATGGGACACTATGAAAGCAGTCCTAAGAGGAAAGTTCATAGCATTAAGTGCCCACTTAAAGAAAACAGAGAAAGCTCACATTGGAGACTTAACAGCCCACCTGAAAGCTCTAGAAAAAAAAGAAGCAGACTCACCTAGGAGGAGTAGGAGACTGGAAATAATCAAACTGACGGCTGAAATCAATAAACTAGAAACACAGAGAACAATCCAAGAATCAATGAAACAAAAAGCTGGTTCCTGGAGAAAATCAACAAGATTGACAAACCCCTATCCAAACTAATCAAACGGCAGAGAGAGAATTTGCAAATTAATAAGATCAGAAATGATAAGGGGGACATAACCACAGACACAGAGGAAATTCAGAGAATCATTAGATCTTACTAAAAAAGCCTATATGCCACAAAGCTGGAAAATGTAAAGGAAATGGATACTTTCTTAGATAAATATCATTTACCAAAGTTAAATCAGGACCAGGTGAACAATCTAAATAGACCTGTTAGTCGCGAAGAATTAGAAGAGGTTATCAAAAACCTCCCTACCAAAAAAAGCCCAGGACCAGATGGTTTCAATGCAGAATTCTACCAGAACTTCCAAGAAGACCTAATACCTATACTCCTTAATGTATTTCACAATATAGAAACAGAAGGGTCATTACCAAATTCCTTTTATGAAGCTACAGTTACTCTGATACCAAAACCACACAAAGACTCAACCAGGAAAGAGAATTACAGGCCGATCTCACTCATGAATATTGATGCAAAAATCCTCAACAAAATACTGGCAAACCGAATCCAAGAACACATCCGAAAAATTATCCATTATGATCAAGTAGGCTTCATTCCTGAGATGCAGGGCTGGTTCAACATACGGAAATCTATCAATGTAATCCAGCATATAAATAAACTGAAAGAAAAAAACCATATGATCATTTCATTAGATGCTGAAAAAGCATTCGACAAAATTCAACATCCATTTATGTTAAAAGTCTTGGAGAGATTAGGGATACAAGGGTCATACCTAAATATAATAAAAGCTATAGACAGCAAACTGACAGCTAACATCAAATTAAATGGAGAGAAACTCAAAGCCATCCCGCTTAACTCAGGAACACGACAAGGCTGTCCACTTTCGCCATACCTCTTCAACATAGTGCTGGAAGTTCTAGCAATAGCAATAAGACAATATAACGGAATCAAGGGGATTCAAATTGGAAAGGAAGAAGTTAAACTTTCGTTATTCGCAGATGATATGATAGTGTACATAAGCGGCCCCCAAAACTCCACCAAAGAACTTTTACAGCTGATAAACAGCTTTAGTAATGTGGCAGGATACAAGATCAACTCCAAAAAATCAGTTGCCCTCTTATACACAAAGGATATGGAAGCAGAGAGGGAAATCAGAGAAGCCTCACAATTCACGATAGCCACAAACAGCATAAAATATCTTGGGGTAAATCTAACCAAGGAAGTGAAAGATCTATTTGACAAGAACTTTAAGGCATTGAAGAAAGAAATTGAAGAGGATACCAGAAAATGGATGGACATCCCTTGCTCTTGGATTGGTAGGATCAACATAGTTAAAATGGCAATTCTACCAAAGGCAATTTATAGATTCAATGCAATCCCCATCAAGATCCCATCAAAATTCTTTAAAGATCTGGAGAGGACAATAATCAACTTTATATGGAAAAACAAAAAACCCAGGATAGCCAAAACAATCCTATAAAATAAAGGATCTTCTGGAGGCATTACCATCCCTGACTTCAAACTCTATTACAGAGCTACAGTAATGAAAACAGGGTGGTACTGGCATAAAAACAGAGAAGTCGACCGATGGAATCGTATAGAAGATCCGGATTTTATCCCACAAACCTATGAACACCTCATTTTCGATAAAGGAGCTAAAAGTATACAATGGAAGAAAGAAAGCATCTTCAACAAATGGTGCTGGCACAACTGGATGTCAACCTGTAGAAGAATGAAAATAGACCCATATCTATCACCGTGCACAAAACTCAAGTCCAAATGGATTAAAGACCTCAATATCAGCCCGAAAACACTGAACCTGATAGAAGAGAAAGTGGGAAATACCCTACAACAGATGGGCACAGGTGATCGCTTCTTAGGTATAACCCCAGAAGCACAGGCATTAAGGGCAACATTTAATAAATGGGACCTACAAAAACTGAGAAGCTTCTGTAAAGCAAAGGACACTGTCACCAAGACACAAAGGCAACCTACTGACTGGGAGAAGATCTTCACCAACCCCCAACAGACAAAGGTCTGATCTCCAAAATATATAGAGAACTCAAGAAACTAGACTTTAAAATGCTAATTAACCCAATTAAAAAATGGGGCACTGAACTGAACAGAGAATTCTCAACAGAAGAAGTTCAAATGGCCAAAAGATACTTAAGGTCTTGCTCAATTTCCTTAGCAATCAGGGAAATGCAAATCAAAACAACTTTGAGATACCATCTTACACCTGTCAGAATGGCTAAAGTCAAAAACACCAAGGATAGCCTTTGCTGGAGAGGCTGTGGAGGAAGGGGTACCCTCATCCATTGCTGGTGGGAATGCAATCTTGTGCAACCACTGTGGAAGTCAGTGTTTCGGTTTCTCAGGAAATTCGGGATCAACCTACCCCTGGATCCAGCAATACCACTCTTGGGAATTTACCCAAGAGATGCTCTATCACATGTCAAAAGCATTTGTTCAACTATGTTCATAGCAGTATTATTTGTAATAGCCAGAACCTGGAAACAACCTAGATGCCCTTCAATGGAAGAATGGATGAAGAAAGTATGGAATATATACACACTAGAGTATTACGCTGCGGTAAAAAACAATGACTTCTCGAATTTTACATGCAAATGGATGGAAATAGAAAACACTATCCTGAGTGAGGTATCCCAGACCCAAAAAGAAGAACATGGGATGTACTCACTCATAATTGGTTTCTAGCCATAAATAGGGGTCACGGAATCTACAATTGGCGAACCTAAAGAAGCTAAGTAAGAAGGTGAACACAAGGAAAAACACAGTTATCCTCTTGGAGAAGGGAAGTAGACAAAATTGCCGGGGAGAAAAGTGGGATCTTGGGTGTGGGGTGGGGTGGGGGTAAGGGGAGATGGGGAGAGAAAAGGTAGAAGGGAAGGAGGGGGGACTTGGGGAAACAGGAGGATCGGGATAAAGGAAGGTTGGATAGGGGAGCACGGAACCACAATTCTTAGTTAAGGGAGCCACTTTAGGGTGGGCAGGAGAATTGACCCTAGAGGGGCTCCCAGGGGCCCAAGCTGAGGTCCCCAGTTAGCTCCTTGGGCAGCTGAGGATAGGGAACCTGAAATGACCCTATCCTAGCGCAATACTGACGAATATCTTGCATATCATCCTAGAACTCGCATCTGGCGATGGATGGAGATAGAGACAGAGACCCACACTGGAGCACTGGACTGAGCTCCCAAGGTCCCAATGAGGAGCAGGAGGGAGAACATGAGCAAAGAAGTCGGGACCACGAGGGGTGCACCCACCCACTGAGACAGTGGAGCTGATCTACTGGGAGCTCACCAAGGCCAGCTGGACTGTTACCAAAAAAGCATGGGATAAAACTGGACTCTCTGAACATGACGAACAATGAGGGCTGATGAGACGCCAAGGACAATGGCATGCAGTTTTGATCCTAGGCAATCTGCTGGCTTGGTGGGAGCCTAGCCAGTTTGGATGTTCACCTTCCTAGATATGGACGGAGGGGGGAGGACCTAGGACTTAGCACAGGGCAGGGAACTCTGACTGCTCTTTGGACTGGAGAGGGAGGGGGAGAGGAGGGGGGGGAAGGGGAGAGGGGTGGGAGGAGGGGGAGAAGAATGGGAGGAGGGGGAGAAGAGTGGGAGGAGGGGGAGGGAAATGGGATGCTGGGAGGAGGTGGAAATTTGTTTGTTTTTTTTTCTTTATTCTTTTATCAAAAAAAATAAAAAAAAAAGGCTTGGGGGTGAGTCTGAGTAGGATGTGTTGCTAGGAAATCATTATAATAGTGTGATATTTTCCTATTTCATATCTACCTCCCAAAGATATTTTTGCACATGCAGTTTCACACACTTAATTTGGCTTGAGATGCTTTTAAAGATGCTTTACATTTGCATTTCTAGTGTCACCAATGAACTTCTCTTATTTCAATAATCTAGTGCTAATGTTTTGACCTGACTTTAGTTAATTCTACAATGTCACAAGTATAGGTTTTTAAGAATTCTAATTAATATTATCAGAATCACCTCCAAGTTTGTCTGCTGTTTTCAGTGAGTATAAAACTGATTTAAAATAAATTTCCATATAGGTGTTATACCTTGAGCATCATGTTAAATAAGCTGCCATGATTTAATTAGAAGTCTTTTTCTCTTTTTACTGTTAAAAACACCATGTCCATCCTTGTATTTGCAATCTTAGGTTTCTCTTCTGCTTACTTTATTGATTTCTTTTTATTGAAAATACTATATCCTAGTTAGCTTATATGTGAATGGATTTTTCTCTTCAGCAGCATGATGAATGGCTATATGTCAACCTCATAGAATGTGCATTACATTTTTAATAAAGCTTCTTTGTCAAATGGTAAAAAAAAAAACCTGAGAGAGCTTGAAAATGGAATTCTAGAAAAAAATAGAGAGTTTAACACAATTTTTTGCTGTTTGCTGTTGGTGAGCTGAAGCTCCTTTAGGAGAGATTTTCCTGACTCAGCAGCTCAGCAAGAAAGAAGTGGTGGTTTTAAAATGCCAGCTTTCTGGGCTATGCTGCTAGCACAAACTCTGTCTCTTGCTGGAGACAGAGCATTTCGTTGTCGTTTGTGAGTAAAGCACAACGGCTTGTTTGATGGCAATGTGGATTCGCTATATGCCTGGAAGTGGGGTGGAGTGCTTGGCTCAGAGGCACAAGCAGTTCTGCCATGCTGGACTGTGCAGACCAAGCAGGAACTACTGTATTTATCATAATGATAGCAGAGCTTAAGTTTTAGAGTGGGCAGACAAACAGGTGGTACTGTATAATCCCTACTAATGGTGCAACTTAAGTTTTTAAGAAGCATTTAGCATTTTAAGAAGTGCTCCTGGACAGTAAATAATTACAGATTCATAATAGGACAGATTTAGGCATACAAGAACTCTAAATGGGTCACAGTGTTGGATAAATGTATGTAAGGCTTGAAAGAGAAAATAAAAAGAGTATAGAGTCATAAAATAAAGTTAATGCTTTAAAAAAAGGTAAAGTCTTTAAAGAGACAAAGTAAGATAGTCATAGATTAAAAGGAGTAAAGAAAAATAAGCCATTGTAGGAGCCTGGGCAGTTTGGATGCTCAACTTACTAGACCTGGATGGAGGTGGGGGTTCCTTGGACTTCCCACAGGGCAGGGAACCCTGATTGCTCTTCGGGCTGAGGAGGGGGGGGACTTAATTGGGGCAGGGAGAGGGAAATGGTAGGCGGTGGCGGGGAAGAGACAGAAATCTTTAATAAATAAATAAATTTAAAAAAATAAACACTATAAAGATTAAAAAAAAGAAAAATAAGCCATGTAAAAATGGAAAATACATGGAGTCTGGATTGTGTACATTATTGTATTATCTTTGAATATTTTTGTCTGTGAAGAAGCTAAGTACAGAGAGATACTTCATTGAATGGGCTGCTAAGCTAATCCAGCATATAGGTTCTAAAGGTATCTTGATTCAAAAATTTGAGTCTAAGAATATTTTGCTTTGGAAAAGAGGTTTTTCTTTTGTTTTCATAGAAGATGAGAACCTGTGGATTGCTTATAGACAAATATGGTTTGATAGACCATGGTCCCCTGAAATGTTGATGTGAGCACCCTCAAAAAATTAATTCACCCAAGTGGTGACTGAGATTAACCTAGCACACAGGATGCACCATAAAAGACCTGATTAACAGTGCCCCAAATCAGCAAGAAAAAGTTTGGACAGAATTATGCCCATATTCCCAAATATTTTTTATAAGTGTTTGTTTACATTTATAGGGGGATATGCTTTAGAGATTTGTATTGATATGGATCTTGCTTTTTTGATACAAATTTAAGGTAATTTTGTTATATGTATATGCATTTCTGATCTTGATTAAGGTGTTGGGATTGTGTAGTTTATTTAAAAATGTAATGTATAATTGAAATATAGGTTAATAGTCAAGATTATAGTCATGTTAGTTAGATTTTCTAGATGTATAGAGATATATTTCAGTTAGTTATATATTCTTCAAATCTTTCAGAGATCTTCAGAAAATGGCATTTATTTATTTATTCATTTATTTTATTATTTTTTCCAGGAGATGGTGAGTTTTATTTTTTTCTTGTCTGGATAGAGGTTTGAGTGTTCCGGGGTGGAGACTAGAAGAAAGCACAGCGTGTGGAGGTCTACTCAGTGTGGTCGTCTCCCTCAGTATCATCGTCACCATCCACAGAGAGAGCAGCATAATTGCTTGCAGAGCTGAACTTAGAGGCCAGGCTCTCCTCAGGTTTCTTTGGCTCAGGTGCAGATCTCGAGTCTTTATCGTTTTTGCCTTCTTTCCTATCCTTCCCACTCCTTCCAGTGGTCTCTGCTCCCTCCGTCTCCAGGACTGCGACTGGAGTTCCCAGTTTGGCCTCTTAAGACACTCACCCCATCTACTTTGTTTTCATCTTTCCTTGATGGTCCGTCCTCAGAGGAATGAGCTGGAGCTACTTTCCCTCCACCACTTGTGGGGGACTGCTGCTCTATGTCTGAGCTCTGACATCGAGCAGGAGAGTTAGAGCTTCGCTTCACCCACGCATTCTCCTTTGGTGGAGGGGCTGGCATTACCTTTAGAGGCTGATCAGGTTTAGGAGGTTTGGAGCTTGGAGAGTGACAGTCTTCTTCTTTATGGAGGGTTTCATTTTCTAGAGACTTCTCACTCTCTCTCCTTCATGTATTTCTACCAGATGTGGCTGAGGCCTCAGTCTGCGATGGCTCACTTCCTGTCCTTGACCGTTGCCTTTCCTGAGTTTCTTCACTTCGCCAACTTGGGTGTCTCTCCTGCGGCCGGGGTCTAGTTTTGGCTCATCCAGCTGCCGCTGCAACTTCTCCTGCTCCTTCTGCAGCTGCTCTTCTACTTCTCTTTCTCTAGCAGCTGTGTCAACAGGTTTTGCCCCTCCAAATATAGAAGCTGCTCGGCTGGACTGGGAGGTGCTAGCAGAGGAATCATCTTCCTTAGGAGTACTCCGAGGCTTTAGATTCAGTTTGGGTCTTTGGGGGGGACTTCTGTCATCACGCCTATAATCGTCCCGAGAGTAATCATCCCTGGAGCTCCATGACCGGTCATCCCTTCATAGCGATCTCCACCTACCTCCTCTGTAGTCATCATCCCTACGGTACCCACTGCCAAATGCTCTTCTGCCACTGCCTACCCTGGAGTCATAGCCTCGGTCATAGTCTCTGCTGCCTCGGTCGTCATAGCGATCCCGGCCCCCATAGCGATCCATATCTCGACGTGGGCCGTCCTGATACCCATCCCGGTATCCATCCCGATACTGGTCTGAATCTTAACGATCTCAATACTTGTCTCCAAAGCTATCGTCGCCCCTTCTAGGTGGGTAGTCATCAAAGCTGTCTGCGGCAGGACGGGCCCTCCAGTCCGTGTCTGTTTTGTCAGAATCCCGATTTCTGTCTCTACCAAAAGAACGATCATCCCAGTCTTTATCCTGCGCTTGATCAGCAACATCCACTCGAATTCTCCGGTTACCTAGAGACTCTTCATTGAGACTCAGAGCACTGAGCAGAGAATCCAGGTCCTCAAATTCTGCATAGCCAAAGCCTTTTAACCTGTCTGGATTGCTGGGTTCACGTGGTAAACGTACAGCGCTGATATTTAGTCCTCCAAAGAACTACTTAATGGAGTCTTCTGTCACATCATAGGGCAGGTTTCCTAGGAAAGCAGTGTAGTGTGGTGATTTGGGAAGACGGCTCCGGTCGATATTGGGTTCCCGAGCAGCCCGTGGAGCAGTGGGGAGGATGGAACGGTCAATTGGAGGTGCCCTATACACATCGTCATCGTTACTATGCCAAGTTGTTGACACATCTCCTTCCAGGTCGTCTGTTTCATCAGCCCAGCTGACTGGTTTGGGGACATAGGTGCTTCCTCCACCAGTACCCCCATCCTCAGCTAGAAAGTCTGTTAGGGAGATGGTCTTCCCCTTCTTATTCTTCTTTTTTGCTGAGGCCGCCATGTTGGGAGAGGGAGAGAGAACGTAAAGGCAGAAAATGGCATTTAAATGTTTTAAATTTTTTGGGACTTTTCATGACAGTGAGACACATTTGCTCCTGGCAGCACCAGCTACTCCAATAGGAAGATGGGCATCAAAGAGACTCCTTATGGAGTTGAACAAACATTTGTTTTTTGTTTTTTTTTCTTAGTTTTTCTTAAGTGTTTAATTATTCTTTCCTATCTTGCAATTCTTTTTTTTTAATTTATTTATTTATTAAAGATTTCTGTCTCTTCCCCGCCACCGCCTCCCATTTCCCTCCCCCTCCCCCAATTAAGTCTCCCCCCAGCCCGAAAAGCAATCAGGGTTCCCTGTCCTGTGGGAAGTCCAAGGAACCCCCACCTCCATCCAGGTCTAGTAAGTTGAGCATCCAAACTGCCTAGGCTCCCACAAAGCCAGTGCGTGCTTTGAACAAACATTTGGGTAAGAAACTACTCTTGCCTGGACTGCTTCATGGTGTGCTGTAAAAACTGAACATGCAGGATCCACAGAGAAATGACTGCTAAACTTGCTAAAGGTGAGACGATCCTTTGGGGTTCCTCCTTCATGGAAAAGTCTGCTATATATTATTATGGGCCTGTAGGCTGAAGATGGATTCCACAATGGCACAGAAGAACTTTGGGTGATTGTCCAGAGAGCAAGATGTCTCTGTCAATTCTAGAGTTTTGGAAGTTGTTTATAATGCACTTCCAGTTTACATAGGTAATATTATATCCTTCTGGAGTCGTTGATGGAGTTGAAGAATTTATAGTTAAAAGATAAAGTAGATATAAATATTGTAACTGTAATTCTTGCTTGATACCTGTTTTGTTATATGTAATTTTACTATGTTAAAGCTTTTCTTTTTGTTTAAACAGAAACGGGGAAATGGTGGAGGAGGTTCCTTTGTTCATGTTGCTTTCATTGGTTAATGAATAAAGAAACTGGCCAGAATCAATGTAAAATCAATAACAAGAACCAATGAAAGGTCACTTAAGCATCAAGAAAAGATCTTTCTTTAATCTGTGAGAGTTGTGATGGCAAATTCAGCTTTCTTTAAAAAAACAAAGGAAAATAATGTTTCTGAATGATGTGCAATTTCATGGTGTGTACAGCCTATCAGCCACAATGTTCTTAGTTGCAAGTAATAAGGACATCAAGTTTAAATCAGTTCAACAATAGAGGGGTTTTGCAATCCCAATCCACACATGCCAACTACTGTTCCTCCAGTGTAGGATGCAAACTCCAGGTTTTCACTAGATTAGGTGGAATTTGTCAAGTTAGTCCTATTGGCGGTGGACTTTTGATAATGCACTAAAGGTCATGGCTAGGATTATTTACCCAGATGTTTTGGTTAAAGAGAGTAAGACTCTTGAAGTTCAGTGTAGACTCAGTTCTCATATTGTCTCAGGTGCAACCAAATGCATGCTATCAATACCATGAGTCATTTCTGAAATATCATCCAGGATTGGGGCTTTGTTGGACCCCTTATACCTGTGCTGTTTGTTAGCACTAGATATGGTATGGGAATCCCTGTCCACTGGGGTATAAAGAAAGGATAATCTCATGAAGGGTCAAAGAGACCTGTGCCATTGTGTGATCTCAGTCACTGTTGAACTGCACCACAGTGGGCAGGATTCATTGGAGCATCTCCAAAACATTTGACCAGGTAATATTAAGATGAAAATGACTTTTGAATGCTTTCATTATATATTTTTGAAAGCCATGCTGTAAGTGATAATTTTAAAAGTTGTTTAAATAAATATATAAAATTTTCACTAATTACTTAGACACTCATTAAATCCCGTGTGGAAAGATCTGTCCCTGGGCTTTGAGTTTCTTTCTTTCTATAGATTCTTGGAAGTTAATATTGAGGCACTTAGGAACAGGAAAAGCTATGTGCCAGTCACTCCAGGGCTAGAATTGTCTGTGATGAGAGGAAATGCAACAGAAAGCAATTGGAACCAATGCTGTAACTCGGGGTGTTTTTTTCCTCTCTCTTTACCCCCTTTGCCATTTCTCTCACACACTTATTCTGTCTCTTTCTCTATTTTCTCCTTTATCTTTCCTTCGTTATTCTTTCCTCTCATCCTTTTCCGCCTTCTTCCTTCACCTTGTGTCAGTCAGTTTGCTAGCATACTGAGATTTATGCTCCTTGCTATGTATCTTTATTTTGTACCTCCAAATTACTGAGGAACACAAGGAGGTATTCTTCATTGGGTGGATAGCTTAAAAATTGGGACAGATGATGTTTGTAGAAATGCAAATCACAACAACTCCAAGATTCCATCTTACACCTGTAAGAATGTCCAAGATTAAAAACATTGATGACAACTTATGCTGGAGTGGTTGTGGGGAAAAGGGAACAATTCTGCATTGCTGGTGGGAATGCAAGTTGGTATAGTCCCTTTGGATGTCAGTGTAACGATTTCTCAGAAAATTAGGAAACAGCTTATTTCAAGACCCAGCAACACGACTTTTGGGTATATATTCAAAGGATGTTCAATCGTGCCACAAGGACATACACTCAACTATGTTCATAGCAGCATCGTTTGTCATATCCAGAACCTGGAAACAACCTAAATGCCCCTCGACTGAAGAAAATGTGGTACAAATGGATGGAGCTAGAAAATGGAGTGAGGTAACCCAGACACAGAAAGACAATTATCACATGTACTCACTCATAAGTAGTTTTTAAACATAAAACAAAGAAAGCCAGCCCACAAATCACAATCCCGGAAAACCTAGACAACAATGAGGACCCTAAGAGGACATACATAGATCTAATCTAAATGAGAAGTATAAAAAGACAAGATCTCCTGAGTAAATTGGGAGCATTTGGACGTTGGGAGAGGATTGAAGATGAGGGGAGAGCCAGGAAGGGGAGCAAAGAAAAATGTAGAGCTCAATAAAAATCAGGTTAAAAAAAAGAAAGCAAACTCCCATGGGTAAAGTCTATCATTTCCTTTGTAGATGCCCAAAGTGCACACATCCTTAGTGAATCTGAACTGTACGCATAGCTCAGTAGTACAATAGTTTCAAAGCATGCAGTAGGTCATGAATCTGACTCTCAGACCTGCTAAAAGTACAACTCCATCATAAAAACATTGATATAAAAGAATATAAGCAGAAGAAAAGTTCCCATGAACTATTTATGAAAATAACCAGTTGCATTTTACTCCAACCCGTGTCCATTCGGCCACCTACTGTGTCCGTTTCTCCTACACTGAAACCTGTTCAAGGCCATAGTCTGCACTACTTTATACGCCAAATAAATGCTACTCAACATTACATGCTACACAACTCAAGTTTACTTTCTGTTAACAGTCTTCGATTAAAAACAGCAATACCAAGTAAATTTGTGGGTGTATTAATACTTACATCTGCACCATACCCTCAATTGTGTAATTCATTTATTAGGTTTTATGTGAAATTGTTAAACTAGAAAATTAAAAGTCGAAGTGAATGCTCTATAAGAACAGTCATTAACTGGGTGTTTAATGGAAAGTTACTACAGGGTTACCTCTGTACTTGTCTGGTTTCTCTGAAAGAAGTCCCTCGGATGTCGTCACCACTGGTCAACTCAGGACACTTTGCATTTTCTATCTGATATCCTGCCTCAGTTTTTTTCTTCACTTCTACATTACTGAAACTACAACCTAAATTAAAATACTCACAGATAAACTTTGATTTTGGTTAAGTATTGTAAGAACCGAGCAGGAAGTTTGCATTTAACTGAATCAGGATAATAACTGCATATATAATTTACGTTATAATTTGCTTAGCTAGCTAAGTAAAATGTTTTCTAATGGCCAACAGCCTAAGTAAGTATTTAAAGATTTTATTCTCAGGAAACAAAAACAAACAAACAACTATAAGAAAGGATGCCTTATTTATCATATTTTAAAAAAGTAAAAGGCTAGACCAATAGCTCAGTGTTTGACTGCATACTGCTGTTGCTGATGACTTAGGTATCCACTCACATAAAGCAGCTCACAGCTGTCTGTGACTCCAAGTCCAGCAAATCCAATGACCTTTTCTGGTCTCCCTGTCACTGAATTCATTTGTACATACCATATGGAGACAGACACAGACACACAAATTCATGATTGATCCAGCCTGAGACCCATGCCATGAGAGTGATCCCACCCCTGACAATTTCTCAAATGCCAGGACTCAGAGGCCAGAGACCTAGGATGAACCAAACATGACTTGGAAAAAGGTCAGTATAATTATGCCTAATGATAGTCTGCTATACCTTCAGATTGCTGCCTAACTCAATAGTCAACAAAAAGAATTCACCCAGCAACTGTTAAAAACAGATGTAGGAACTCACAGTCAAACATTAGGGCCAGCTCAGGGAACCAATCTGGACTGCTCTTCAGTCTCGAGAGGGAGGGGGAATGGAGTGGGGGGAGGGGGAGAGGAGTGGGGAGAAGGGGAGGGGAGTGGGGGGAGGGGATGATGTGTGGGAGGAGGGGGAGGGAAATGGGAAATGGGGAGGAGGTAAAATTCTTTTCAACAACTAAAAAAAAATAAACAAAAAAAAAGAGAAAAAAAAGAAGAAAGGGAAGGATTGTAGGAGACAGAGGGGTATGTGTGGTGTGTGTAGTGTGTGTGTGAAGTGTATGTGGTGTGTGTGTAACAACAAAAATGTTAGAGATACTATTTTCTCTAAAGTGAAAGTAAAGCAGCAGTTGTGGTCCAGGTGTGGGATAATTGATTTTAAACCTGAAGCCGAAAGGAAAGCATTCTCTGGGAGATTTTCTTGATGGTCAGAGTTGATCTCTAAACTCCACTAGAAAAATAAGTGACCTCACACAGTCCATTGTCATCAGCAAATGCTACTGTGAGGACAGTTGGAGCAAATTTACACATTTGAACCCAGCAGCCCCAAGTCAGAGAACAAACTGAAAAGATTCCAAGTGTGTTACTTATGAGCTCCTGTTTTTTCCCTTGGTGAAATGCTGGCAGAATGCCACCTTTGCTCCAATACTTTTAGATAACGCTGAGCACAGATTGACAGTCAGATGAATGCTTCTTTCAAGGCTGCAACTTTAGTGGAAACCTCTTCTAGTTTTCATGTTACCATCAGTGTATTTCTCCCTGTGTCTGTCTGTCTCCTGTGTGTATGCGCATTTCTATGAGTATGTGTCTGCATGCATTTCTGTGTTTGTCTATCTACGTGAGTCTGTGAGTGTGTCTCTCTGTATGCGTGTGTCTGTGTGCATATCTGTAAGTATGCATCTGGATGTGTGTGCAGGCATTTCTGTGTGTGCCTATGTGTGTGTGGGCTGTGTGTATCTGTATATGTGTATGTCTGTTTCTATTTGTGTATGCATGTTTGTGTCAGTGCCTTGTGTGAATGTGTGTGTCCCTGGGTGCATGTGTATGAGTGTATGGGACTGTGTATGAGTGCATATATATATATATATATATATATATATATGTGTGTGTGTGTGTGTGTGTGTGTGTGTATGTGTGTGAATGTGTGTGTTTCTGTGAATGTGTGTGTGTGAAGGTGATGATAATTTAAGAAATCATAAAATTTTCTTCTCAGAAATGAAAATAGAACATTTAAAGTGTTATTAAAATTAAGAAGTGTTATTGTCACTTGTTAGATAAATTCTGCCTATGATATTAAGTACGGTGTCAGAGTTCTCAAATACTGTCTCCAAGCTCAGGTAAGGGTGGTTAATATGGAAAGAACCTAACTTCTTTATGTTCAGGAATAGGTGAGTAATCCTCTTTGGTGAAAATTTTCATCAGCTGTGTTTGACTAGGGTGTTATCTTAAATAGTGGGGCTGGCAGTCTGATTTGTGCAGGCATGTATGGTGCCAGGAAGTAGAATTACAGCTCCACCTCAGAAGAAACAAAAAGTGTCACTCTGTAACATTTTGATCTTAGGTTCTCACAAACACTCCTTTTCCATACACGATAGGTTTCCACTGCTGGGGAGATGAATTGTTTTCCCCCAAACCCTGAAACAGATTCGTATGTGTTCTAGTTATCTACAGCTAAGGAAGGTTCTCCAGGAGCTGAGATTATAAACAACATTCAAGGGGCATCTTGGTTAGCAGAGATAGACAGAGAAATCAATGATTAATACCTCTTTGAGACAGTTAAATACTCCACACTGTGGCAACATATTATGTGTTTGTGTCAGTGCATGGGAATCTGGAGATGGCAAGGTGTGAGATGTGTTGTTGAAAACACTCACCCTAGTGTACCTTCCTGGACTTTAAATCTTGGGTTCCCAAAACATTGGTGCAAATGAGTAAGCTATGTTCTAGTCAGGAATTAGATAACAAAAAACATAATGAAAGAACAAAGAATGAAGATTTCAAAAGGAAGTCTAGTGAAATCCATGAATAACGTAAGGTTGAGAGGTGGTGTCAATGAGAAGGGCAGACATAGCAGCTGAAGGTGTTCATAGGAAAAGTGACATTGGAGCACTGGGATAAGCATGCAGCTGGAGGGAGCAGAGAGCGCTGTGGTAATTACTGTGAGTGATTTAACTTTTTGGAAACAATTTAAAAATATTTTCTGTTACTTGGTGTTACTTTAATCTGCAGTTACTCTTTTAAAAAGTATGACAATGACTTTCCTTACACTCCATGCTTGATGGGGAAGCTCAGCCAGTCACATTCTGTCTTGGGGGTCAAAGAATACAGATAAATCCTGCAGGTGCACTCCCCACTTCCTCTTTGGCTTTCTGCGCTCCTGGCTTTTGCGGGCTCTTTGGTTGTGTAAGTTTTCCCTCAATTATTAAAATCTTTTGAATTGAGCTGGTCTGGTTATTTATCAATTGACCACACCCATCACATGCTATATTTGCATGTTTCCTCTAATTTCTACTTTTAGTTAATTAACTATTTAATTTTTGAGACACACTCTCAAAGTTGAAAGTGTATAGAACTTTATTTTACCCAACGAACCTTGAACTTCTGATGGTCATGCCTGCACTTCCACAGTGCAATGCCAGGTCCTGTTCATGAGAATTGAGGGCTTTCTACAAGCTAGAAAAACACTCTACTACCCAAGTTACATTCTCTGTACTCAGTTACTCTCATTTTCTAAATTTTATAGTTTTAAGGTGTTTTATGAAGGTATATTTTTCTTATATGCTCATTTGATACTCTGAGTCTTATGAATGTGAAATACTAAATCTTCAATTTAATTCTTTGTCTTTCATAGTAAAACTGTTTTTTAAATTAATTTATTTTTTATTGAAAATTTCCACCTTCTCCCCTCCTCCCACTTCTCTTCCCTCCCCCTTCTCCCCCTCCCCTCTCCCCTCCCTTTCCAGTCCAAGGAGCAGTCAGGGTTCCCTACCCTATGGGAAATTCAAGGTCCTCCCTGCTCCCCCTAGGTCCAGGAAGGTGAGCATCCAAACAGACTAGGCTCCTACAAAGTCCATCCATGCAGTAGAATCAAAACCCAGCGCCACTGTCCTTGGCTTCTCAGTCAGCCTCCACCGTCAGCCACATTCAGAGAGTCTGGTTTGATCACATGCTCCATCAGTTCCAGTCCAACTGGCCTTGGTGATCTCCCATTAGATCATTCCCTCCGTCTCAGTGGGTGGACGCACCCCTCACGGTCCTGACTTCCTTGCTCATGTTCTCCCTCCTTTTGCTCTTCATATGGACCTTGGGAGCTCAGTCCAGTGCTCCAATGTGGGTCTCTGTCTCTATCTCCATCCATCACCAGATGAAGGTTCTATGGTGATATGCAAGATATTCATCAGTGTGGCTATAGGATAAGGCCAGTTCAGGCACCCTTTCCTCTGCTGCCCAAGGAATAAGCTGGGGACATCTCTTTGGACACCTGGGAACCCCTCCAGTGTCAAGTCTCTTGCCAATCTTAAAATGGCTCCCTTAATTAAGATATCTACTTCCCTGCTCCCTCATCCACCCCTCCTCCATCCCAACCATCCCATCTCTCAAGCTCTCCCCATCCTCCCCTTCTCCCTTCTCTCTCCCCATCTCCCCTTATTCCCACCCCACCCCCACCTTGTGTTCCCAACCCCTGTCCTGCAATCTTGTCCACTTCCAATTTCCAGGAGGATAACTATATGTTATTCTTTGAGTTCACAGAAGTCACAGGCAGTTGTAACTCTCTCAAAGTAGGTTTTGGGAATCTGGATCCTCTCCAAAAGTAGAACTTACTCCTACCCATACAGTCATCTCTCTCGCCTTGTAACTGATCTGGACAACTGTGATAGACAGTCAAAGTGCTTGGAAGGGATTTTCTCAGGAATCAGAAATTTCTGTGTGTGACCTAGAACACATAGCATGCCAAAAGCAACAACCTCAGCAAAATGAATCCTTCACAAATAACAATGTACAGAAGGCTGTCCCTTCCTTTCTAAAGAGGATTTAAGTATTTCTGTGTATTCAAAAAGTCTGTACACAATGGCAGTGCTGTGGCAATACATGTAAGGAGTCAGGAGTTAATTACTAAAAAGAGAAATGTAAACAGGAATCATTCATAATCTGATGTATACAAATCTTTCCAGTAGACAATGAAAAATGAGAACCCAGGTTAAGTCAGGTACTCCAGAAGTTAACGGTAATGTAAGAACATAGGGGAAAGACAAAGAATGTCTAGCAAGGCAAAATATAGTCTAGGGACTTCAACATGAATTTCAACAAATGTGCAAGCTAGTAATACAATACTGAGAAAGCAGAAGCCTATATTTGTATTTTCTAAACCACAAAAATCACTAAGACTGTCTGAAAATACACTGCAACATTTTACTTAACAAATGTCTGTTGCTTCATTAAATTCGAGCTATTTTTTATTTTTATAGTTAAAAGTAATGGGAAAATAGCTAATAAGCTAATATACAATAAAAATTAAATTATAACATATACTAAATACATAAGAAGTCAAGAATTGAAGGGATGACAGTGAAAACAGAAAAAAGGATTTAAAAACATTGACCTGCCCAGCAGGTTTTAAGTTATTCCAGGGTCTTGAAGAGGCACTATCTGAAAGGCATGGGGGGAGAGAGAAATGGATGCCAAGCAGTATTCCTTGTCAAGGCATCCCCTTTATTGAAGCAAGTTTTATGTCTTATATACTCCTCAGTGAGGAGCTCGGGCAGGGGGGAACTGAAGAAGGGGGGAAGGAAAGGAGGGGCTCGGTAGCTAGGCAGCAAAGTGGGGCAGTTGCAAGGTCGATGGCTAGAGCACCTGCCCTGCTGTCAGTGATGCACAGCAAACAAAGAAGACACTCTGAGGTGCCGTCTGGAGCTTGAATCTCCAAGGTCAGCATACAATGTCTCAGTTAACTTTAAGTTTTCTGTCTCAAGATTTCCACCTCAAGGCCCTGTGAGACCTGAGAAAGGAGAAGCCTGAAATGGCTCCTGACAAAACATTATCTTCAAAAACTTTGAAATGTAAGTGTAGTTGGTAACATCAACATATTATAAATCACAGAAAAGCAATGAAACCCAGATTCCTGCAAGTCTGGAAAACAAGACTGCTGTACATATCAATCTGATAGTTATTCTGACAAGGGAGCAAAAAGGAAAAGCATGAAGAAATTGGAGTAAAAAGAAACATGTGGAAGGAGGTGTGACCACCATAATCATTTTCTAATCCCCCATACAAAAATATGCTCATGTCTTTTATAACAATCTAGAAAGCGCTGTGGACCTCCATGGAGAAAGAAGATATGACTTTATCAGAAGCCAAGTAAAGACTTCAGATATTTTGAACAGGAATCTCTACTGTCCTCAAAGTGTTACTGCCTGAAGCATGAGATAAAATAAAGAGATTTACTCATCCTTATGATCATCTTGCTTTGACACCTAATTTTATTTCTGGACACCAATTTTATATCATGTCACTCTTCTTACCCGTGGCTTTCAGAACTCCTTTGACCAGTCTAGATCCACAAAGAGACATCCAGATTTTCCAACTCCTCCCATTGTTGAGTGCCCTCCAAAGATTGTTCCCTTGAAAAGATGGCTTAAGTCTGACCAAGATCTAACACCTTCTTCCTACAAATGTCACTTCTCAAGGGCAGAAAAGAAAGGTCTCAGAAAGGGGCTGGACTTGAAGGAATGTAGACTTGACTTTGATCTTCAGAGCCCACGTTATATAAAGGATGAGTATGTGGCACATATTTGTAGTCCCAAAGCTGGGGAGGCAGTGATAGGAGGATCAGGTTGCTGAGTGTCCAGCAAGCCCAGCTGATCCAGAAAGATACTATTTCAGAGAATCAGGAGAGGAATTTCTGAAGAACAAGCTTATGGTTGTTTTGTAGCCACTATACATACTAGACGAAGACACACAGGAAGTCTCTCTCTCTCTCTCTCTCTCTCTCTCTCTCTCTCTCTCTCTCTCTCTCTCTCTCTCTCTCCTGTGTGTGTATATGTGAGAAAGAGACAGACAGACAGACACACATGCACACACACACACACACGTAGAGAGAGAGAGAGAGAGAGAGAGAGAGAGAGAGAGAGAGAGAGAGAGAGAGGAGAGAGGAGAGAGAGAGAGAGAATTAAGTATTCAAGTACTACATAGAAAATCTAAAGTTACAGTGACTAACTCTGTAAGATTTTGGGACAAATTTTCTCATATTATAGATACTATTACTTGTATTTTCATAGCATCAATTCATTTAGGAAAAAAATAATTAATTATGGAGCTGGAAAGGTAGCTCAGCATTTAAGAGCCCTTAATCCTTTGCTATAAGACCTGAGTTCATTTTTAGCTCTTACATAGTTAGTTACATACAGCCATCTTTAAATGCAGTTCCTAGAGATTCATCAATGTCTTCTGAATTATGTTAGTATTACAAAGATATGAATGAAGGCAAAAATCCATATATATAAAATAAAATTAGTGTAAATTATTAAGTTATCAATTGGTAGGCATTATGTCCACTTCTTACTATATGCCTTAGAATTCTCCTTTGCACGATTGTGTACAGTAGAATTTGCCAAAGTACTGTGTCAAACTAGAAAATTCAAAGTATTTTCCCTATGAAAGAGTCAAGTTTTGTGATAAATAAAATTGCTTTATCTCTCCCTGCATTGGTTGGCCTAAAAATATTAGTTTCATATCATCTCATTGATTGTATATATATATGTATATTTAATGTACATGTGGCCATGAACCATTTTTCATCTAAAAGTTCAAAGATTCCTGAAACATGGCCTCATTAACTGCCCATTTGATCATATTTTTATCATCTCCTTTTATAATCTCTCTGATTTGTGCAGCTAGGTTACTTGAATAAGTTTTCCAAGGTTAAGATCCAAGCTCTAAAGGCAATGGAGACAAGATAATGACTTCACTGCAGTTCCTGACAATGTCAAATCCTTCCATGGATGTTTATAAGGTCACTGTGCTCTTGTCTGATGGCTGAACTGCCCTCCCACAACAAAAAATGAATGTTTTAATTTATTTTATGACATTTTACAGTTTAGTCATGTGCACTTTTTGTGATTCCACCATAACTTTGAAAGTTAGTGATCTAACTTTAAGCCAAAAGAAAATAGTGATTCTTGATGAGAACTTTCCGTGTTGTAGTTATTGCTCAGGAAGTCAGCTCTATGTGATAATTCTTAACACAATTTGAATTTCACAGATGAAAAGCTTTCCATGAAAGAAGCTATGTAGCTTGACCAAGATCATACAACTAAAATGAAGAAAGCTGGGGTCTTTCCCTTTTAAATGTGGCCTTCCTATCTCTTCTTGTTGTCTTAAAAGTTGTTTCTCCTACCTCAGCCACTTGTGTAGTTGGGGTTATAGGCTTCCAACCTTGTGTCTGGTTCTGAACTGGTAATTTTAACTCTTCTTTTTTAATGGGAAAGTGTACATGGATTTTTGTTTAGTAAAGTCTATGTGTCTGAAAAGAAAGGACCCAGTCCTGATGATTCTCATTGCCATGGGTTGTGACTGGTACACCCTTGCCCATTCCTTCAGTTGAACCTAGTATATGTTCATCATACCCCTTCCTGAAGTCACTATGTAGGGAGTGCTTACCATCCTTCACCTTCCTGCTGCTTTCACTCACAAAGAGGCTACACAATAGCTCCCCAGCTACACAGGGTGTGTACAGTTCTGTCTGGGCCACTAGAGTAAATAAATTCTCACGTGTTTCCTGATATGTTCATCAGGCACATCAAACCAACATGATTAAATAAGCTATAGGAACTATCAAGGTGAACTCTTGTGTCTTATAACTGTCTACAACAGATCACAGAGAGGAGATCAACAGGAGTCAGGAAAGAGCTCAAGATGATGATGGGCATGCAAATGGATGGAAATAGAGAACACTATCCTGAGTGAGGTAACCCAGACCCAAAAAGATGAATATGGTATGTATTCACTCATTAGTGGATTCTAGCCATAAATAAAGAACATTGAGCCTATAATTCATGATCATAGAAAAGCTAAATAGGAAGGTGTACCCCCCAACAAAAACCAAAAACATGTAGTTATCCTCCTGGATATTGGAAGTATACAAGATTTCCAGGCAAAAATTGAGAGCTTGGGGGTGGGGGTGGAACGGGGATAAGAGGTGATGGGGAGAGAGAAATGAGAAGGGGAGGATGGGGAGATCTTGGGGGGAATGGGGCAGTTGGGATAGAGGAGGAGTGGATATGGGGGCAGGAAAGTATATATCTTAATTAAGGGAACCATTTGAGGGTTGGCAAGAGACTGGACTCTAGAGGGATTCCCAGGTGTCCAAGGAGATGTCCCCAGCTTGTTCCTTGAGCAGCGGAGGAGAGGGCGCCTGAACTGGCCCTATCCTATAGCCACTCTGATGAATATCTTGCATATCACCATAGAACCTTCATCTGGCGATGGATGGAGATAGAGACAGAGACCTACATTGGAGCAGTGGACTGAGCTCCAAAGGTCCAAATGAGGAGCAGAAGGAGGGAGAACATGAGCAAGGAAGTCAGGACCACGAGGGGTGCACCCACCCACTGAGACGGTGGGGCTGATCTAATGGGAGCTTACCAAGGCCAGCTGGACTGGGACTGATGGAGCATGTAATCAAACCGAACTCTCTGAACATGGACATGGACGGCTGACTGAGAAGCCAAGGACAATGACACTTGGTTTTGATTCTACTCCATGTACTGGCTTTGTGGGAACCTAGTCTGTTTGGATGCTCACCTTCCTAGACCTGGATGGAGGGGGGAGGACCTTGGACTTCCCATAGGGCAGGGAACCCTGAGTGCTCTTTGGACTGGAGAGGGAGAGAGAGGGGGAATGGGGGAGGGGGGAAGTGGGAGGAGGGGAGAAGGTGAAAATTTATAATAATAATAATAATAACAAAAGATGATGATGGGGAAATATCAGTGAGAATTAAGAGAATACACACAGAGAGTTAAATAGCATAATATATAATTATTTGTGAAAAGTATGCAGAGAATGATAATCAAGCTAATGAAATGGTTGTTAAATAAAAAATAGAATTAAAAATAATTTCTTTGTACAGACAGACATAAAAACACAAGATATAAAAATATTAGGATATAACATGAGTATGCAAAGAAGGAGCTGTCTCATAAGTACCTATATTTTTAACTGAAGGGATTTCAGATAATGAACCAAACAAGGAACCTCATGGATTTAGAACAGAAAGGTTAAGGAAACCCAAGACTATCATAAGGAATGATATAACAAATATCAAAACAGAAACAAATGAAAAGAGACTTAGAAGATTAATAAGGTTAACTAACAAACTTTCCTCTAGACAAGTCAAAAATGATTAGATGAGGTAAAGAAGACTAACATATCACATAATTATAACATGTTATTAAAATTATACTTATTATTTTGTTGTATTAAATCACTTTGGACAAAACTATCTTGTAGAAGAAGGAGTTTATTTCAGTTTACACTTCTAGGTCAGTTGTTCACTGAGGGAAGTCAGGTCAAGAATTCAGGGCAGGAACCTGAAGTCAGGAAAATGGAGGAACACTGGATTCTGGCTGCCTCTCTAGTCTGTTCCCAGACCGATGTTCAGCTACTTTTCTTGTACAGCCCAAGATTACCTTCTTACAGATAGACCCACTCACAGTAGACTGGATCCTCCCTTCATTGGCAGTGAGATCAATTCCTTCTAACAAGCTTATAGGTCAATCTAATCTAGATGATTCAATTGGGGTTGATTCTTCATAGATGACTTCAGGTTATATCAAATTGACAATAAAAATATTTAACAAAATTAGTTGGTTCTTTTTAATAACTGTAGGCCAACAAATTATAAAATTTAGATGAAAGAGATAAATGTTAGAAGACAAGCAAAGAGCACAATCAAAATTGAACCATAAGCACAGATAATTGAAAGGTACATATGTACCTAAGGATGATCATAATATACATAAAATATACACTGGCACACATATTTGTACATACATATGTATCTACATAAGTGGGCTAAGATTTTTAACTGCCTATACATGTATGTCCATTTAAGTATTTCAGTTATACATCTTAGGCAGAAAGAGATTATATTTATCTTGATAATGTTCTTGTTCACATTTAACAAAGAGATAGTCTGTGCATGTTATGTTATTTATGATCATGACTCTGTATGGGTAATGGCTCCTCCTACTGAAACTCGTATTTGGTGGGTGATTTGGGATTTTATCTTGAGATCCCAACTTGGAGTTTGGTAGCATACATCAAAATATTGCTAGAAAATCTGCATTTTGGAAACACCGGGCTCTGATGTAACTTTCTAATGTTTTAGGATTTTGATCTGAGATATTAACTGTAGAAAAGGCATGATGACCTGAAGTATGACATGCTTTTAATTTGGGTTTCACAGAAGAAAAACAATCAACCTGAGATAACAGCACAAACTCTTCTAGCATTGAGAAAGGCAATCAGATGTCTCAGGATAATATTAATTTTACTCTTAATCCAAAAATGTAAATTTTCTCAATGAAACTACCTCTCAATACAAATTAAGACAGTATAGTAAAATACACAGAAAAAATAGGTTAATAAGTTCTAAGACGCTGGTATAATGCTTATCAACATTTTGTTCACTGCCAACATTTTTCTAGGAAGCTTAGGTTATAAAATATGCTAATTATGTAACTGTGTTGTTATAGCAGACACAGTGCTGACACTTGGCACCCTCTGGGTTCGACAAACATTAATTTAATTAAGAACTGTCAGGAGATTAGTTTCAACCTCCAAATGTTTACTTGGATTAGACTGAACTGTGTCTTAAATCTCTTACACAGAATAAGATGCCAATTTCTCATTGGCAGAAATGTGATTCCTAGAAAAAAGGAGAAAAAGAATTACAGTGGAAAATTCTAGGACATTGGAGATCTATCTTTCTTCCTCCCTCTCTCTCTATCTTTCTTCCCTCTCTACCTCCCTTCTGACTTCCTTATTTTACTTACTGGCTCCATAACATGATTTTTCCCCTATTTTATTCAAGGGCTCACCATGCCCTGTGACTTAACCTTTATAGTCTCAAATATGACAGTTGAACAGATTTATTTTCCCTTCTTAACACTTAAATGGATAATGTATTCTTAATTTGAGTTTAGCAATTTGGCACAGTTTTTGATGTTGCTTTCTTTCCCACAAAATTAAAAACATTTATCTTTTCTCTAAGTGGCACAGCATGGGCTTCTCTTTTTTTGAAGTGCATCCTCTGAGTTTTTGAAGGATGTGGGACGTGGAATTTGACCCAAGAAATACACCAAAGGAATAGGTGCAGATACTGGTAGCATGAAGTGAGATGAAGTGAGAATAAGAATTCCCTGACCATTTAAAAAACTCTATGTCGAAGGGCCGGAACTGGAGAAGATGATCAATTTCTGGGAGGAAAACTGGTCAAATCCACAAGCAAGTCTTAAGGGAGGTAATGTGATTGCAAAGGTGATTTCTCAGGGAAATGGCCATCTATCATACTCTAGGTATACTAATTCCAGTGGTTTCCACAAATGTTGGAAATTCAATTCCATAATTTCTGGTTAGTAGGGGGGCTCCCTTTTGCTCTTCCCTAAAAGGAGAGACAACAAATAATCAAACTTTAAAAAAAATTCAAAGTTTGTACTCCAACTAACATTACCATTCAAATGACAAAGAACAAAAGTAGTTGATAAAGTAAATTAAGGAAGATTCTTGTGAGATTATTTGTTATTGTTAAGGATTTCTTAGAAAAAGCTGAGTTTGAGTAAGCCCTGAGTCTAATTAATAATACAGCAGTTGGGTAAATCATTCCATAACTTTGTGACCAGTTATTACTCTTAATCTTAAAATGAGGAGAGAGAGAGAGAGAGAGAGAGAGAGAGAGAGAGAGAGAGAGAGAGAGAGAGAGAGAGAATGTGTGCATGTCTTCTGTGGTAAGTGAGAAGTGGACAGGTTATATCAGTATAACAGAGAAAACATTTGTAGAATTCCTTATGATACAATATGTTCTCTTTAGAGAGCACAGTAGGTATTAAAGTTAATACTACCCATTATCCCATGCAATAGACTGATGGCTTGCCTCACCTTGGGTAGTGCAGTGAAGACTACCATGGATAGTGACTAGAATGCATTGAGTAAATTTTGCTTATTTAGCTACAATAGAAGATGACCACAAGGCATAATGCTGAATTCTAGCTCTATAGTTGCAACAATGACCTCAAATATTTATTTCCTCCTTGTCTTCTCCATCTTGACTATCTTTTATTTATTTCCCACTTTGGGATTCTATTATAGTTTATAGCTCCAATGTCTCAGCATGAATTCTCCTTACCTCCCCCTACTCCTCTCCTTGTCCTTTTTTCCTCTTCTTTATCCTTCTCCTTCCTCAGGTGACTATATGATTGGATACATTTTCTTTGTTCAGTTGGTCTCATGCCTTGGGGACTGTTGAGGGCCAAGTTCTGTGAACTGATATGTTTTATGAATTTTTGCAATTATTACATAAAATAAAAGTTTTTAGCAGTTCCATCTCTTTCATTATTTTGAGTTTCCACATATAAAAACCTTTGGTCATTTTATGGAAGACACAAATTCTATTTCCCCTTTGAACTGTTTATTCTCACGCTGGTTTATGTGGGTACTCATGGGTGTTTGTAAGGGTCTGTGTGGAGGACACTTATGTGGTGTGTGTGGCATGTGGTATGTTTATGTGTACTTATCTTTTGCTGATATCAAGATTTAACCCTGGTCTTTATGTCTGCTAGGCAAGCTCTTCAACACTAAGATAGGTTCTCAGCTTGTCTCTGTGTTTCCATTGGTCTATATTTCAAATTCACAGCTTTTAGTAATGTGATTTCTCATCACATTTTATTTGCCCACACATTCTTTAAGGCATTTCATTGTTTAGTTTCAAATGTCCTACTTCTTGGGGTATTTCTAGCCAGGAATGACATTTCTGTGATGCTGTTACTCAGCACTATAGATGCCATAGGAAAATCTGATAATATCACTTTAAATAATATTTCCCCAAAATTCACATTTACTGCTTAGAAAAGCACAAAATACATAGTATCACCCACCACAGGACTCCATAGTGATTTTGACAAGTCTTAAGACCTTCCTCATAATGTTATGATCCATCTGGTTAATTTTCATTAATATTTTCCAGCTTTAGTTTATCTTTTGAAAATGAGGTGGCTGAGGGAAACCTAGGATTTGAATGAGGAACTGTCCAATACTTATCATAGGGCGGAAAACCCTGACTGCTCTTTGGACTGGAGAGGGAGGGGGAAAGGAGGGGGGAGGGGGAGAAGGGTGGGAGGAGGGGGAGGGAAATGGGAGGCTGGGAGGAGGTGGAAACTTGTTTTTTTTTCTCCTTTTCTCAATAAAAAAAAAGAAAAAGAAGTTTCTAGACCCACAAAAAAAAAAGAAAGAAAATAGGAAGGCAAACTGACTTCCAAGTTGGTGTAGATGCTTGTGTTTATTTTTATTAAACCTAGTTTAGTCTACTGTGAATGAACTAATTAACTCTCTTTCTCTTCCTCTCCCCTTTCATGTCCTCCCTCCTCATCTCCTCTCCTCCCCACATCTTACATTTATTTATTTGCTTGTTCAGTCAGCTCTTACTTAACCTATACTTGCATTCTTTAGTTTGTCTTATGCAGGTCATTATTTATCTCTGCTAAGTGTAGAATCCATTTTGAATTTTAAATTGTAAACTCACTGAATTTACCATTCTGTCATCTCAGAACAGCTTGATTTTGACTGCTTTATTGAAGCTATCAACAGGAATTCAGGAATTGACATCCTTGAATATTGAAATTCATATGATGTATTCTAATATGCTAGCACTTAATGTAGGAAAGATCCCATAAGAAGCCTGTGCATGGAATAGTATGAATGCAGTTAAAACAAGAAGGAAAATCAGGTCCAGGGCATCCCTTATAAACACAAAAACTGAGTTAGAGATAAACCTATCTTCTGCCTTGAGCCATGCTCACAATCTCTTTGAGTCTTTCTTTTCCTCCCTGCCTTTAATTTATTTTTCCCTCTGTCTGTGCTGTGCACTTTGATTCTTCTCTTTCTCTTTTTCTTTGTTGAAGACTAGGGAAAAATTCAGCTGAAGACTTGGATTTCAAAAAATTTACAGACCCCCTTCTTCACTAACGACAATTGTATTTAAGTATCTGGAATTCACTAAATATTTTCAATTAAGAAATAAGTGAACTATATACATTTGTGCTCAATATAAATATGACCAGTTTTCCTACCATATTTTTCTGATTATAATAAGATATAACTACAAATATTTTTCACAACACATCTGTACTTTGCAACATTCAGAAGTCAGTTATGTTGAGAGTAATTTATCTGGCAGCTGCATCTTGTGTTTCCAATAGTATTATGATATATTTTCAGTTTAGATAATGAGTGAAAAAATGGAAAATTTAAAATATATATTTGAACACTTTATGCCTGATAAACAACCTTAAAATTGCTTTTATAAAGTAATTGACATCAGAGAAGTTAGAAGCTACAAAATTAGTGCACGGCAACAGATCAACTGGACAAACTGAAAGGATGTTTCCTTTTCCAGTGAATCATGGACAATTAGCTTCCTGTGTGAATCCATGAAAAAATAAGTAGCGTGGTCAAAATGAGGAAAAATTATTGTAAGGTAAATCAATTGAACAGTTAATTTATTTTGTGAGCAATTCTTTTGAGATATCAAATATTAACATCGAGAGGAAATTTCTGTTTTGAAGTCCTAATATTTCTTAGAAATGGAAATCAATGGTATATAATTATGCAAAAGAAATTTGATTATGTATTAAATCAAGAGAAATTAATATTTCTTTTGTAGAACAGTCTTCTAATAATTATATCACAAAGAAATGATATATAACTTTAAAAATGAAATTAAAAAGCAATGATTTGTGTGTTATTTCCTTGCTTAGTTGAATTTTACTTTAAAGAGCTAGTTTTAATTTTTTTCAGACTCTTTGATAGTTTTAAACTTATTGTTTGTCTCCATTAGTTTTTCTGTTTCAATGAGAGTCTCCTTTGCCTTCTCAGAGTTTTGTGGAAACTGTCAAATTTGTTTTCACTCATTTTTGAAGAAGGGATCTCTTTATGCTGTGTCTCCAGTTTGCTCTGGGTTTACTTGGACACACCCAGGTCTTTAGCACCCCTAGGTGGATAAGAATGTCCCTTAGGAAACATTCCATGGTTAGTATATTCAGAAAAAAGGTCACAGTCCAAAGATTTCAGAGGTTTACATTCACAAGGACATGTAAAGAGTCAGGTTGGTCTGTAGCTTGAAATAATTTCAACTGCTCAGTTCCTCACAGTCCCTCAAGTTGAGCATCAAAACTGACTATAGGCACATTCACATTCAAAAAATACATTTACTATATTTTACATTTTAAAATTATACTTGTATTCTCCTTACCATCCCTTTCCTCCACTCTAGTCCTTTCCACTATGTTCACTTTCAAATTAATGGAATATTTTTCCTCTATATTTGTAGTATTTTCTTAAATGCATAAAACAACTTCTTCAGCTCATACAGTGTCACCTTCATATTTATGAGATCTACGCTGAAATAATTCAGTGTGTCTGCCCTGTGGACAGACATTTCTCCACCTCCCAGCAGTTACGAGCTGCCTATAGGTTTTTGTCTAAGGTTGAGCCCAGTGAGCTCATTGATTATATTCTAAAGATGGAAATCTTTTGCCATGCCTTGACTAAATACTTCATTCCATTTCTTACTTAATTCTTTCTTTTCCCATTTATTCAGGTATTTATTGTAATTACACCAATTTTATTCATGAGTGAAAGAAAAGATCAGAAAGGACTGTTTACTATGAATATAGCAGCTACTAATAGAGGTGTGATTAGCAGAGTTGCTGGGAACCTTGGCTCTCTTCCCATAATGGAAATGATGTCTTGAAGGAAGCATGGATTATATTTTCTCCCACAGTATGTAGGACAAGGTCATGCCTGTCAAATTCTGCACTGTTTGTGTGTTCACATAGCCTTTGTTTGAATCTTGTGGGAAGACTCTAAGACTCTAATCTAGCGCCATCATCTAGTTATCCCAGCTGCTATACTGTATAGGAATACAAGTATGGGACTCTCACCCCTTATTCTCAAAAGGACGAGAAGGAATTTCCCAGCAGAATGTTTTAAAATTAGAAACCCAGACCAGCTTCATGTTCCCAGAAAGATGGTGGCCTTCCCTTCCCCACTCCCACCAGGGAAATTCCAAAGCACAAGGTTGCCCTGCCGCCTGGTGATAGAGATGGGAGGGTGGCCTTGCTCTGAAAACAAACACAGACACTCACCTCTCCAGAAACCAGGTATCCCACCATAAGGAAAGGGTTCCAAAATGTCAGTTCATGCACCAGGATTCTGGACCCACTGCCAGGGGCCCCCAAACAGACCAAGCTGCACAACTATTGCCCACATGCAGAAAGCCTGGTTCGGTCCCATACAGACTCTCCAGCTGTCAGTCTACAGTCCATTAGCTCCTAGGACATCAGGTTAGCTGTCTCTGTGGTTTTCCAAATCATGATATTGAACTCCCTTGCTTATATAATCCCTCTTGCCTCTCTTCTACTGAACTCCAGGATCTCAGTCTGGGTCTTGGCTGTGGTTCCCTGAATCTGCTTTGATTAGTTACAGGATTAAGGGAGCCTGAACTGGCCTTACCCTGTAATCAGATTGCTGACTTTCCTGTCATCATCGAACCTTCATCTAGTAACTGATCATCCTCACCTTAAGTGTCTCAATCCCTGGAGGGGTGAGAGTCTGAGTTCAAAGCTAGAGGACCCAGCTCTCTGGACCTTAACCCTGGAGGCACAGCCAGTGCCCCACCCCCACCAAGCTAGGCTATGGGAACCTGGGAGCAGCCATCCCACACTGCATCTCTGACGGAGGGAACCTTGTCCCTGGCTGCCCCTGGAGAGGTGAGTGCCTGTGTTTGCCCCTAGAGGGCCCAGCTTTCTGAACCCTAGCCCCCAGAGAAACATCCCAAAGACATATACCCATAGGATGCTGAATCATACTCTAAGGACATTTTTGCAACTATGTTCATATTCATAATAGCCAGAATCTGGAGACAACCTAGATGTCCCTCAACTAAAGAATGGATATAGAAAATGTGGTACAATTATACAATGGAGTACTACTCAGTGATTGAAAAAACAATGACATCTTGAAATTTGCATGCAAATGGATGGAAGTACAGAAACCATCCTGAGTGAGGTATCGCAGAACCAGAAAGACAAGTATGGATATTAGACAAAAAGCAAAGAATAACCAATCTACATTCCACGACCCCAGAGAAGCTAGGTAACAAGGAGAACATTAAAAGAAACATGCATAGATACCCATAGGAAGTGGAAATAGATAAGATCTCCTGAGAAATTTTGGAGCTTAAGGTCTGGGCAAAAGGGAGGGTAGAAGGGAGAAAGGAGGGGAGAGTGTAAGGTGGAGGAGAACTTGAGGGATCAGGATAGTTGAGATGGAGAAAAGACATTGACGGAGAGTAATGAAAGATATCTTGATTGAGGGAACCCTTATGGTGCTAGCAAGAAACCTGATATTAGAGAAATTCCTAGGATTCCACAAGAGTGTCCCCAGCTAAGAGCCTAAGCAATTGTAGAGAGGGTGTCTGAATTGACCTTGCCCTGTAGTCAGACTAATGATTATCTTAAATGTCATCATAGAACCCTCATTCAGCAACTGATGGAAGGTGATGCAGAGATCTACAGCAGAACACTGGGCTGATCTTCCCAAGTCCAGGTGAAGAGAGGGGAAGGAGTGACAGTGAGAGCAAAGCGGAGACCATAATGAGATTATTCACTGAAACACTTTACCTGAGCTATTGGGAGCCCACCAACTCTGTCCTGACAGCAGGGGAACCAGCAGAGGAACAAATTAGGCCTTCTGACAGTGGGTCACAGTTGTTTGGCGGGGGCAGACTTTGGGAGTGGGACCAATATTTATCCCTACTGTTTGTACTGGTTTTTGGAACCTATTCCCTTTGGAGGGATACCTTGCTCAGCCTAGATATAATGGGGAGGACCTTGGTCCTGCCTCAAAGCAATGTGTTAGTCTTTGATGACTTTCCCTGGAAAGCCTTACACTCTCTGAGGAGTAGATGGAATAGGGTTGAGGGGAAGATGGAAGGAACAGGAGGAGGGGAGGGAATGGGAACTGGGAATGGTATGTAAAATGAGAAAAAATAGTTTTTTTTTTTTAAAAAAATAAATTTATTTAAGAAAGAGTGTCTCCATGAACCAAGTCTATCATTTCATTTAACAAAAGAGTTTTAAGTTCATCCACACCATGCATTTGTTTTGTTAATTCTCAGCTTTTACATTTATCAGAAACAGCCCAGTCATTGAGAATGGTATAGTTTAGGGCAGTCTTGCTCCTGATTTCTAAATCTGACATTCCAAAGCAGAATCTATTGCCTGTGAGGCTGTATGGTTGATTTTCTACTCTATTGGCTCCTCCTTCAAATGACTAGCCTAAAATGAATATACACTATATGCCTTTTATTTACTTTTTACAATGTTGTGCTAAGAATATTTACTGTGGATAAAAGGAATAGTGACAGCTAAGGTATTTTATATTAATATAGGCAATCAAAGCTTCACATTAAAGTTATAATTAAATAACTAAAGAATCTCATTAAAATAATAATTTTGTAGTAAAATTAGAACAAAACAAACAAAAATGACAATAGTAATATGGAAAGTTAAATGTGAGAAATTGCTGATGAATAATTCAATGTTTGCTAGTGATAGCAGATCAAAAGATTGTAATGAACTTCCCTCATTTGATTTCATGCCAAATGATGTTTTGGCCCACATTTTTTTGATAAATGACTGCTAGCAATATGATTAGCTGTAACAAATATTAAAGTTGCCCTTGAGTAAAATGTAAGTTATTTTCATCTGCTACTTATAAAGTTAATCTCTTCATCTGCTATGGAGCATTTTTCTTAAGTAAACTGAACAGAGTTTTTAAGATCAAAGTGAGTAGGAAAGAAATTCTAGAATGAAGTTGTTTTTTACTATGGGGTTCTGTGGGGCATCTGTTATAACCAAGTTTATGTGGACATCCTTCAGATGAGACCCAGTGGGGTAAGAAAGGCAATAACAAGGAGAAGACTAACTCCACTCTCATGGAATCTTCTGGGAAGAACTCTTGGCCATCTAACTTCAATATTTTCCTTTTGTGTCTGATTTAAAAATAACCAAGCTTTGAGTTCCCCTCCTTCTCAGAAGCTAGGGTTATTAGAGAAAAAACAAAACAAAACCCAGAATAGGTTTGTGACCACTACATTTCAGAGTAAAAACTCCTGAAATAAACTCTTAAGCAGAAATAAAGATATCATTTGCCACACAGGAAGTGGAGTGAGTCATTGCACTTAGCAACTTCCTTATTAGTTTCTATCCCTCTGTGAAAGGGTCTTTGTCACAGGTAGCCTTGATAACATACTTAATTTTTATGTCTATTAAGGACAGAGCATACCATGTTGTTTGTTTACCTATACCACAAAATACAAGAAATTAAATGCACAAAGAAGAAAGTTGATAATATTCCAAGCTAAATTAGTAGCTTAGAAAAATACACTAATGCCCCTTTTCTGTTATAAAAGAGATGAGGAATTGTTGATGAAAACAGACTCAACAAAAAATACCTTTTTAATTTACACAAACATACTAAAATAATAACCCATTTTAGTTTTAATTTATATCAAGTGTTTTGGTTTTCCAACCAAAAGCCTTACTTTCCGAGATTCACACTAAGATTCTATTTGTAATCTCTTACCTACTCTAGTTCTCAATGAAATGATCAAGGAGACTAGAAGAGGAGGTAAGTTTGAGTTGCTTTCTTAAGAGGAGAGAGAGAACCAGATACTATCATGGCAACAGAAACTGAGTTTCTCTTCATAGGAGATGATCAAAAAGTGATGCAGACAGAGCCACAAAAACAGATAAGTTGTATATATATAAGCTTTCTATATTTATGTAGAAACATTATAATAATGTATGTACATACAAACGTATATGGAATGTATATACATTTAAATCAAGTGGATTTCTGATATACTATTAAGCACAACAAGGAGAATTGGAATTGTGTTTAGGCAAGGAAACATAAATATAGTTTGTCATCAAGAAATTGTCATGCTTTGTCTTAGTTATTTTTTTTAATCTTTTAGTACAAACAATCAAGAACATTGGTTGGTATCTGGATGCACTGAGAGAAAATTTCTGCACTATAAACTCAAGCAAATAGAACTCCTACTGTGTTTTTCTGCCTCAACATTGTTTGGAGGTTCCTACCAGGGGAATTCTGACTACAGTGCTTAAGAATAGTTTTAAAATATTTTTATTTCAAGAAACCAAACAAGGAGAAGGCCTATATCAAGAGAATTTTAAATCTTTGATGAAAAAATTAAAGAAGACACAAGAAAATGGAAAGATTTCCCATGGTCTTGGGTGTGTAGAATTAACATAGTAAAAATGGCAAGTTTACAAAGGAAATATACAGATTCAATACAATGCCCAGCAAAATTCTGTAGAAGGAGTGGTGGGCTGCGTTCCTGCTGCCCATCTCCCGGCCACGGGCTAGCTTTGCCCAAAATAACTACATGAAAACTGCACATTGGGCGCCATTTGTAGAAGGAGTGGCAGGCTGCCTTCCTGCTGCCTGGCTTCTGACCACTGGCTAGCTTTGCCCAAAATAATTACACGGAAGCTGTATTCATTTAAATACTGCCTGGTCCATTAGTTCCAGCCTCTTATTAGCTAATTCTCACATCTTGATTAACCCATTTCTAATAATCTGTGTAGCACCACGAAGTGGTGGCTTGCCGGGAATATTCTAACCTGCATCCGTCTCAGAGAGGAGAGCTATGGCATCTGCCTCATTGCCCTCTTCCCAGAATTCTGTTCTGTCTACTCCACCCACCTAATTTTCTGCCCTATCAAAAGGCCAAGACAGTCTCTTTATTAACCATTGAAAGTAACACATAGACAGAAGGCCCACCTACATCAAAATTCTTCACAAACCTTGAAATAACAATACTCAACTTCATGTGGAAAAAAACCCAGGATATCCATCCAAAACAATCCTGTACAATAAGAAAAATTTTGGAGGCATCAAAATCCCTGACATCAAGCTCTACTCAGAGCTACAGTACTGAAAACAGCCTGGTATTGGCATAAAAACAGACAGAAGGACCAATGGAACTTAATTGAAGACCCACATATAAGTCCACATACCGATGAATACCTGATTTTTGACAAAGAAGCAACATATATAAAAATATGGAAAAAAGAAAGCATATTAAACAAATGGTCCTGGCATAAATGGATATCAACATTTAGAAGAATGAAATAGGCCTACATCTATCACATAAAACCCAAGCCCAAATGGAACAAAAACCTCCACATAAAACCAAAAGTACATGGTCAACAAGTCACATTGGCAGCCTACAGAATGGGAAAAGTTCTTAATCAAACCCACATTGGACATAGGGCTGGTCTCCAAAATATAGAAAGAACTCAAGAAAATGGTAATTAAAGTAACAAATAATCCAATAAAAATGGAGTACAGACATAAACAGAAAACTTTCAACAGATGAATCTAAAATGGCTGAAAGACACTTAAGGAAATGTTAAACATCCTTAGTCAAAAGAGAAATGCAAATCAAAACAACTCCGATATTCCATCTTACACCTGTAAGAATAGCCAAGATCAAAAATACTGATGACAACTTATGCTGGAGAGGTTGTGGGGAAAAGGTAACACTTCTGCATTGCTGGTGGAAGTGCAAGCTGGTATAGCCTCTTTGGATGTCAGTGTGGCCATTTCTCAGAAAATTAGGAAACAGCCTATTTCAAGACCGAGCAATACCACTTCTGGGTATATATCCAAAGGATGCTCAATCATACCACAAGGACATGTGCACCACTATGCTCTTAGCAGCATTGTTTGTCATAGCCAGAACCTGGAAACAACCTAAATGCCCCTTGACCGAAGAATTGATAAGGAAGATGGGGTACATTTACACAATGGAGTACTACATAGTGGAAAAATAATAATAACATCTTGAAATTTGTGGGCAAATGGATGGATCTAGAAATTATATTGAGTTAGTTAATCCAGACTCAGAAAGACAAATATAATATGTACTCACTCATAAGTGTTTTTTAGGTATAAAGCAAAGAAAAACCAGCCTATAATTCACAATACCATAGAACCTAGACAACAAAGAGGACCCAAAGAGAGGCATACATAGGTCTAAACTACATGGGAAAAAGAAAAAGACAAGATCTCCTGAGTAAATTCAGAACACAGGGATCATGGGAGAGGTTAGAAAGGGAGGGGAGAGGGAGAATCGGGAGCTGAAAAAAATATAAAGCTCAATAAAAACAATTCAAAAATAAAATGCTTTTTAACTTGAATGAATCTTGGATCCATTCAGAGACATCTCTAGGTAAGACTGTGAGGGCATTTCCAGAATGAAAAGAAAAAGAAGATATTCCCCAGAGCAGGCTACAATTTCCAACAGAGGACCAGATATAAAGAGCTCTATGGGGAAAGTATTTGCTTTTTTGCCTGTGCCCCTTTACTATTGTTGGTGAGTGTGCCTCCTCAATTGCTGAGTCTGTGTGGATTTTTTTCCCTGGCATCAAAACCCAACTTCATGGGGCTTCCAACATTAATTGAAGAATAGTAGCTCACTAAGACTCTTCCATCCACCAGCCTGAACTAAAACTGCACCTAGCCTAGTGGGCTGATCAGCTATTATGTTTTTGGACTCCCCACTGTGAAGAAAGTCTTTGTACTATTCAATATGTATCATTTGTAACAATCTAGTAAATGTACATCTTAATGTAGATCCATTCTCTCACCTTTGTTTCTCTAGAGAATCTTAAATAATTTATCAACCCAGTAACCTGAAAATAGAGGCAGAGGGAAAAAAATAATCATTCAGAGCTAAATTTGGAAGACTGTAAAACACCAGTAACAAGATCTGAAACAAGACTTTATGAAGACAACTATCTTCTCTATGAAAGGTCCTGGAAACAGGTTGGAGAGTTGCCATCTGTCTGATATATTAAAATCACTGTTAAACTTTGAAATAAAATTATCCAGACAAATTAAGGTGCAAAATTCTTGCACAGATCCCTCACAGTCTTTATAAAAGAAACATACACACATAAACAAGCAAACACACAAACACAACACACACACATTCAAACACATACACTACAGTGGCTGGGGTTCAACCTGGAGGTCAGAAAAGCAAAACAGAGTGTCACTGGCTTTTTACCTCTTCCTCAATCTAAAATGATGATCCTGCCTCCAGGAATCTCAGAATGAGACTGTCTGTGAGCTGTCTCTGATCGTCTTACATTCCTCTCTAGAGCTGTGATTAAAGGCGTGCACCACCAAGTATTTATGGTAAACTAGTGTGGCTACTGGAATTAAAGGTGTGTGTTACGATTGCCTGGTATGTAAGGCTAACCTGTGGGGCTGTTTTACTTTCTGATCTCCAGGCAAGTTTTATTTATTAAAATACAAAAGAAGTATCACTGTATTTCCCATTTTTGTTTATAATAGAAAAGAGGGCTATCACTACTATAAGAAAACTATATACAATAAGTACAATGGTTATATACTATTATACACACACACACACATATTTATACATTAACAAAGGTACTAGTCCATATATATTTGACAAACTCAGAGAAAATACTCCATATCTATCCTATTTTGGTGAGTCCAAATTCTTGTGCTTAATTTACTTTCTTTTATAACTTGCTTTCTGTATCAGGCAAACAAGGAAAACTCTAAGTATCTAGTCTTCAACTCCTTTAGAGTCCCAAGAAGAAAATAATATTAACTGAGTAGGCAGGAAGGGCAAGCAAGCAACTTCCAAAAAAATGTGAGAAATGACAAAAACAGCCTGAAAAGTCACTCAACATTACTCTGCAACATTGGGGTATCCATCTTCAGTCTATAGGTCTCGCATGTCTGACAGACTTTTCTGTGGAGCAGAATATTCTGAAGGGCTGTCCTGTCTTGTCTTGACAATGTTTGGCAGTCACTTTCTTTTGTGTCCTCCTTGTTCAATTAGGGAGGCATACTGTCAGCCATTGGGGCAAGGTTATTCACTTGCACAGTTGCTTAATTTTGCCACAAAGAAAGAAAACTCCATGTATAGTTTCTTTAATTCCCATATCTTCTCTGAAGTACATTGGTGCTGTCAGGAGGAGACATGAACCATTGTCATGAGAACTACCGAGAACTCAAGAACAATGGCAATGGGTTTTTGATCCTACTTCACGTACTGGCTTTGTGGGAGCCTAGGCAGTTTGGATGCTCACCTTACTAGACCTGGATGGAGGTGGGTGGTCCTTGGACTTCCCACAGGGCAGGAAACCCTGATTGCTCTTTGGGCTGACGAGGGAGGGGGACTCGATTGGGGGAAGGGGAGGGAAATGGGAGGTGGTGACGGGGAAGAGACAGAAATCTTTAATAAATAAATAAATTAATTAATTAAAAAAGAACCTAGGTTGATAAAACTATCTTAAATGCCATATTCTGTAGATCTCTGAAGTATTTGAAAATGACCCATCTATCTAAAATATATATTTGTTTGTCCTTAAAAACATACTTAATATGATTACAAATTCTGTTATGCCAGGTGATTAACTGCTAAAGTGCATTTCCTTATTGTCCTAAACGGTCGATAATGATAACTTTTAAGGACTAGAAATTTGCATTACATTGTTAAATGAGTTATATAGTTATATAATACTTTGAACAAGTGTAGAAATGTATGTACAGTATGTTATCTGAAGTTTCTGTACCACCTGGTCCTTCAGTTGTTCAGTCCCAAAGGAACACATGGAGGTCTACATTAATCATAAACTAGTTGACTCAATAAGCTTCTTATTAACTCTTATAACTTATATTAGCCCATAATTTTTGTCTGTATTAGCCACGTGGCTTGGTACCTGTTTTTGGAGAGGCAGTTACATCTTGCTTGTTCTGTGTCTGGGTGATGACTGCAGACTGAAGCTTTCCTCTTCCCAGAATTCTCATTGCCCTACCTCTACTTCCTGCCTGGTTGCTCCAACTACACTTTCTGACTAGCTACTGGCCAATCAGTGTTTATTTAAAATACAAGTGACATGGTAAAGACCATCGTCTCACAGAACTAGTATATTCTAACAAAATTAATCTTAATATACAAAATTTTATTACAACATACAAAAGTTCAGTTCAATGTAAAACATTTAAAACTAGTAGCTGCTTTCTAAAAGTAGATTCAATAATCTACCTTTTTCTTATATCTAGATCTTTCCTGTTTTTCTTTTTAGAATAGAAATTAACAGTCCACCTTTTTATCCTATCATATCTATATCTCCATTTTTTTTCTTTTCAAAACAAGATCCTTGAATCTAATTGCTTTTGTTTAGCTTTTTTTTCCTGACCATTATCCATAACACTCTCAACAAAGACAAACATTCATAATCCATTTAACGACCAAAAACCACCGACCCCACCTCTTGGGAATGTGGGCATCATATTCTCATATTTACTTCCTGTTTTCTGGGTCAATGGTATATTTAGGGGATCCTGAAAGGAAAATTTTGGTTAATTGTCAAGTTCTAGGAGAGGTAGCTATATCATCTCTTGTCCAGTCTACATGCAATAGAAAAATGCAGGAACCACTTCAGCTAGCCACCTCAAAATTATTCTGAGCAGTTTACAGTCCAAAGTTGATACTTAATTGTTGTTCTTCAGCTTAGTTGTGTTATCATAGTCCTGATGGAGTTGTTGTTGTGGGGCCCCATCCTTCTTATGGAAACTTCAGAATTCACTGTTAGCAATACTCATGGTTCACTGCAAAAATCTGATAGAGACTCAAACCTGAAGTCATATTCAGGAAGATATCTGAAACATTTTTCTATAATTAATTGGTACTCTATATGACTATTAGAAGAGATGATAGTTCATCAAACAGTATGGTCTTTTATTCTGAACTAAGCTATAAAACTAACAAATACTTTTGATTTGATCAGATATAATTTTTAAAAATTGAAACTCCCAAAAAAATTGGTTTGGGGAAGTGATTTGTTTCTGAATTTTTGGGAGAATAAAGGTATTCAGCTGAGGAATCTGAAGACTACTGGAAAAAGTGAGACATCTGGAGGAAATTATATCATGGTAAAATTAATACACACACATATATCTTTCAAATTGTTTATCTTAAGAAAAACTGTCAAAGGGTCAATACAAAACCAAAGGGTTATGAGATTAGGAGCAATAAAATAGTTTATCAAATTTTTGTTTTTCTTCTGTCCCATATCATAACTCTTCTGACATGAGACAGAGATTTTGAATTTCACTTTAACAAGTATGCTTGTATTTAGAGAAGGAGAGAGCCATACTCCAAAGTCAGCTTTAATCTTTAATTGGGCTGGAACAACAAAAAGACCATTTGCATTATATGCCTGTAGAAAACAGCAAAAGCAAGCATTTGGGAAGATTTATAAAATTTTACTCTGTTGGAAATGTGGTATACCAATACACAATTCACTCCTTAACTGGAGGCACTTTTTCTGGATGATTTTTTTTTATTTCCCTCCAGATAAGAGGCTGCCCTCTCAGAAGCCTATGTTTGTCTTCAGTTAGGGCTAGGTGCTTTTCCATTGTGTTTACTATCAGGGCTGTGTTCTTCCTCAATTGTAGTATTTAATCGTCTACCCAGAATGCATTATCTAGCTTTCTGTTTTTCATTTCTTAGCTCAAGAATGCCATACTCCAGCTCCTAGGGCATGGATTCCAAATGGAGGAATAAGTAGAATTAACACATTGTGATTTGGTGCTCAACAGATCATATGTGTAATGCTTCCTGAATATCTATTGGTTAATTACTCTTTTAAATAAAAGAACATTGCCAGAGAGACTCTGATCTGCTCAAAATTGCAAGAAGTTTGAAATTGAATAGAATATGCCTAGAATCAAATCCTCAAATGGTCTCGGTATCAAACTGTGTGTACTGTGAATTAATCTTCCATCTTCTTCAAGTCTCATCAGTCTAAGAGCACTTGCAGTTTACCAAGTTATTGCTCTTTCACTTTTGTCATGTCTCCCTAACAATAACTTGTTGGAGAGGCTGGGAGGAATCCAGAGAAGCTGCTAAGAAACGTTAAGTCATCATACTTCCCAGTACAAAGCTGGGCTCACTATGCATCTGGGGAATTTAGAAGATGATGATGCCAGTTGCAGCTCTGAAATAATACATCTTGGGAAATTAGATAACCAAAGTGTGAGGGAGGACTGGCATGATGGCAGGAATGACAGCCATGAATTTCAGCAATTTATCTTTGTGTGAATGGGATGAGGGTGAATTTATTGATTAAAAGATAAGCAAGACTATATGTTATCTCTAAGAATATATTTAGCACCAATGAGCTCCAGGCTAAGTCTATAGATGCATAATGAAATGGGATTAAATGAGAACCATACTGATCAAATACCACCGTGTTTTAGTTTTAAAATACTCTACATGTTTTCTGAGATCTTGAGGCTCACATTCTTAAAGTCTAGAGTGGAGATAGTGATGTTGACCCCAACAGTTTGTGAGGCTGGGAAGGCAGTGCAAAAACAAGAGATTTTGTTTCCTTCACAGGGAGAGCCAGAGATGCATGTGGCCCTGGGGTATTCTGTGCTCGTTCTGGTAAGGAAGCCCTGGAATGGAGCTCTCTCCTCCTGTTGAACCTTTAGAACATCTGTGAAGAAACCACAATCTACCACCGAAGCTTCTCTTCCAGTGATCAGCTGCCTTTAGTGCACTGGCTCACAAGATAAAACAAATGGAACTGCTTGTTGACTGTGAAGGATAAAACTGACATCGAATTAAAACTTCACACCAAATTGTTATGTATTTTTTTTCACCTTTAGACATTTCATTAATAAATGCCATTGCCTTGCCACCTCAAAACTTTCATCAGTAGGCAAAAGTAACCTTTGAGCTAGTTGCCAGAAAGAGTAATGAGACCAGCGATCAAAGAATCATTAAGCCTTTTCGAATGACAGCGTGAACTTCATGATCCCTAACCTAGACTTCATGAGAGATGTTTTTTAGGAAAACTAAATAGAAAATAAAGGCAATGTGAAACCTCTCTACTGGGTAATCATAACAAAGGCTAGATAATATTTTTGTGATATTAAAGATCACACAAAAGAATTAAAAACATTGTCCTACCACTTCTAAAGTTGCATTGAATGATAGACTTTGTGTCATTTTTTTTCTCTTAATTCTCACACTTGATTTATAACAGATTATGAACAAAATCAACTATGAGGACTGTGAACCTCTCATGAGACAACATGGACACAGAGAGGGCTATAGAGATGGATCACCATTAAAGGAGAGCCTCACAACCAAAACAAGAGAGTCAGACGTAGTTCAGGTGTTGGTTTTGGTGCTGTGCTCCAGGAACATTTTTCTTCCTATTCAGGCAGTTTACAATTAATGGGTAGCTGCTCCTAAATCATGGGTCTCACAATTTCACACTTCAGTTTATTTATTTTGTGGTTCAAAGTGAGGGGTTTATTTTATTTCATAAGATTTAAATTAGTTAATTTATTTATTGCTTGCTCATTTTCCTCTTACATTAAAAAAAGAATATTTTCAGTTGAGCTATGGTCAATTAGTGTTATAATTATTTTTTTATTAAGTTTCCTAATCCAAATTTGTCCCCAAGAAGATGGATGTTTTGTTTGGTTAACAGAAATGAAAAGCCATTATAAACAGAATTTTAATTAAAAAAAAACCCTGATACTTATGACTTAGATAGTGTTTAGAGATGTTTTTGACTTTTGCTTATTAAATATACTAAGGAGTGAAGAGGACAAAATAAATATGTGGATGTGAAAGGAAGACATCCTATTCTTTGTTAAGGATTTGAGGAAGGCTCTATTCAATAGGTCTTTCCTGATAAAACATACAGAATAAAGAAAGAATATTAAGGTCTGTAAAGGAAAAAGGCTAAGTAACATATAAAGGCAGACCTAACAGAATTACACTTGACTTCTCATTGGAAACTCTGAAGACCAGAGGGTCCTGGATAGATGTTCTGCAGACATCGAGGGACCGCAGATGCTAGCCCAGACTATAGCCAACAAAGCTTTCAATCACCATACATGAAGAAAACAAGATGTTACATGACGAAACTAGATTTAAACAATACCTATCCACAAATCTAACCCTACAGAAAATACTAGAAGAAAAACTTCACCCTAAGGAAATTAGTTACACCCACAAAAATACAGGCAATAGATAATCCCACACCAGCCAAACTCAAAGAAGAAAAACACAGTACTACCACTACCACCAACAAAACCAAAGTAATAGATATTAGCAATCACTGGTCATTAATATCTTAATATCAACAGTCTCAATTCACCTATAAAAAGACACAGACTAACAGAAAGTATAAGAAAACAGGATTCATCCTTCTACTGCATACAAGAAACACACCTAAACTTCTAAGACAGATATTACTTCAGAGTAAATAGTTGGGTAAAGATTTTTCAATCAAATGGACCTAAGAACAAAACTGGCATCCCTAGCCTAATGTCTAAGAAAATGGGCTTCAAACTAAAATTAATCAAAGAGATGAAGAAGGACATTTCGTAATTGTCACAGGAAAAAAATCAATCAAGATAAAGTCCCAATTCTGAACACTCATGCTCCAAATACAAGAGTACCAATATTTGCTAAAAAAAAAAAAAACAAAAACAAACAAAAAACAAACAAAAAAACCCCAAAAAACATTACTAAAGCTCAAATATATCAAACCCCACACACCAATAGAGGGAAACTTCAACACCCCACCCTTACCACTGAACAGGACTGGCAGACAGAAACTTAACAAAGAAATAACGGAAATAATAGAAGTTATAACTCAAAGGGGTTTATCAACACACACACAATTTCATCCAAATACAAAAGAATATACCTTATTCTCAGTATCTCATGAAACCTTCTCTAAAATTGACCACATACTAAGTAACAAAGCAAACATCAACAGTTATAAAAAAAATTGGGAAAAAAAACCATGTATCTTACTGAATCCCCATGGCTTAAAGTTAGAATTCAACAAAAACACTAATTGTAGAAAGCCTACAAATTCATGGAAATTGAACAATGCTCAGATGAATCACCCCTGGGTCAAGGAAGAAATAAAGACAAAAAACAAAATCTTCCTAGAATTCAATGAAAATGAAAGCACAAAATACCCTAACTTATGGGTAACTTTTTTTTTCTTTTCTTTTTATTTTAATTAAAAAATTTCCCCTCCTCCCATTTCTCTGCCCTCTCCTTCTCCCCCTTCCTCTCCAGTTCGAAGAGCAGTCAGGGTTCCCTGCCCTGTGGGAAGTCCAAGTTTCTTCCCCCTTCATCCAGGTCTAGGAAGATGAGCATCCAAACAGACTAGGCTCCCACAAAGCCAGTACATGCAGTATAATCAAAACCCAGTGCCCTTGACCTTGGCTTCTCAGTCAGCCCTCAATGTCAGCCACGTTCAGGGAGTCTGGTTTGATCACATGCTCCATCAGTCCCAGTCCAGCTGGCCTTGGTGAGCCCCACCGTCTCAGTGGGTGGGCACACCCCTCGCGGTCCTGACTTCCTTGCTCATATTCTCTCTCCTTCTGCTCCTCATTTGAAGCTCAGTCCAGTGCTCCAATGTGGGTCTCTGTCTCTATCTCCATCAATCGCCAGATGAAGGTTCTATGGTGATATGCAAGATATTCTTCAGTATGGCTATAGGATAGGGCCGTTTCAGGTTCCCTCTCCTCAGCTGCCCAAGGAACAAGCTGGGAACATCTCCTTGGATACTTGGGAACCCTCTAGAGTCAAATCTCTTGCCAACCCTAAAATGGCTCCCTTAATTAAGATATATGCTTCTTTGCTTCCATGTCCACCCTTCCTCCGTCCGATTCCCCCAAGCTCTCCCCATCCTCCCCTTCTCCCTTCTCTCTCCCCATCTCCCCTTATTCCCACCCCACCCCCACCCCCAAGTATCCAATTTTTGCCTGACAATCTTGTCTACTTCCAATTTCCAGGAGGATAACTATGTTTTTCTTTGGGTTCACCTTCTTATTTAGCTTCTCTAGGATCACAAATTATAGGCTCAATGTCCTTTATTTATGGATAGAATCTACTTATAAATGAGTACATACCATATTCATCTTTTTGTTCTGGATTACCTCATTCAGGATAGTGTTTTCTATTTCCAAACATTTGCATGCAAAATTCAAGATGTCATTGTTTTTTACCGCTGAGTAGTACTCTAATGCGTGTATATTCCACACTTTTTTTATCCATTCTTCCATTGAGGGGCACCTAGGTTTTTTCCAGGTTCTGGCTATTACAAATAATGCTGCTATGAACATAGTTGAACAAATGCTTTTGTAGTATGATTGGGCATCTCTTGGGTATATTCCCAAGAGTCGTATTGCTGGATCCTTGGGTAGGTTGATCCTGAATTTCCTGAGAAACCACCACACTGATTTCCAAAGTGGTTGTACAAGTTTGCATTCCCACCAGCAATGGATGAGTGTTCCCCTTACTCCATATCCTCTCCAGCAAACGCTATCATTGGTGTTTTTGATTTTAGCCATTCTGACAGGTGTAAGATGGTATCTCAAAGTTGTTGTGATTTGCATTTCCCTGATCGCTAAGGAGGTTGAGCATGACCTTAAGTGTCTTTTGGCCATTTGAACTTCTTCTGTTGAGAATTCTCTGTTCTGTTCAGTGCCCCATTTTTTAACATAGTAAAAGTGGCAATTCTACCAAAGGCAATCTATAAATTCAACACAATCCCCATTAAAACCCAACAAAATTCTTCACAGACCTTGAGATAACAATAATCAACTTTATATGGAAAACAAAAAACCCAGGATAGCCAAAACAATCTTATACAATAAAGGAACTTTTGAAGGCATTACCCTCCCTGGCATTACCTTCAAACTCTATTACAGAGCTACAGTAATGAAAACTGCTTGCTATTGGCATAAAAACAGAGAAGTCGACCAATGGAATCGTATAGAAGACCTGGATATTAACCCACAAACCTATGAACACCTGATTTTTGACAAAGGACCTAAAAGTATACAATGGAAGAAAGAGAGCATCTTCAAGAAATTGTGCTGGCATAACTTGATGTCAACCTGAATGAAAATATCTGTCACCATGCTCAAAACTCAAGTCCAAATGGATTAAAAATCTCAATATTAATTTGAACACACTGAACCTGATAGAAGAGAAAGTGGGAAGTACTCTACAACACATGGGCACAGGAGACCACTTCCTACATATAACCCCAGCAGCACAGACATTAAGGGCAACATTGAATAAATGGGACCTCCTGAAACTGAGAATCTTTTGTAAAGCAAAGGACACTGTCATTAAAACAAAAAGGCAACCTACTGACTGGGAGAAGATCTTCACCAACCTTGCAACAGACAAAGGTCTGATCTCCAAAATATATAAAGAACTCAAGAAACTAGACTTTAAAATGCTAATTAACCCACTTATGGGCAACTTTGAAAGCAGTGCTAAGAGTAAAGTTCATAGCACTAAGAGCCTCATAACGAAAGTGGATAAATTGTACACTAGCGACCTAACAGTACACTTGAAAGCTTTAGAACAAAATGAAGCAGACTCACCTAGGAGGAGAAGACAGCAGTAAATAATTAAATTGTGGGCTTAAATCAATAAAATAGAAACAAAGAAAGCAATACAAAGAATCAATGAGGCAAAGAGGTTCCACTAAAATCAGAAACAAGACAAGGCTGATCAATCTCTCCATGTCTATTTAATATGGTACTCAAAGTTCTAGCTAGAACATTTATTATTATTATAACTATACTGGTTTGCCATGTAACCTGGGTACCATGTCCCTTTAAGAGACAAGCTCTGCCAGCTCCCAATCTCCCCATTCCCTTCGAAGCAAACTGTTCTTGCCCTTCTTCCTCTTTTCTTTCTCTGTCCATTCTTCTTTTGCAGAGCCAGCCTCGACTCCCCCCTTCCTCTCTCTTCTTCCCATACCCTCTTATCCCTACAGTCTTCCAATACCCACTAAACAAGCTCTCCATACCCAAGTTCTCTATGCATGGCATAAGGTTTCTTACATGGCCCCTTTCCTGCCCTCCAGGGTCACTTGTGCCCAAAATCTTTCATTGGTGCAATGAACTCGTCAGGATCTCCCTTGCAGTTGAAAAATGATAGGGATCTTATATAATGTCATTTATAATGTCATTTTTCCAATTGAAAATCACTAGAATTCTACACCCCAAATCGACACTAATGGTAGAGCTCTCCCCCTACCTCTGGCCATGCCTCTGTGAGTGTGGATGAGCCTGGGCAGTGTTTCCCCCATGTGAAAAGACCCAGTACTGGTCAACCACCTGCCTATCTGCCTTAAAACATCTTGCTCAGTCCCCTGACTCCACCTGATGATGTAGGGATTTGGTTTGTGCTCACCCATTCTCAAAATCCCTGGACCTTTTAAGTGACGACCCAAGGCCAGCCTGATCTACAGTCAGGAGGCGCTGGAGTTTGGTTTCTTGGACCTCCTTCTTTCCTTCCTCATGAAAATTTGGCTTTACATTTTGCCGGTGATCATTAGTTGGAAATGCAGCTCCTATGCTTTCTTCTTTCTCTATATTTGTCTACTTTTCATTCCTGGCATGTAATCACAGCCATGCTAGACTCTGTCCTGCCATTGAGCCCTGCCACCTCCCACCAGGGCTAAGCCTATCTGTGGCAGAATCTCTCTCTTCTGTTTACAGAGCCCTCTCTCTGCAACCACTGCATCATGGATGGATCCCTCTTCCTACCCGCCAGTGGATGGTCCAAGGCACACTGGAATCCTGGACCCTGACCTGCTGTCAGCCCACTTTCCAACTCCCTGTCCACTGTGATACTGCACCCAATACTGGCTACCACTGGCCGGATCCCCTCTTCCAGGTCATCTCTCAGTGACAATCACCTCCAGCACTTCCCACAGCAACTTTTTCAGGCTTTGCCCTAGCACTGCAATCATTGAGCAGTGCATTTGGGTTTTTGTTTTTTGGCTCAGGACCCTAGCAGCACCTGAACAGTGACTTTGCATCTCAGATCTACTGATCTTTTTCAGGATACGGTTCCGCTCTCAGTTAGTGCATCTCGGATCACTGCCCATTTTCCGCTCCCATTATCTTGTGGATGAACAGCTAACGCAGTCGTTTATCTTTCTTCAGCCCTGAAAAAACCATAAACATTTCTAACTTCTGCCAGCAGGCAGTTAAATGGAAAGAGTTACAGCAAGTGTGCAACCACATGACTTCTACAATTCCAGGCACCATCTTAACTAAGGAAAGGTCCCATGGCCTTGCCACCATCTTTGTAAGGGTTAAGCATTCCCACGGTTTTTTCGTGCCTTGCTCCTTGTGATCCCCACCATCATGGCTAAGGGCAAGAACAGCAGATCATATGATCTCAGTGCCATCTTTGCTATGACTGACCACTGCCACTGCCTACCAGCCATGGCAGTTCACTGGGACCCCACTCACCTGCAGCTGATCTGTTCTATTCCACCTGCAAAAAAATCTGTGGCTTCAATTCTCCAGTTTCTTTCGTTTTTTTTTTCTCTCTCTCCTTTTAAATGCCCTGTCTGTTTGTTAAAAAGGTGTCAGTAAGAAATTTTTAAAAGAAGCCAACTTTCTCTCCCTTACTTTTCATTTAACTTTATGTGTAACTTAAATTCAACTGTATGTATTTACTGTTAAAAGTGTTTTAAGCAGTCCTAATGAGCCCTCTTCATTGTATTCATTGTTAACAATAAGTCTTAAGTCTTTTAAATTGTTATGTACTTTTAAATAATGATAAATTATTTAAATTTAAATATTTAAAATGATAAATGTTTAAATCTGTTTCAACATATTATATATGTGCTTAACTCTGCTTTCTATATAATGATAAAAACTTAAGGTTATACAGATCTGTTTCTGATTAGCAAAAGTTAGCGTACAGTCCTTTCTGTAAGCGGTTCTTCACTATTGTCAGTTTTATTGTTAAGCTTCTATTGCAAACAGTTTTGTCTTGTTTGTACTTCACAAGCATAAATCTCACCTGGTAAGTTAAAATATAATACAGTCAAGCTGGAGGACTCTGGATAAAACATTCTTCTACCACCTCTCAAGGTGGACCCAACTCTCCAGACAGATTCTATACTGTAGTCATAACTTCTATATATCTGACGAACAGCCCAGGGTTTTTATAACATAGAGATAAGTTGGCCCCTAGAAGCACCACCCTATTTCCTCCAAAGAAGACAGAAGATAGATGGGCACAGAAAAAGTCCACCCATAATTCACTTCACCAAACAAAGTGGTAACTACTGGGCAGAACTGCCTTTCATCTAAACTTTTAAAGATCTCCAGACAGGGGATGAAATCTACTGAAACTGATTGCTTGGCTGCTCAGTGCAAGGTAGGCCTGTCTTTCTACAGATTCCTAACCTACAGGATCTTCTGAAGTCTGGCAGGCCCTATGCTAACAGCAAAAGGCAAATGCAGACTTGAAGCTTCTACCCTCAGTGACCATGGAGGATGCTGAGGAGTGACTCTAGGTAGCCAATCAAGTAAGTTCTCTGTAAGTTTTTAAATTAGTAACTCAAGTAAAATTTCATCCTTCTTAAAGATCTCTTGCAGTTTGAAGACTGAGAAGTTTGGCCAGTTTATAAAGGGACGACCTTACAAAACAAATTTCAGCATAACTTCTTACCATGTTTAAATCAAAGGTGCTTTAAGATGCAAAGCTCAAACTCAAGGTTGTTTTAAGGCATACAAATGCAAGTAACTAAGGTGTGTACCTGCAAGTTATAAAGGTCTGAAGACAAATGCAAGTTATCAAATTTCTCTCTCATTAAGCTGCCATTCACAGTTTTAACATTATCAATAAAATGCTGATAAGCTATTAATGTAACTCTGGCAGAGTACTACCACTATTATACTGCAAGATCAAAATTTTAAATTCTCCTTGGTTGCTTTCTAAGGATACTTTTTACTGAGCAACATCTGTCACAGTCATTATGGCATAAATATGCTGCTGTTTATACAATGTATGTGTCTAAAACTTAGGTTTTTACAAACTCAAAAAATTCTTCTGAGTTCCAGGGAGCCAAATCAAAAGATTCATCTTAAACAAGTCAGATGCATCGCTCTCTCAATTACCAGACCTAAGATCCCAAATATCCTCATCTTCCCCTGGTCCTGACAGCCTTCTCATCAATTACCAGGACCTAAGGAAAAATTATTTTCTTTCTAAACTCAACGTTGTTCTGCTCTGGCAACACCTCACCAGGTCCAAGAGATACCAGGCAGTTCCACACCAGAAATCCTGGAGATCAGTGATGCAACCAGCTACCCCAGAATGTGGCCAGCATCCCAGCTTTCTCAGGTCCTTCAAGACTTCAATGTCCACAAATCAGCAGGAAACTGTCTTGAGAAATCAACACCTTCATCCCTTTACCCTGCCATGCCTACCTCCTTGCCTTTTTATTATAAGGACAGGAATGTTATAATTATGGTAGCCTGCCCAGTCACATAGGTACGCTGAGCCTTTAAGAGAGAAGCTCTGCCCACTCCCAATCATCCCCTTATCTCTGAAGCAAGCAGATATTGGCCCTCTTCCCTTTTTATCTCTCTGTCTGTTATTCTTCTGAAAAGGCAGCCTCTGCCTTCCTTCCTCCTTTTCTTACCCCTCTCTCTGTCTCCCACATCACTCTTTCTTTCTCTCTCTTCCTCCCTTACTTCCTCACCCTTATCCCTTCGAATACCCAGTAAAGAAGCTCTCCATACACAATTTCTTTCTGCATGGCATATTCTGTTTCCCACATGGTCCCTCCCCTGCCCACCAGGATCACTAGTGCTGAAAATCTTTCAGTGTTAAGAGAAATAAAGGAGATCAAGGGGATACAAACTGAAAAGGAAAAAGTCAGACATTTACTATTTGCAGATGATATGATTGTTTACACAGTGGCCTGAAAAATTCTACCAGGAAACTCCTACATTTGATAAACAACTTCAGTAATATGGCAGGATACAAGATTAACTCAAAAATATCAGTAGCCCTCCTATACACAGATGACAAATGAGCTGACAATGTGATCAGAGAATATTATCACCTGCAATAGCTACAAACAACATAAAATATCTTGGGGTAACACTAACCAAACAGGTGAATGACCTATATGACAAAACCTTGAAGTCTTTAAAGAAAGAAATTGAAGAAGATATCAGAAAATAGAAATATCTTTTATACTTTTGGATAAGTAGAATCAACATAGTAAAAATGACAATCTTACCAAAAGTTATCTACAGATTCAGTGTAATCCCCATCACAATCCTAGCACATTACAATTCTTCACAGACCTTGAAAGAAAAATAAATAACTTAATATGGAAAAAACCCAGGGAAACCCAAACAATTATGTACAATAAGGAAACTTCTGGATTTATTACAATCTCTGATTTCAAGCTCTACTTTACAGCTATAGTAATGAAAATAGTTTGGTATTGGCACAAAAAAGACAGGTGGACCTTTAAAATTAAATCAAAGACGCTGATATAAATCCAGACACCTATGAATGGTGTGGGAAGTCCTTCTATCTATGTGTTGCTTTTATTGGTTAATAAAGAAGTTCCTTTTGTCAAATGGCTTAAAAGAGTAAAACCATGTTTAAAGAGATAAATATAGAGAGTAGGCAGTCAGAGAGAAACCACATAGCCACCACCAGATATAGATGCCTCTGCTGGAGCCTGCTCAAACTTTGCCAGTAGGCCATGACCTCATGGTAATGCACAGATTAATGGAGATGGGTTAGTTTAGGGTATATGACCTAGCTACCAATACACTTAAGTGATTGTCCAAGCAGTGATTTAATCAATATAGTTTTTGAGTGACTATTTTGAGTTGGGATGGCAGGAATCGTACAGGGAAACATATGAACACCTGATTCTTGACAAAGAAGATAAAATTATACAAGGAAAGAAAGAAAGTATCTTCAACTAATGATGTTGGTATAACTTGATGTTGACATGTATAAGAATTCAAATAGATCCGTATCTATCCCCATGTAGAAATCTCAAGTCCAGATGTTTCAAAGACCTCAACATAAATCTAGCCACACTGAAGCTAATAAAAGAGAAAGTGGGAATTAGCCTTGAATACATTGGTATAGGAAACCAACTCCTGAATATAAAACAGTAGCACAGACACTGAGATTGACAATTAATAAATAGGATCTCCCAAAACTAAGATGCTTCTGTAAGACAAAGGATACAGTCAATAATGCAAAAACAGCAACCTACAGAATGGGAAAAATGTCTTCACCAACCCCATGTTGGACAAAGTGCTGAACTCCAAGCTATACAAAGAACTCAAGAAAATAGATATCAAAATATGAAATAATCCAATTAAACATGTGGCATATGCTGCTTTTATTGGTTAATGAATGAAGAAATGGCTTGGCCTATACCATGGGAGGAGGAAGGCACCATGGAGCCACTGCCAGAGATAGATGTGCTAAAACTTTGCTGATAGGCCACGACTTTGTGGTGATATACAGATTAATAGAAATGGGTTAAAATAATATATAGGAGTTAGCCAATAAGAACTAGAGTTAAAGGGCCAAACAGTGATTTAAATAATACAGTTTCTATGTGATTATTTTGGGGCTGAGCTAGCCAGGTGGCCAGGAAGAACAAGTAGCCTCCCTGCAACAAACATGGGGTATAGATCTAAAGAAAGAATTATTAATGGAAGAATCTCAAATGACTGAAAAGCACTTAAGGGATATTCAACATCTTTAACCATTAGGGAAATGGAAAACAAAATGATCCTGAGATAACATCATAGGTCAGAATAGCTAGGAACAAAAACATTGAGAAGTTTTTGCTGGAAAGGATTCAGAGTAAAGGGAAAATTCCTCTATTCCTGGTGGGAGCACGAATTTGTTCAGCCACTTTGGAAATCAGTATGACATTTTCTTCGAAAATTGGGTATCAATCTACCTCAAGATCCAGCAATACCACTCTTGGGCATATACCCAAAGGATGCAGACCCATACCATAGGGACATTTGTTCAACTATGTCCAAAGCAGTATTATTCATAAAAGCCAGAATGAATAAAAAATGTGGTACATTTATGCAATGAAGTGATACTCAGTAGTAAAAAAAAAAAATGACATCTTAAAATTTGCAAGCAAATGGACAGAACTAGAAAAAAAAAAACATTTTCAGTGAGGTAACCCAGACTTAGAAAATCAAGCACAGTATGTACTCACTTATAAGTAGATATTAGACATAAACAAAAAAAAATAAACAGCCTACAGTACACACCCCCAGAGAAGACAGGAAGCAAGGATAACCCTAAAAGACATATACATGGATGCCCCTGTGGAGGGGAAGTAGACAAGACCTCTTTAGTAATGTGGCAGCATGGAGGGGGAGTGTGTTATGGGAGTGGAGGGGGAGCAGGGAGAACATGAGAGAACTGGAAGGCTCAGTTGGGTGAAGGACAGAGAGGGAGAGCAAGGAAAGAAATACCTTGAACAAGGGAGTCATTATGAGGTTAAGAAGAAATAAAGCACTAGGTAAATTTCCTGAAATCCACAAGGATGATCCTGCATAAGAATCTAAGCAATAGTGGAGAGGGTACATAAAATACCCTTCCCCTATAATCAGATTGATGACTACCTTAATATTTTTTATAGAATCTTCATCAAATACTCCAGACTAATAGCTGGGGAACCCGTATAAGACCAAACAAGGCCTTGTTAATGTGGGTAACAGTCCTGTGTTTTGGGCAGTTTCTGGGGCCACTGGAAACAGAACCAGTATTTACCCCTAGAGCATGAACTGGGTCTTTGAAGCCCATTCCCTATGGAGAGATACCGTGATCAGCCTAGATTCGGAGGAAAGGGCCTTGGTCCTGTCTCAAGTGATCGAACAGACTTTGTTGACTCCCCATGGAGGGCTTCACCCTCTCCGAGGACTTAGTTGGGGTGGGATGAGGTGAGGAGAAGGTAGAAGATGTGGGAGGGAGGGAGAAGTGGGATTGGTATGTATAATAAGATTGTTTTAAAAGTTAAAATATATAAAATTTAAATAAATGTTTTTCCAGGTGGTAGTATATGCTTTTTTAAATTACTATTTATTTATTAAAAATTTCTGCCTCCTCCCATCCTATTTCCTTCCCACTCCCTCACTCCCTCTTCCCTCCCTCTCCAGTGCTAAGAGACGTCAGGGTCTCCTGCCCTGTGGGAAGTCCAAGGTCCTCTCCTCTCCATCCAGGTCTAAGAAGATGTGCATCCAAACAAACTAGGCTCCGAAAAAGCCAGTACATGCAGCAGGATCAAAACCGGTGTCATTATCCTTGGCTTCTCAGTCTGCCCTCATTGTCAGCCACAGTAGTAATAGGAGCAGCGGGCTGCATCCTGCCACCCGACCACCCGCATGGCTAGCTTTACCGGAAATAATTACACAGAAACTGTATTCTTTTGAACATTGTCTGGCCCATTAGTTCCAGCCTCTTATTGGCTAGCTCTTACATATTGATCTAACCCATTTTTAATAATCTGTGTAGCCCACGAGGTGGCTTACCAGGGAAGATCTTAACCTGTATCTGTCTGGAGTGGGAGAATCATGGCGACTTCCTGATTCAGCTTCTTTCTCCCAGCATTCTGTTCTGTTTTCTCTGCCTACCTAAGGGTTGGCCTATCAAATGGGCCTAGGCAGTTTCATTATTAATTAACCAATGAAAGCAACAGATTAGAAAGAAATCACTCCCACATCATTTCCCCTTTTTCTGTTTAAACAAAAAAAGGCTTTAACTTTAACAAAATAAAATTACATAAAACAGTTACCAAGCAAGAATTACAGTTGCAATATTTATGTCTATTTTATCTTTTATCATAACTAAGGAAAACTATATTTATCTATCCATTCTTCAACTCCATCAAGACTCCAGAAGGATATAATACTACCTAAGTAAACAAGAAATTAGAAAACTCTAGAAATGACAGAGACATCTCACTGCCTGGACAGTCACCCAAAGTTCCTCTGTACCATTGGGATATCCATCTTTGGCCTACAGACCCATGGTATCCAGAGACATTTCAATGAAGCAGGAAATTTCAAAGAAAGTTTAGTCATTTTCTGCTGTGTCCTGCAGAATGTCTCACAGACTCTTTTATGAATCAAGAACCCCAAAAGATCATCTCACCTTTAGGCAAGTTCAGCAGTCCTCTCTCTGCGGGTTCTTTGTGTCCAGTTTATGCATCAGTCCAGGCAAAAGCAGTTTCTTGCCCAAATGGTTATCAAGCTCCATAAGGATCCTCTTTGATGCCCATCTTCCTCTTTAAGTAGATTGGCGCTGTCAGGAGTAGACGTGTCTCATTGTCAGAAAAGCCCTAAGTTACTAAAACATTTAAATGCCATATTCTGCAGTCTTTGAAAGATACGAAGAATGCCTATCTAACTGAAATATATCTCTATATATCTAGAAAATCTAACTAACATGACTACAAGCTTTACTATCATCGATGATTATCCATTAGCAATCTATATTTCCTAATTATACATTGGGCGCCATTCAGTAGTATGAGCTGCAGGCCTGCTTTTCGTCCCACCCGGCTCTGCATGGCTAGCTTTACACCAGAAATAACAACACACAAACTGTATTCATTTAAACACTGCTTGGCCCATTATATCTAGCCTCTTCTAGGCTAATTCTCACATATTAATTTAGCCCATTTCTAATAATCTGTGTAGCATCGCTAGGTGCGCTTACCCAGAAAGATTCAGCATGTCTGACTTGGTGGCTTGCTTCATCGCGTCTGCCCGGGAGAGGGGAGCATGGCCTCTGAACTCACTTCCTCTTCCTCCCAGCATTCTGTTCTGTTTACTCCTCCCACTATGTTTTAACCTATGAGAGCTAAGCAGTTTTTTTATTTTTTAACCAATGACCTTCCTCCATCATTTCCCCTTTTTCTGTTTAAACAAAAAAGGAAGGCTTTAACTTTAACATAGCAAAATTACATATAACAAAACAGTTATCAAATAAAATTACAATATTTATATCTATTTTATCTTTATCATAACTAAGAGAAACTATAACTATAACTAACTATTCTTCAACTCCATCAAAGACTCCAGAAAGATACAATGTTACCTAAGCAAACAAGAAATAAGCAACTTTCAAACTCTAGAAATGACAGAAACATCTCGTTGCCTGGACAGTCACCCAAAGTTCCTCTGTACCATTGGGGCATCCATCGTCAGCCTTCAGGCCCATGGTATCCAGCAGACATTTCCATGAAGCAGGAAAATTCAAAGTCAGTTCAGTCACTATCTGTTGTGTCCTGCAGAATGTCTTGCAGACTCCTTCATGAATCAGGAACCCCGAAAGATCATCTCACCTTTAGGCAAGTTCAGTAGTCCTTTCTCTGAGGGTTCTCTGGTTCTCTGTTTCCAGTTTATGCAACAGTCCAGGCTAGAGCAGTTTCTTGCCCAAATGGCTATCAAACTCCATAAGGATCCTCTTCAATGCCCATCTTCTTCTTGAAGTAGATTGGTGCTGCCAGGAGCAGATTTGTCTCATTGTCATGAAAAGCCCTAAGTTATTAAAATATTTAAAATGCCATATTCTATAATCTTTGAAAGATATGAAGAATGCCTATCTAAATATATCTATGTACATCTAGAAAATCTTAACTAACATGACTACAAACTTGACTATTATGATTATCTATTAACAACCTATATACATTACCTTTTTAAATGAACTACACAATCACAATACCTTAATCAATATCAGAAATACATATACATATAACAAAATTGACCTTAAATTTAAATCACTAAAGCAAAATTCATATCAATGCAAATTATTCATACCTATATCATCTCCCCTTTTAAATGTAAAAAAACATTTATAAACAATATTTGGGAATATGGGCACAGTTTTTCTCTCCAAACTGCTTCCTGCTGAATGGGGGTGCTCTTAGTCAGGTCTTTCATGGTATAACCTGTGTCTTAGGTTCCTCTCAGGCGGCAGTTGAGCAAACTAATTTTTTGAAGGTGTTCACAGCAACCATTCAGGAGGGCGTGGTCCATCATACCATATTGGAATAGAAGAAATCCACAGGGTCTCATCCTCTGTGAAAACAAAAGAAGAATCTCTTTTCCAAAGTATCATATTCTTAGATCCAAATTCTGAAGTCATGGTATTTTCAAAATATCTATGTTGGATTAGTTCAGCAGCATTTATAAACGAATATCTTTTAGCAGCTGTTGCTCCTTCCTCAGCATTCAAACAATTCAAACAGAGCATAATAGCATACAGTATCAAAATTCTCTGTGTATTTTCCATCTTTGTGTTCTTTATCTTAACCTCTATTTTGTTTATTTTTACTTTTATTTTTTTTTTGCTTTTTGAGACAGGTTCTCTGTATCTTTGACCTGGAATAACTCTGTAGACCAGGCTGTCCTTGAACTCTCAGAGATCTGCCTGTCTCTGCCTCCCAGGCATTGGGATTAACGGCATGTGCTACCACACCTAGAAGTCACAGAGATCAATCTCCCTCTGCCTCCCAAGTGTTCAGATTAAAGGTGTGTACTACCACACCCCACAACTCTCTTCCTTTTTTTATTCTTTACTTTAAGAACTTCAACTTTTAGCCTGCACATATTTTTAACACACTGTAAATCATTTAAAAGTTTTCTTTTTTCTTTGAATCTTCCTTTTACTGTATATGTCTCTTTTTTTGACCACATGAGTCTTTAATTTACCAAGCAATATCAGTAGGACTAAAGCCGTGGCTTTGATGGCTGGATCCAGCCCATTCCTTAGCTTTCCAGCCTCATGGCTGAGGTACTGGCTGTAGCCATGTTTACTGCCACAACTCTATGGCATTTCAAGGTCCCTGCCAGCAAGTAAGTTGCAGCATTGTCTCCACAGACAACACTCAAGTCCTCTCTCTGTAGTCAGCCCTGCTGCCTCAAACAGTCAGAATTTGCCCTGGCAGAATGGCCCAGAAAGCCAGCATTTTAAAACAGCACATTTTCCTGCTACAGCTGAAAACAAGCATTCAGTCGGCTTTTATCAACACCATTTAAATATTTCATGGCAGGACCTCTTAAGAGAGCTGCAGGGTTTTGCAGCTAAAGCTGAGTCAGGAAGCCTCTCTTAGATGAGAGCACTTGCTTGCCTCTAGCAAACAGAGCAGACCCAAGAAATTTCTGCTACCAAGAAAACATGCTTTACTCTTTCCCAAGCTTTCTCAGGCTTTCAGTGGATTGAGTTGTCCACACGTCTGGGCGCCATTCTGTTGAGAGGAGTGGCTGGGCTGTGTTCCTGCCACCCTGGCTCATGGCTGCCTGCTAGCTTATGCCCAGAAATAATTACACGAAAACTGTATTCTTTTGAACATTGTCTGGCCCATTAGTTCCAGCCTCTTATTGGCTAGCTCTTACATATTGATCTAACCCATTTTTAATAATTTGTGTAGCCCACGAGGTGGCTTATCAGGGAAGATCTTAACCTGTGTCTGTCTGGAGTGGGAGAATCATGAAAACTCCCTGATTCAGCTTCTTTCTCCCAGCATTCTGTTCTGTTTTCTCTGCCTACCTAAGGGTTGGCCTATCAAATGGGCCTAGGCAGTTTCTTTATTAATTAACCAATGAAAGCAACAGATTACAAAGAAATCACTCCTACATCAAGCCACATTCAGGGAGTCCGGTTTGATCACATGCTTGTTCAGTCCCAGTCCAGCTGGCCTTTGTGAGATCAGTCACACTGTCTCTGTGGGTGGATGCACCCCTTGCAGTCCTGACATCCTTACTCATGTTCTCCCTCCTTCTGCTCTTCATCTGGACCTTGGGAGCTCAGTCCAGTGCTCCAATGTGCATCTCTGTCGCTATCTCCATCCATTGCCAGATGAAGGTTTTATGGTGATATGCAAGATATTCATCAGTGTGGCTATGGGAGAAGGCAAGTTCAGGCACCTTCTCCTCTGTTGCCCAAGGACCTAGCTGGGGACATCCCCTTGGACACCTGGGAACCCCCCTAGAGCCAAATCTCTTGCCAACCCTAAAATGGCTCCCTTAATTAAGATATCTTCTTCCCTGCTCCCATATCGACCATTCTTCCATCTCAACCATCCCATTCTCCAAGCTCTCCCTAATCCTCCCCTACTTCCTTCTTTCTCCCCGTCTCCCCTTCCCCCAACCCACCCCCACCCCCTGTGCTCCCAACTTTTGCCTGGCTATCTTACCTACTTCCAATATCCAGGAGGATAACTATATGTATTTCTTTGGGTTCACCTTCTTATTTAGCTTATCTGGATCATGAATTATTGGCTTAATGTCCTTTGTTTATGGCTAGAATCCACTTATAAGTGAGTACTTACCATATTCCTCCTTTTGGGTCTGGGTTATCTCACTCAGTAAAGTGTTTTCTATTTCCATCCATTTGCATGCAAAATTCAAGATGTCATTGTTTTTTACTGCTGAGTAGATCTCTAAAGTGTATATGTGCCACATCTTCTTTATCCATTCTTCTATTGAGGGGCACCTAGGTTGTTTCCAGTTTCTGGCTATTACAAATAATGCTGCTATGAACATAGTTGAACAAATGCTTTTGTAGTATGATTGGGCATCTCTTGGGTATATTCCCAAGAGTGGAATTGCAGGATCCTGAGGTAGGTTGACTCCCAATTTCCTGAGAAACCGCCACACTGGTTTCCAAAGTGGTTTCACAAGTTTGCATTCCCACCAACAATGGATGAGTGTTCCCCTTATTCCACATCCTCTCCAGCATAGGCTATCATTGGTGTTTTTGATTTTAGCTATTCTGACAGGTGTAAGATGGTATCTCAAAGGTATTTTGATTTGCATTTCCCTGATCGCTAAGGAGGTTGAGCATGACTTTAAGTGTCTTTTGGCACATTTAAATAAATGCTTTGCCAGGTGGTTGTACATGCATTTAATCCCAGCACTAGAGAGGCATAGGCAGGTGAATCTCTGAATATGAGGCTAGCTTGGTCTACAGAAAAAGTTTGAGCATGGCTAGAGCTACACAGAAAAACCCTATTTTGAAAATTAAAAAAAAACTTATCTTTTCTACTATTTAGAAAGTAGGTAGGGAGGCAATGTTTCTTCCATTTGCTTAACATATATTAAATAATTGTGGTTATCTCTGTTTTAGGTTCAGATAACTACCAAATTAGCCAAACAAATATCAAGAGGAACTACTTTAACACTGGGCATGTCTGATTATATACTAAGATGTGCGACAGGGTCACAGGAAGAACTATAAAAATGAAAAACCAACAAATAAAATTTGACCAATAAGATAGAGAGATTAAAAAGCCATTGGGTCAGACAAATTTTCTCAAAGAGCAGAAGCTTGCACCAGACCTAATGGAGGCTCAGACTTGAGAAGTTGACAGTGTCAGTAGAGATCTTGACTTCTAGAGACTTCCAAGATTAAAGGAAGATTGGTGACAAAAGCCTTGAGGTAGACATGTGTTTTGCATATTTGAGAAAAATATGGAAAGCCAGTCTAGTCTGAGCATCTGAGAGAGATGAGCAGTGTTGTCCTCTCAAGTTGTTTAACTCCGATTTCTTTTTCAAGAAAAATAAAGAAACAAACAGAAAAAAACACATAAAAAATTTAGGTATAAAGTAAAATCTCCTTACATTAGCTCCTCGTTAAGCTTTAGAGGAACTAAGCAATGAAAAGTTTGCAGCACCATAGTCCCTTAGAGAATTCAATATTAAAACAATAAATACTAAGCTGTAAAATTAGTATAGGAAACTCTAACCAAATTATATTATTTCCCATGATAGCCATTACAAAAGTCAATAAAGTATTACCTACTATCTTATTCCTATTCTTCCTTTTAATATAACCTTGAATTTTTGGGGGAGAGTGAGGTCCCACTCTGCTATTTTAGAACATCTTGTAGCCAGGAATAAGCTTCTGACACAGGTAATATGAATGAGATATCAGCATAATTTCAATAGGAAGTCAGAAAAATATTGGTTTCCCAATGGAAAAACAATATGCAGAGACATTGCCCTATCCCAACTGCACCCCATCCTTGAATGCTTTTGTGATTTGTAACTGAGCACCAGCTGTCTTGAAACTGTTAGAGTTCAAGCCATATTCTCTGACAACACAGCCAGGCAGCAAACACAGACTAGAAACTGCAAAGCTCCCCAATTACAGTAGGACAGGAAAGCAGTTCTATGGCTTCAAGATTAACAGGGATTTTTGGGTACTCACAGATGCAACCTTAATTGCTACAATTAATTGTGTTTGTTAAATGAAATGTCAAGGGTAGCCTCATTTACTTCTTCTAAAGTGTATTTTATACACAGCATTCTTGTTTCTAATGCAATTGCTCTGAGCTCAATGAATAGGCAATGAACAGAAATAGGCAATGTTTATTTGACTCTTACAGGGCCAAGCAGAGGCCTAGTAATCATGTCAGCGGTGCGCTGAGGTCGATGTGGTTGCCACTCTCATTGTACAGAAGAGGTTTCTGAGATACAGGAGAATGAAAGCAGGAACCTATGACCACATAACTCAAAAGAAGCAGAGGAGGGTTCGTCTGGGCTAAAGAAACTGACTGTAATTACTCCTTGGCTTGTGTCCTAGAAATAAGGAGTTAGTCGATGGTTCCAAAGAAAAACTGGAATTTTGTGTATTAACTCTGAATCATTCACAGTCATTGTAAAAAGGAGTTAATGTAGAGTTATGTTCCCCAAGGATGTATGTATACAATATACACATTTTTATATATTATATAGTATATTGCATTTATGTATATGTTTAAAATATGCTACATATATTTGCATGATTATATAAGTATTACATGCTTTCAAATTCAATATGCATGCATTATTATTAAATTTTAATGAATAGTCAATATTGATTGATAGACTGTTGGGAAATTATAATATTATTGATAAAATAGATCTTTTTTTTTCTTAAAGTAAGATTTTTTATTAGCATGTACTAACTGTACAAAGTAAGGGGTTTCATTTTGATGGTTAATCAATGCATATAGTGTATTTTTTTAATTTATTTATTTATTAAGGATTTCTGCCTCCTCCCCGCAACCGCCTCCCATTTCCCTCCCCCTCCCCCGAACAAGTCACCCTCCCTCATCTGCTAGAAGAGCAATCAGGGTTCCCTGACCTGTGGGAAGCCCAAGGACCGCCCGCCTCTATCCAGGTCTCCTAAGGTGAGCATCCAAACTGCCTGGGCTCCCCCAAAGCCAGTACGTGCAGTAGGATCAAAAACCCACTGCGATTGTTCTTGAGTTCTCAGTAGTCCTCATTGTCCTCTATGTTCAGCCAGTCCGGATTTATCCCATGCTTTTTCAGACCCAGGCCAGCTGGCCTTGGTGAGTTCCCTATAGAACATCCCCATTGTCTCAGTGTGTGCGTGCGCCCCTCGCGGTCCTGAGTTCCTTGCTCGTGCTCTCTCTCCTTCTGCTCCTGATTTGGACCTTGAGATTTCTGTCCGGTGCTCCTCTGTCTCTGTCTCCTTTCATCGCCTGATGAAGGTTAATATTCATGAGGATGCCTATGTGTTTGTCTTTGGGTTCACCTTCTTACTTAGCTTCTCTAGGAACATGCATTATAAGCCCAATGTCCTTTATTTATGGCTAGAAACCAAATATGAGTGAGTATATCCCATGTTCCTATATTTGGGTCTCGCTTACCTCACTCAGGATAGTGTTTTCTATTTCCATCCATTTGTATGCAAAATTCAAGAAGTCCTTGTTTTTTACTGCTGAGTAATACTCTAATATGTATATATTCCATACTTTCTTCATCCATTCTTCCGTTGAAGGGCATCTAGGTTGTTTCCAGGTTCTGGCTATTACAAACAGTGCTGCCATGAACATAGTTGAGCATATACTTTTGTTGTATGATAGGGCCTCTCTTGGGTATATTCCCAAGAGTGGTATTGCTGGATCCAGGGGTAGGTTGATCCCGAATTTCCTGAGAAACCGAAACACTGCTTTCCAGAGTGGTTGCACAAGTTTGCATTCCCACCAGCAATGGGTGAGTGTACCCCTTTCTCCACAACCTCTCCAACAAAGGCTATCATTGGTGTTTTTTATTTTAGCCATTCTGACAGGTGTAAGATGGTATCTTAAAGTTGTCTTGATTTGCATTTCCCTGATCGCTAGGGAAGTTGAGCATGACCTTAAGTGTCTTTTGGCCATTTGAAGTTCTTCTGTTGAGAATTCTCTGTTCAGCTCAGTGCCTCATTTTATAATTGGATTGATTAGCCTTTTACGGTCTAGTATCTTGATTTGTTTATATATTTTGGAGATCAGACCTTTGTCAGTTGCGGGGTTGGTGAAAGTCTTCTCCCAGTAAGTGGGCTGCCTTTTTGTCTTAGTGACAGTGTCCTTTGCTTTACAGAAGCTTCTCAGCCTCAGGAGGTCCCATTTATTCAATGATGCCCTTAGTGTCTGTGCTGCTGGGGTTATACGTAGGAAGTGGTGTCCTGTGCCCATGTGCTGTAGAGTACTTCCCACTTCCTCTTCTATCAGGTTCAGTGTCTTCGGACTGATATTGAGGTCTTTAATCCATTTGGACTTGAGTTTTGTGCATGGTGATAGATATGGATCTATTTTCATTCTTTTACAGATTGACATCCAGTTTTGCCAGCACAATTTGTTGAAAATGCTGTCTTTTTTCCATTGTATACTTTTAGGTCCTTTATCGAAAATCAGGTGCTCAAAGCTTTGTGGGTTAAAGTCAGGGTCTTCTATTCGATTCCATTGGTCGACTTCTCTGTTTTTATGCCAATACCAGGCTGTTTTCAATACTGTAGCTCTATAATAGAATTTGAAGTCAGGGATGGTAATGCCTCCAGACAATCCTTTATTGTATAAGATTGTTCTGGCTATCCTGGGTTTTTTGTTCCTCCATATAAAGTTGATTATTGTCTTCTCCAGATCTGTGAAGAATTTTGATGGGATTTTGATGGGGATTGCATTGAATCTATAGATTGCTTTTGGTAGAATTGCCATTTTTACTATGTTGATCCTCCCAATCCAAGAGCAAGGGAGGTCCTTCCATTTTCTGGTGTCTTCTTCAATTTCTTTCTACAAAGACTTATAGTTCTTGTCAAATAGGTCTTTCCCTTCCTTGGTCAGGGTTACCCCTAGATATTTTATGCTATTTGTGGCTATCGTGAAAGGTGATACTTCTCTGATTTCCCTCTCTGCTTCCTTATCCTTAGTGTAAAGGAAGGCAACTGATTTTTTGGAGATGATCTTGTATCCTGCCACATTACTAAAGGTGTTTATCAGCTTTAGGAGTCTTTGGTAAAATTTTTGGGGTCACTTATGTAAACTATCATATCATCTTCAAATAACGAAAGCTTAACTTCTTCCTTTCCAATACGAATCCCCTTGATCTCCTTATGTTGTCTTATTGCTATTGCTAGAACTTCAAGCACTATATTGAATAGGTATGGAGAGAGTGGACATCCTTGTCATGTTCCTGATTTTAGTGGGATGGCTTTGAGTTTTTTTCCGTTCAATTTAATGTTAGCTGTTGGCTTGCTGTAAATAACTTTTATTATATTTATGTAGGATCCTTGTATCCCTATTCTCTCCAAGACCTTTATCATAAAGGGGTGTTGAATTTTGTCGAATGCTTTTTAAGCATCTAATGAAATGATCATATGATTTTTTTCTTTCAGTTTATTTATATGGTGGATTACATTGATAGATTTTCGTATGTTGAACCAGCCCTGCATCTCTGAGATGAAGCCTACTTGATCATAATGGATAATTTTTCGGATGTGTTCTTGGATTCGTTTTGCCAGTATTTTGTTGAGGATTTTTGCGTCGATGTTCATGAGTGAGATTGGCCTGTAATTCTCTTTCCTGGTTGAGTCTTTGTGTGGTTTTGGTATCAAAGTAACTGTAGCTTCATAGAAGGGGTTTGGTAATGACCCTTCTGTTTCTATATTGTGGAATACATTAAGGAGTATAGGAATTAGCTCTTCTTGCAAGTTCTGGTAGAATTCCGCATTGAAACCATCTGGTCCTGGGCTTTTTTTGGTAGGGAGGTTTTTGATAACCTCTTCTAATTCTTCGTGACTAACAGGTCTGTTTAGATTGTTCACCTGGTCCTGGTTTAACTTTGGTATATGGTATTCATCTAAAAAATTGTCCATTTCTTTTATATTTTCCAATTTTGTGTTATACAGGCTTTTGTAGTAAGATCTAATGATTCTCTGAATTTCCTCTGTGTCTGTGGTTATGTCCCCCTTTTCATTTCTGATCTTATTTATTTGTGTGTTCTCTCTCTGTCGTTTAATTAGTTTGGATAGGGGTTTGTCGATCTTGTTGACTTTCTCCAAGAACCAGCTTTTTGTTTCATTGATTCTTTGGACTGTTTTCTGTGTTTCTATTTTGTTGATTTCGGCCCTCAGTTTTATTATTTCCTATCTTCTACTTCTCCTGGGCCCATCTGCTTCTTTTTTTCTAGAGCTTTCAGGTGTGTTGTTAAGTCCCCAATGTATGCATTTTCCGTTTTCTTTAAGTGGGCACTTAGTGCTATGAACTTTCCTCTTAGCACTGGTTTCATTGTGTCCCATAGGTTTGAGTATGTTGTCTCTTTATTTTCATTAAATTCAAGGAAGATTTTAATTTCTTTCTTAATTTCTTCCTTGACCCAGGTGTGGTTCAGTAGTTGACTGTTCAGTTTCCATGAGTTTGTCGGCTTTCTGTGGGTAGCATTGTTGTTGCCTTCTAACTTTAATCCGTGGTGATCAGATAGGACACAGGTGGACACTGATATTTTTTTGTATCTGTGGAGGTTTCCTTTGTTTCCAAGTATGTGGTCAATTTTTGAGAAGGTTCCATGAGCTGCAGAGAAGAAGGTATATTCTTTCATATTTGTGTGGAATGTTCTATAGATGTCTGTTAAGTCCATTTGCTTCATTACCTCCAATAATTCTCTTAATTCTCTATTAGGTTTCTGTCTGATTGACCTGTCCCTTGGAGAGAGAGGTGTGTTGAAGTCTCCTACTACTAGTGTGTGTGGTTTGATGTCTGCTTTGAGTTCTAGTAATATTTCTTTTACATAAGTAGGTGCTTTTATATTGGGGGCGTAGATATTCAGAATTGAGACGTCATCCTGATGAATTGTTCCTGTTATGAGTATAAAGTGACCATCTCGGTCTCTTCTGATTGATTTTAGTTTGAAGTCAGTTTTGTTAGAAATTAATATGGCCACACCTGCTTTTTTCTTAGGACCATTTGCTTGAAACACCTTTTCCCAACCCTTTACTCTGAGTAGGTGCCTGTCTTTGTGGTTAAGATGTGTTTCTTGCAAACAGCAGAATGTTGGATCCTGTTTTCGTATCCAATCTTTTAGCCTGTGCCTTTTTATAGGTGAATTGAGCCCATTAATATTAAGTGATATTAATGACCAGTGGTTGTTTACTCCGGTTATTCTTATTGCTTTTGGTAGTAGAGATTGTGTGTCTCCCTTCTTTGAGATGTGCTGGTGAAGGGTCACTGGATGCCTGGGTTATTGTAGGCAATGTTGGCAGTGTTGGATTCCTTGGGTTGTAATTTTCCTTCTATTACTTTCTGTAGGGCTGGATTTGTGGCTACGTATTGTTTAAATTTATTCTTATCCTGGAATGTCTTGTTTTCTCCATTGATAATGAACGATAGCTTGGCTGGGTATAGTAGTTTGGGTTTGCATCCATGGTCTCTTAGCTTCTGCAGTACATCTATCCAGGACCTTCTGGCTTTCATAGTTGCCATAGAGAAGTCAGGTGTAAGTCTGATCGGTTTACCTTTATAAGTTACTTGCCCTTTTTCCTTTGCAGCTCTTAATATTCTTTCTTTAACCTGTATATTTTGTGTTTTGATTATTATATGGTGAGGAGATGTTTTTCTTTGATCCCGTCTGTTTGGTGTTCTGTATGCTTCTTGAATATTTAAATGAATATCTTTCTTTAAGTTGGGAAAGTTTTCTTCCATAATTTTGTTGAATATATTTTCTGGGCCTTTGAGCTGTGACTCTTCTCCTTCTTCTATTCCTATTATTCTTAAGTTTGGTTTTTTTATTGTGCCCCATATTTCCTGAATGTTTTGTGTTGAGAATTTGTTGGCTTTGCTGTTTTCTTTGATCTGTTCGTTTATTTTCTCTATGGTGTCCTCAGCATCTGAGATTCTTTCTTCTATCTCTTGTATTCTATTGATTATGCTTGTTTCTGTAGACTCTGCTCGTTGACCTAGATTTTCCATATCCGGCTGGTCCTCAGTTTGTATTTTCTTCCTTGCCTTCATTTCAGTTTTCAATTCTTGAACTGTTTCCATTACCTGTTTGATCGTTTTATCTTGGTTTCCCAGAGTATCATGCAAATATTTACTCATTTTTTCAAACTTTTTGTTATACTTCTCATCCATTTCTATAAGGGCATTTTTTACATGTTGTTTAAGGGACTCTATTGCGTTCATAAAGTCAATTTTTTCCACTTCTTCTGTGTTAGATTGCTCAAATACTTCTGTTGTAAGATCCTTCGGTTCTGGTGTTTTCATGTTGTTTTTCAGATTATTGGGTGAGTTCTTGCCTTAGCATCTGCCCATCTCCTCCTATTAATCCTATCTAATGGGTCTTTTAAAAACTGGATCAGGTTTCCCTGCTGGCTCAGGGCTCCGCTTACAAAATGCCCTCGCTCTATTTCCTGGTTCCTGCCGCAGGCCAAGAACCCTCTCACCCCTCCAAAGGGTCTTCAGGACAGGACCAGGCTCCCCGTTTGCCAGTGACCTGGCCAAGCAAAGGCCTACCTCTTTGATTTGATTGTAGTAGGGCGATCTGCTCTCCTTATTGCCCGCCTGACCCTGCTGCTTGCATCTGCTGCCGCGCTGGTCTCCCAAAGCCTCTTCCTGAATGCGGTGCCGCTCCGCCGCGTCTGGCCGCCGCTCCGCCGCGTCTGGCCGCCGCTCCGCCGCGTCTGGCCGCCGCTCCGTCGCGTCTGGCCGCCGCTACGCCTCTGTGCGTCTGGCCGCCGCTATGCCTCTGTGCGTCTGGCTGCCGCTGATAAAATAGATCTTTTATCATCCCTAGGCAGTTTGGATGCTCACCTTTGGAGACCTGGATAGAGGTGGGCGGTCCTTGGGCTTCCCACAGGTCAGGGAACCCTGATTGCTCTTAGAGCAGATGAGGGAGGGTGACTTGATCGGGGGAGGGGGAGGGAAATGGGAGGTGGATGAAGGGGGGAGGCAGAAATCCTTAATAAATAAATAAATAAAATAAAAGTCAGGAAGAAAACAAAAAAAATAGAATCTTTGGAATGGAGAATGGCTAAGTGACTCAATTTTTATTCTTTTAGAATGTGATTATAAGAAAACAGTGACAGACTGTTAGACTAAATTAAGGGACAACCTGCTAATTAAATTTATTGAACACAGTGTATTTTGTTTGTTTTGGAAACTGGGAGCTGTGCAGACATTTGACATAATTCTGCAGCTGTCAAATTCTGTTCTTAAGTCAAAGACCTCTATTCACCATTATGGCCGACTTTCAGTGTATTGCTGAGGGAAGAAACTCCCAGCAAGCTGCATTCCAGAATGCCAGCAGCTGTAGTCCATCAGATATAGGCTGTGAGGCTGCAGGGAGAAGATTTTATAGTAAAAGAACTTGGAACAGATAAAGGAAACAGGCATACTCCTTTAGTGAACACCACCTTACATGATATATGCTGTTCCTTGACTTACCTAAGTACTGACATTTTTGTAATCATCAATTGTCATCACGTGACATGGGTGTGTAAATGTATATGATCATGATGCTCCTGTAGCAGGGTTTTTTAGGATTTCTTCTTACTGTTTTTATATCATTATTAAAGTATCAATAAATTTTTCACCACTTTGTTGACATATTAACAAATAAATGCAAAATTCACATATTCAGAAATGCTGTATATTTATATATCTATAATACATATGACATATGCATGTAATGTTATGCTGGAGAATTATATGTATAATTAGATTTTCACATACATATATGCATACACATATATGTATATGTTCACACACATACATATGTGTATATATATATATATATATATGATGCTCATATACAGATAAATTGAATAGATTTCACATAATGTGAGCATTTACATCAATTTTTCAACTATGAGTGATTCACACCCAATTTCTTTTAGCTTGCGAACTCATTTTTAATTCTTAGGAAAACTTCCTTTGCATTCTTGTAGTGGCATTTGTTGTAAGGAGGTTGCTAGTTTCTCCCTGGCTGCTCAACCTCAAAATAATCACACTGAAACTGTATTAATCAAAACACTGATTTGGTCCATTAGCTCTAGTTTCTAATTAGCTAACATTTATATCTTAATTTAACCTATTTCTAGTAATTTCTGTATGCCATATGGCTGTGGTTTACCAGGTAAAGTTCCGGCATCTGTCTGTGGCAGGGCTACATGGAATCTCCTGTGACTCTGCCTCCTTTCTCCCAGCATTCAGTTCAGTAACCCCCACCTATATAAGTTATGCCCTATCCACAGGTCAAGCCAGCTTATTTATTAACCAATGGTATTCACAGCATACAGAGGGGAATCCCACAACACCTCACCTTTTTTGTTTAAATAAAAGGAAGGTTTTTAACTTAACATAGTAAAATTACATATAACAAAACAGTTATCAAGCAAGAATTGTAGTTACAATATTTATATCTACTTTATCTTTTATCATAACTAAGGAAAACTATAACTTAACTCTAAATTTCAACTCCATCAAAGATTTCAAAAGAATATAATATTACCTAAGTAAACAATAAAAACATTGCAAGCAACTTCCAAAACTCTAGAATTGAGAGAGACATTTTGCTTCCTGAACAATCACTCAAAGTTTTTCTGTACTGTTGGGGCATCCATATTTAGCCTACCAGTTCATAGAATCTAAGAGAATTTATTTTTTACAAAGCAGGAAATTTCAAAGATAGTTCCACCTATATTGGCAGTTTGTCCATGACTTTCTTCTGTGTCCTGAAGAATGTCTAGCAGACTCTTTCTATTCTTTCATGAAGCAGGGTTCCCAATGGATTGTCTCACCTTTAGGCAAGTTCAACAGTCATTTCTCTATGGTTCCTGCATTCCAGTTCATCAAGAAGTCCAGGCAAGAGCAGTTTCTTACCCAAATGGCCAACAAACTTCATGAGGAACCTCTTCAATGCCCATCTTCCTCCTGAAGTAATTGGTGCTGCCAGGAGCAGAGGAGTCTCATGTCATGAAAAGTCTTAAGTTATTAATCATTTTAAATGCTATATTCAGAAGGTCTTTGAAAGATTTGGAGAATACCTATCTAACTAAAATGTATCTATATATCTAGAAAATCTAACTAACATGAAAATAAGCTTGACTATTATAGATGACTCTCTATTAAGCTATATTTCTTAATAATACATTATATTTTTAAATGATCTATAAATGCATACTTTAATTAAGAGCAGAAATATAAATATAACTAAATTGACCTTAAATTTGTACCGATAAACCAAGATCCATACCAATGAAAATTATTTATCTCTATATCCTATCCCCTTTTAAATGTAAACAACCAATTATAAACAGTATTTGGAACCAGGAGAGACATCATTGTGGTGAGTGAGTGCTGCAGCAGCCGGAAACAGGGAACTCAGACATTCCTCATCCCTTCTACGCTTCCTGGTCATCCTGCAGGGGCTATACTGCCCAATACCTCCTCACTCTTCCCATCCCATCCAGCTTACATCCAGATCCCCCCACCGCCTGTTTCGCTCCCTCCCTTCTTTGGCGGCATAGCACCTCCCAGCACAGCCTGCTCGGGTGCTGGGATCGAACCCAAATAGGGAGGGCAAAAAGGAGTTCCTTTGTCTCCATAGCCTACCTGCAGCAAGCAGGGTGGGCCTTTGTTTGTGAGCTACCCAAGCAGCACAGAGATCCAATCTGGACACCAGGAGAAACATCACTGAGGAGTGATATCACTGGGAAGGTACATCAGTGGGCAAGAAGACCTGATCCTGTAAAAGAAGATTCATAGGGGAGCATTTGGAGGAAAAGATGGGCAGGCGCGAAGGCAAGAATTCACCCAACAATCTGAAAAACAACATGAAACCACCAGAACCCAGCGACCTCACAACAGGTGGATATGAACACCTTAATCAAGAAGAACTAGAAAAAACTGACTTTATGAAAGTGATAGAGGCCCTTAAACAGCATATAAAAAATGCCGTTATAGAAATGGATGAGAAGTATAACAGAAAGTTTGAGGAATTGAGTAAATCAGTGAATGATACCCTAGGAAACCAAGGAAAACAATCAAGCAGATAATGGAAACAGTTCATGACTTGAAAACTGAAATGGAGGCAAAGAAGAAAACACAAACAGAGGGCCGGCTGGACATGGAAAATCTAGGTAAATGAATAGAGACTACAGAAACAAGCATAACCAGCAGAATACAAGAGATAGAAGAAAGAATCTCAGATTCTGAGGATAACATAGAGAAAATAAACGCACTGATCAAAGAAAACAGCAAGTCCAACAAACTCTCATCACAAAACATTCAGGAAATATGGGACACAATAAAAAGACCAAACCTAAGAATAATTGGAGTAGAAGAAGGAGAAGAAGTGCAGCTCAACGGTCCAGAAAATATACTTAATAAAATTATAGAGGAAAACTTTGCCAACCTGAAGAAAGATGTACCTATGAAGGTTCAAGAAGCATACAGAACACCGAATAGGCTGGATCAAAAAAAAAAAACATGCCCTCGCCATATAATAATCAAAACACAAAATATACCGAATAAAGAAAGAATATTAAGAGCCGCAAAGGAAAAAGGCCAAGTTACTTATAAAGGTAAACCTATCAGACTTACACCTGACTTCTCTATGGAAACCATGAAAGCCAGAAGGTCCTGGATAGATGTACTGCAAAAACTAAGAGATCATGGATGTAAGCCCAGTCTACTATACCCAGCCAAGCTTTCGTTCACTATGAATGGAGAAAACAAAATTTTCCAGGATAAAAACAAATTTAAACAATACGTAGCCACAAATCCAGCCTAACAGAAAATAATAGAAGGAAAATCACTAACCAAGGAGTCCAACAATGACCACAATAACTCAGACATCTAGAGAACCTTCACCAGCGCAACTCAAAGAAGGGAAACACACAAACCCTACTACTAAAAAAGTGACCAGAGTTAACAACCACTGGTATAAATATCACTTAATGTTAATGGGCTCAACTTACCTATAAAAAGGCACAGGGTAAGAGATTGGATAAGAAAACAGGATCCAATATTCTGCTGTTAAGAAGAAACACACCTCAACCACAAAGACAGGCACCTACTCAGAGTAAAGGGCTGGGAAAAAGCTTATCAAGCAAATGGACCTAAGAAACAAGCAGGTGTGGCCAAACTAATTTCTAACAAACTTGACTTCAAACTTAAATAAATCAGAAGAGATGGAGAGGGACATTTTATACTCATAACAGGAACAATTCATCAGGATGAAGTCTCAATCCTGAATATCTATGCCCCTAATATAAAAGCACCCACATACGTAAAAGAAACATTACTAAAACTCAAGGCTGCCATCAAACCGCACACACTAATAGTAGGAGACTTCAACTCTCCTCTCTCACCAATGGACAGGTCAAACAGACAGAAACCTAACAGAGATATTAGAGAATTAATGGAGGTAATGAAGCAAATGGACTTAACAGACATCTATAGGTTATTCCACCCAAAGAGGAAAGAATATAACTTCTTCTCTGCAGCTCATGGAACCTTCTCGAAAATTGACCACATACTCAGTACCAAAGCTAACTTACACAGATACAAAAAAATATTAGTAACCACCTGTGTCTTATCAGATCACCATGGATTATAGTTAGAATTCAACAACAATGCTAACCCCAGAAAGCCTACAAATTCATGGAAACTGAACAGTCAACTACTGAACCATACCTGGATTAAGGAAGAAATAAAGAAAGAAATTAAAGTCTTCCTTGAATTCAATGAAAATAAAGATACAACATACTCGAACTTAAGGGACACTATGAAAGCAGTCCTAAGAGGAAAGTTCATCGCACTAAGAGCCCACTTAAAGAAAACAGAGAAAGCACATATTGGAGACTTAACAGCCCACCTGAAAGCTCTAGAAAAAAAAAGAAGCAGACTCACCTAGGAGGAGTAGAAGACTGGAAATAATCAAACTGAGGGCTGAAATCAACAAAATAGAAACACAGAAAACAATCCAAAGAATCAGTGAAACAAAAAGCTGGTTCCTGGAGAAAATCAACAAGATTGATAAACCCCTATCCAAACTAATCAAACGGCAGAGAGAGAATACGCAAATTAATAAGATCAGAAAAGAAAAGGGGGGCATTACCACAGACACAGAGGAAATTCAGAGAATCATTAGATTTTACTACAAAAGGCTGTATGCCACAAAACTGGAAAATGTAAAAAAATGGACACTGTTTTAGATAAATACCATATACCAAAGTTAAACCAGGACCAGGTGAACAATCTAAACAGACCTGTTGGTCGCGAAGAATTAGAAGCTGATATAAAAAACCTCCCTACCAAAAAAAGCCCAGGACCAGATGGTTTCAATGAGGAATTCCACCAGAACTTCCAAGAAGACATAATACCTATACTCCTTAATGGATTTCACAATATAGAAATAGAAGGGTCATTACCAAATTCCTTTTATGAAGCTACAGTTACTCTGATACCAAAACCACACAAAGACTCAACCAGGAAAGAGAATTACAGACCAATGTCACTCATGAACATCGACGCAAAAATCCTCAACAAAATACTGGCAAACCGAATCCAAGAACACATCCGAAAAATTATCCATTATTATCAAGTAGGCTTCATTCCAGAGATGCAGGGATGGTTCCACATATGAAAATCTATCAATGTAATCCAGCATATAAATAAACTGAAAGAAAAAAAACCATATGATCATTTCATTAGATGCTGAAAAAGCATTTGGCAAAATTCAACATCCCTTTATGATAAAAATATTGGAGAGATTAGGGATACAAGGGTCATACCTAAATATAATAAAAGCGTTATACAGCAAGCCGACAGCTAACATCAAATTAAATGGAGAGAAACTCAAAGTCATCCCACTAAACTCAGGAACATGACAAGGCTGTCCACTCTCGCCATACCTCTTCAATATAGTGCTTGAAGTTCTAAAAATAGCAAAAGACAACGTAATGGGATCCAGGGGATTCGAATTGGAAAGGAAGAAGCTAAACTTTCGTTATTTGCAGATGATATGATAGTTTACATAAGCGACCCCCAAAACTCCACCAAAGAACTTTTACAGCTGATAAACACCTTTAGTAATGTGGCAGGATACAAGATCATCTCCAAAAAATCAGTCGCCCTTTTATACACAAAGTATATGGAAGCAGAGAGGGAAATCAGAGAAGCCTCACAATTCACGATAGCCACAAACAGCATAAAATATCTTGGGGTAAATCTAACCAATGAAGTGAAAGATCTATTTAACAAGAACTTTAAGGCATTGAAGAAAGAAATTGAAGAGGATACCAGAAAATGGATGGACATCCCTTGCTCTTGGATTGGGAGGGTCAACATAGTAAAAATGGCAATTCTACCAAAGGCAATTTATAGATTCAATGCAATCCCCATCAAGATCCCATCAAAATTCTTCACAGATCTAGAGATGACAATAATCAACTTTATATGGAAAAAGAAAAAACCCAGGTTAGCCAAAACAATCATATACAATAAAGGATCTTCTGGAGGCATTACCATCCCTGACTTCCAACTCTATTACAGAGCTACAGTAATGAAAACAGTGTGGTACTCAAATAAAAACAGAGAAGTCGACCAATGGAATCATATAGAAGACTCGGATTTTAACCCACAAACCTATGAACACCTCATTTTTGATAAAGGAGCTGAAAGTATACAATGGAAGAAAGAAAGCATCTTAAACAAATGGTGCTGGAACAACTGGATATCAACCTGTAGAGGAATGGAAATAGACCCATATCTATCACCATGCACAAAACTCAAGTCCAAATGGATTAAAGACCATTATCAGCCCAAACACACTGAACCTGATAGAAGAGAAAGTGGGAAATACCCTACAACAGATGGGCACAGGTGATCGCTTCTTAGGTATAACCCCAGCAGCACAGACATTCAGGGCAACATTGAATAAATGGGACCTACTAAAACTGAGAAGCTTCTGTAAAGCAAAGGACACTGTCACTAAGACAAAAAGGCAACCTACTGACTGGGAGAAGATCTTGTCCAACCCTGCAACAGACAAAGATCTGATCTCAAAAATATATAGAGAACTCAAGAAACTAGAATTTAAAAAGCTAATTAACCCAATTAAAAAATGGGGCACTGAACTGAACAGAGAATTCTCAACAGAAGAACTTCAAATGGCCAAAAGACACTTATGGTCATGCTCAGCTTCCTTAGGAATCAGGGAAATGCAAATCAAAACAACTTTGAGATATCATCTTACACCTGTCAGAATGGCTAAAATCAAAAACACCAAGGATAGCTTTCGCTGGAGAGGTTGTGGAGAAAAGGGTACCCTCATCCATTGCTGGTGGGAATGCAATCTTGTGCAACCACTGTGGAAATAAGTGTTTGAATTTCTCAGGAAATTGGGGATCAACCTACCCCTGGACCCAGCAATACCACTCTTGGGAATATACCCAATAGATGCCCTATCATATGACAAAAGCATTTGTTCAACTATGTTCATAGCAGTATTATTTGTAATAGCCAGAACCTGGAAACAACCTAGATGCCCTTCTATGGAAGAATGGATGAAGAAAGTTTGGAATATATACACATTAGAGTACTACTCTGCGGTAAAAAACAATGACTTCTCGAATTTTGCATGCGAATGCATGGAAATAGAAAACACTATCCTGAGTGAGGTAACCCAGACCCAAAACAATGAACATGGGATGTACTCACTCATAATTGGTTTCTAGCCATAAATAAGGGTTACGGAGACTACAATTGGTGAATCTAAAGAAACTAAATAAGAAGGTGAACCCAAGGAAAAACAAATAGTTATCCTTTTGGCTATGGGAAGTAGACAAAATTGCGGGGGAGAAAATTGGGATCTTGGGGGTGGGGTGGGATGGGGGTAAGGGGAGATAGGGGGAGAAAAGTTAGAAGGGAAGGAGAGGGGACTTGGGGAAACAGGAGGATTGGGATAATTGAAGGTTGGACAGGGGAGCACGGAACCACAATTCTGAGTTAAGGGAGCCACTTTAGGGTTGGCAAAAGACTTGATCCAAGAGTGGCTCCCAGGAGCCCATGGTGATGTCCCCAGTTAGTCCCTTGGGCAGCTGAGGATAGGCAACCTGAAATGACCGTATCCTATAGCAATACTGACGAATATCTTGCATACCACCATAGAACCTTCATCTGGTGATGGATGGAGATAGAGACAGAGACCCACATGGGAACACTCGACTGAGCTCCCAAGGTCGCAATGAGGAGCTGAAGGAAGGAGAAGATGAGCAAGGAAGTCAGGACCACGAGGGGTGCACCCACCCACTGAGACAATGGGGCTGATCTATTGCGAGCTCACCAAGGCCAGCTGGACTGGGACTGAAAAAGCATGGGATAACACTGGACTCTCTGAACATGGCGAGCAATGAGGGCTGATGAGAAGCCAAGGACATTGGCATGGGATTTTTTTTGTTTATACTACAGATGTCATTTTTATTTATTTATTTTTTTAATTTATTTATTTATTAAGGATTTTTGCCTCCTCCGATTCCCATTTCTCTCCCCCTCCCCCGATCAATTCCCCCTCCCTCATCTGCTAGAAGAGCAATCAGGGTTCCATGACCTGTGGGAAGCCCAAGGACTGACCACCTCTATCCAGGTCTCATAAGGTGAGCATCCAAACTGCCTAGGCTCCCAGAAAGCCAGTACGTGCAGTAGGATCAAAAAACCCACTGCGATTGTTCTTGAGATCTCAGTATTCCTCATTGTCCGCTATGTTCAGCTAGTCCGGGTTTATCCCATGCTTTTTCAGACCTAGGCCAGCTGGCCTTGGTGAGTTCCCGATAGAACATCCCCATTGTCTCAGTGTGTGAGTGCACCCCTCGTGGGCCTGAGTTCCTTGCTTGTGCTCTCTCTCCTTCTGCTCCTGATTTGGACCTTGAGATTTCTGTCCAGTGCTCCCATGTGGGTCTCTGTCTCTGTCTCCTTTCATCGCCTGATGAAGGTTAATATTCATGAGGATGCCTATGTGTTTGACTTTGGATTCACCTTCTTATTTAGCTTCTCTAGGAACATGAATTATAAGCTCAATGTCCTTTATTTATGGCTAAAAACCAAATAAGAATGAGTACATCTCATCTTCCTCTTTTTGGGTCTGGCTTACCTCACTCAGGATAGTGTTTTCTATTTCCATCCATTTGTATGCAAAATTCAGGAAGTCCTTGTTTTTTACTGCTGAGTAATACTCTAATATGTATATATTCCATACTTTCTTCATCCATTCTTCCGTTGAAGGGCATCTAGGTTGTTTCCAGGTTCTGGCTATTACAAACAATGCTGCCATGAACATAGTTGAGCATATACTTTTGTTGTATGATAGGGCTCTTTTGGGTATATTCCCAAGAGTGGTATTGCTGGATCCAGGGGTAGGTTGATCCCGAATTTCCTGAGAAACCGAAACACTGCTTTCCAGAGTGGTTGCACAAGTTTGCATTCCCACCAGCAATGGGTGAGTGTACCCCTTTCTCCACAACCTCTCCAGCAAAGGCTATCATTGGTGTTTTTTATTTTAGCCATTCTGACAGGTGTAAGATGGTATCTTAAAGTTGTCTTGATTTGCATTTTCCTGATTCCTAAGGAAGTTGAGCATGACCTTAAGTGTCTTTTGGCCATTTGAAGTTCTTCTGTTGAGAATTCTCTGTTCAGCTCAGTGCCCCATTTTATAATTGGGTTGATTAGCCTTTTGCGGTCTAGTTTCTTGAGTTCTTTATATATTTTGGAGATAAGACCTTTGTCAGTTGCAGGGTTGGTGAAGATCTTCTCCCAGTTAGTGGGTTGTCTTTGTGTCTTAGTGACAGTGTCCTTTGCTTTACAGAAGCTTCTCAGCCTCAGGAGGTCCCATTTATTCAATGATGCCCTTAGTGTCTGTGCTGCTGGGGTTATACGTAGGAAGTGGTGTCCTGTGCCCATGTGCTGTAGAGTACTTCCCACTTTCTCTTCTATCAGGTTCAGTGTGTTCAGACTGATATTGAGGTCTTTAATCCATTTGGACTTGAGTTTTGTGCATGGTGATAGATATGGATCTATTTTCATTCTTCTATAGATTGACATCCAGTTTTGCCAGCACAATTTGTTGAAGATGCTCTCTTTTTTCCATTGTATACTTTCCAACAGCTAACATTACATTAAACGGAGAAAAACTCAAAGCCATCCCACTAAAATCAGGAACACGACAAGGATGTCCACTCTCTCCATACCTCTTCAACATAGTGCTTGAAGTTCTAGCAATAGCAATAAGACAACATAAGGAGATCAAGGGGATTCGTATTGGAAAGGAAGAAGTTAAGCTTTCGTTATTTGCAGATGATATGATAGTATACATAAGCAACCCCAAAAACTCTACCAAAGAACTCCTACAGCTGATAAACACCTTTAGTAATGTGGCAGGATACAAGATCAACTCCAAAAAATCAGTTGCCTTCCTATACACTAAGGATAAGGAAGCAGAGAGGAAAATCAGAGAAGCATCACCTTTCACGATAGCCACAAATAGTATAAAATATCTTGGGGTAACTCTGACCAAGGAAGTGAAAGATCTATTTGACAAGAACTATAAGTCTTTGAAGAAAGAAATTGAAGAAGACACCAGAAAATGGAAGGACCTCCCTTGCTCTTGGATTGGGAGGTTCAACATAGTAAAAATGGCAATTCTACCAAAAGCAATCTATAGATTCAATGCAATCCCCATCAAAAGCCCATCAAAATTCTTCACAGATCTGGAGAAGACCTTCATCAACTTTATATGGAAAAACAAAAGTCCCAGGATAGCCAAAACAATCTTATTCAATAAAGGATTGTCTGGAGGCATTACCTTCCCTGACTTCAAACTCTATTACAGAGCTACAGTATTGAAAACAGCTTGGTATTGGCATAAAAACAGAGAAGTCTACCAATGGAATCGAATAGAAGACCCTGACTTTAACCCACAAACCTATGAACACCTGATTTTTGGCATGGGATTTTGATCCTACTTCATGTTCTGGCTTTGTGGGAGCCTAGCCAGTTTGGTTGTTCACCTTCCTATACATGGATGGAGGGGGGCGGACCTTGGACTTTCCACAGGGCAGGGAACCCTGACTGCTCTATGGACTGGAGAGGCAGGGGGAGAGGAGTTTGGGGGAGGGGGAGAAGAGTGGGAGGAGGGGAGGGAAATGGGAGGCTGGGAGGAAGCAGATACTTTTTTTTTTCCTTTTCTCAATTAAAAAAAAAAAAACTGTATTTGGGAATATGGGTGCAATTCTCTCCAAATTGCTTCCTGTTGTTTATTGGATGAAATAATTTTTGAGAGGTATTCAAGGTGACCTTTCAATGGGTCTTGGTGCACCAAACCACATTAGCCTGGAATGAATCCACAGTTTCTTGTCTTCTGTGGAAACAAAAGCAGAACCTCTTTTCTAAAACAACATATCCTTAGACTCAAATTTGAAAGTCATGATCCCTTTAGAACAAATATGGTAGTTTAGTTTATCAGCCCATATAATGAAATGTCTCTTTGTACTTAACTTTTTCAGAGTCAAAAAGATAAAAAATAATCACAATAAAATGCATAATCTTGACTCTCTGTGTGTATTTCATCTTTATGTGGCTTATTTTTACTCCATTACTTTTAATATTTATTTTATTATCTTTACTATGACAATCTATACTCTGTCTATTTAAAGACTGTTTTTTTTTCTTAAAACCATTCACTTCTTTTTATAACTCTTTGTACTCTTTTTCTTCTTCTTCCCAAGCCATTTATCCAACACTGTGACCCATTTAGAGGTCTTTTCTATCTGAATTTGTCTCTATTATGTGTGTGTGTGCGTGTGTGCATGTGTGTGTGTGTGTGTGTGTGTGTGTGTGTGTGTGTGTGTGTAATATATACATTTTCTGACCTGGTCTGCTCCTTAAAATTCCAAGTGCTTCTTCAAAATCTAAGTTGCAGCATTGGTAGAGAATTGCAGCCTGCCTGCTTACCCCACCCAGTCCGACATGGAAAAGGCATGTTCGTTGTCTCTGAGAGTCATGCACATTGCCCCGTTTTTAGGCACACAATGAGTCTAAGTCACACCATTAAATAGGTTGCAGCACTCTGCTCAGAAAACCCTATTTAAATGCTCCATAGCTGGGCCTCCAGAGGCATATTTCCCACTGGCAGCATGGTCTAGAAAGCCAGCATTTCAAAACTGCAGCTTTTTTCTGCAATCACTGAATCGGAAAAAGGAGCTACAGCATGCTGCCAGCAAGCAAAGCCCACTTGGGAAAATAAATGCAGCTAAACTTTGTGTTTTCATGTCTAGAATTCCTTTCCAAGCCCTCTCAGATACATTATGTAGATCTATTTGACCAATTGGCATGCCAATTTGTTGTAAGGATGAGGAGGAGCCCTATTGATAAATGGATGCTTAAAAGAAATCCCACACAAACTTCGAATTGAGAAACTCACAAATCAGAATTCTCTGCTTGAACAGTGGACAGAGGTTGAATCCAATAATCTTAATGAGCAGCCAGTGAAAAGGAGGAAGAAAAGGGACAGATGCAGGTTCTGCGTTCATGTATATAGTATAAGAGGCCACACCCCATTAGGCGGGTAATCATGAGCTGCAAGTCTTCCTATAGCATAAGGAGGTTGCTAGTTTGTCCCTGGCTGCTCAGTCCAGAAATAATCATACAGAAACTGTATTAATTAAAACACTGCTTGGGCCATTAGCTCTAGCTTCTTATTGGATAGCACTGATATCTTAATTTAACCCATTTTTAGTAATCTGTGTATTGCCATGTGGCTTTGGCTTACTGAGTAAATTTCAGCAACTATCACTTGCAGGGCTACATGGCTTCTCCTCTGATTCTGCCTCCTTTCTCCCAGCATTCAGTTTAGTTTTCCCCACCTATTAACAGGCCAAGGCAGTTTCTTTATTAATCACTGGTATTCACAGCATACAGAGGGGAATCCCACATCAGCATTTCATTTGTATTTTAATAAATAAAGCTAGCTTGAAGATCAGAAAAGTAAAACAGCCAAACTGGCCAGCCTTACAGACCAGGCAGCAATGACACACACCTTTAATTCCAGTAGTGATAATGACAAACACCTTTAATCCCAGTAGCCGCACTAACTTGCCATAGACACAAGTCTTTAGTGGTGCATTCCCTTAATTCCAGAGCTAAAGAGGATTATACAGCAGAAAGAGGCAGCTCTCAATCTCAGTCTCATTCTAAGGTTTCCTGGAGGCACTTTCAACATTTTTAGATCGACATCAAGGTAAGAGTCAGTGATTGGCTGTTTGGCTTTTCTAGTCTTCAGGTTTAACTCCAATATCTGTCTCTGAGTTTTTATTAATCACACATAGCATACTATTAATATATAAAATGACATCTTCATTCAAATGTCTACTGTGGTGGGTAAATTATAAATGTCATCACAATATCTAGGACTGGAATACTCAGTCCCAGTTGGTGGCTGTTTGGGAAAGATTAGGTATAGCCTTGAAGAAGGAAATATCCTGTTGAAAGTTGAACTTGAGGTTTCAAGAAAATTTTCTCCATTTTGAGATGATTATTTCTGCTTTCTATTTGTGACACAAGATGTGAGCTCTCAGCTGCTGGCCTACTACCAATTAGTACCTCTGCTCTAGCATCACATGCTCTAACTATGTGGAACCACCATGCCCAGATAAGACCTTTCTACTATAAGTTGCCTTGGCCATGGTATTTTGTCCCAGCATTATAAAAGTAGCTAGTCTATCTACCCTCCCCTTTTTTTTATCTTCTCATTTCTCTCTGGTGAGACTAAAGTGTTCTATGTTAGAGGATTTGAATATGGAAACAAATCAACATAGAACACCTAGTCTTTTCATGTGCTTGTAGGTAGTCATTACCTTAGACTACCTTTCCTAACTAATGAGTACATAGTTATGAATTCTTTGTGAACCAAATTACTGACCAATAAAAATCACAGAAAATGTGTAGTGAATTCCATTCCTTTCTTCTTCCACTTTGACTTCACATTTTAATCTGAACAGTAATAAATCCCATTTAATAATCAAATTCAATGCTTTTTATAATTATTTGGACAAAACAAAGACATTGACTCTGCATTGAAGTAAATGTATATGGGTTATTATGTTTGATCTCAACACAATGTGACTCCCAGGGGGCCATACAATTACAACACAGAATTTTTAAAAAATTTGATATCAAAGACTGTGGAAACATTTACTGTCTTAATTGTTAAATAGAGATGATTAATACTTATAGTTACTTTAATATTTTGATTATTATATTCTACCAAATTACATTCAGTTCACTAAATACCTAGAGAAAATTGGAAAATTCTTTAGTAAAATGACTTTTCTCATCCCTGAAGCAGGAGATCTAAAAGTTACAGAAACTTGCCTGCTCATTTGGTAATGAACATTTGATTGGACAGTTAAGAAAATTTAAGAAGAGAACTTATTGTTATGTGACTTTTCTTGGAGAAATATGAACAAATATCTTCTTTCTCTAGATAGTACAAAGAAGACAGAAATAAAAGAAACAATTCAATGCATGCCTAGCTTAGGGAACCAGTGAGTTTACTGTGGTTGGTGGATGAGAGTTTACTTAAGGGGCATGGATTCAGCAGCGTCACCAAAACCCCACCATCGTATGGGCGATGATACCTGGAGCTCCCCACACAACATGTAGGCAGGTCAAGGGTCAGTCTTTCCTTCCAGCTGTTCTTATCTTGAGAATGGTATGTGTTAGTCTTGCAAGTTTCAAGAACGTCCTGAGACTTATGAATTATTTTGTAAGATGTTTAAATTTTCTTGACTTCCTGAACCTTAATTTCTCACTTCCAGATGAAATGTTAAATTCACAGGATGCTATCATGTGGCCAAATGGACTTCCTCTCACCGTCATCGTGTGGCTGAAAGGATGGACACTGTGTCTGATCATGAGCTTCGCATACTTTACATCCATGGGGGAGGTTTTGTTTTCACCATATATTATTGTGGACCTTTCCTAAGTTATACTTAGCGATTTTGCTGAACTTCAACTTTTTATTTAAAGTGAGTATTGTTATAATAATTTGCTTGTTTTATAAACTAATAAATTATTTTATTTCATTGTATATATGCAATTGAGCATAAAATAATTTTACTTTGAAATATGGAACTAAATATTCCTATAATATATTCAATTTAATTTCAAATATCAATATCAAATTCATTGATAGGTATATTAGAAATGATTGGTTTAACATGATTACTTAGGTATTTTCAATTGTTTAGGTAAGTTTAAGAATATATTATGGGCTATACTAGAATTTTTTATAGCCTATGCTTTCTTGGAATTTCTGATGTTCCTGCATCAGCTTTGAAATTGCTTGGTCACAGGTAATGCCATCACAAAAAGGCAGGTTATTGTGATCGGTTTCATGTCTATACCTCTAACTATTCTATTTAAATTGATGGTACCTTTATTTTGGCATTATGGAACTGGGCTTTTAAAATAATTTTATAATAATTTTATTTACCTTGGAGAGTGGACTGAACAGTTATGAGAACAGGCTATTCTTCCAGAGGACCCAAAGTTTGACTTTAGCTCCTACATGCGGTTCACAACTATCTGTCACTCTGATTGCAGGAGATCCAGTACCCTCTTCTAACTTCCTTGGCACCAGGCACATACATGGTGCACAAACATATGTGTAATTAGAAAACCCAAACTCAGATAAAATAAACTAATTTTATGTTTTGTACAAAAAAAAAACATAAAGTGAGATGAAAAGCTTGTAGTTGGCATGGATATATTGATACAAAACATTGCAAACCAATCTTCATTCACAGAAATTAAAATTAAACTGCATATAACTTTTATTCAAATTGTGTTTTGATGATTTTTAAAGACTAAAACAAATGTCATATTAAGTTAAAAAATCTTAAGTGGGCAGCAACGATTTCATGTGTTATCTAACTTCTCCTAAACATTGTCTCCTGACATGCTTTCCATATTGTAAGATTCAGCATGAAAACACTCAAGTATTGAATCTATGGGAAGAGGTAGTGTTTAAAATGACACAGCCAATGCAATAGACACACTAATGCAAGCTGAACACATGTGTTTAATGAAATAAGAGTAGTGCATACTGCTCAAATACAGTAAAATTCTTCTATCCTAAGACTATAGGTTTCCATGACAGCCATGTGGGACGGAGGGTACTGTGAACGCATAAATGACATGCATACAAATAACAAACAACAGGACTCAGTGAGGTCATTTTTCATGTTTTGGAATTCTGAGCCCAGAAGAAAACACCTTTACAACAGTGTGTTAACCATGAAAGCTCTAGTTTTTAAGGCTATTAATATCAGGCAAATAAAAATTAGCAGTGGAAATCATTGGAATGTAAAGCAAGTTTTAAATTTATATATAAACATCCTAACATGCCTTGATTTAGATTGTGGTGACATATTGTGCAGATCATTCTAGGACACCAACTTTCTCAAGAACAGCTCAAAATGGCGATGGACCAGGTTAGCTGAAGCACTGGGACCAACAGGACAGAGTCTCAGGAATAGGTGGATAAGGAGTCAGTGAATGACACACAGACACAAGAGTCAAAGGGATTGCATCTGAATGTGTCTTTACTGGCATAAGGCTCATCCTTTATACAGAAAATATTGTTTAACTGTTGTACAGAGAGGGGCCTTTTGTTTTTCCCAGCTGCCCAGCTAGCTTACACCCAAAATAATCACACATAAATTGAATTAATTAAATTACTGCTTGGACCATTAGCTCTAGCTTCCTATTGGCTAACTCTCACATCTTGATTTAACCCATTTCTATTAATCTGTTCACCACGAGGTTGTGGCTTACTGGGAAAGATTTAGTGTGTCTGACATGGCATCTCCATGGCAGCTCTCTGACTCTGCTTTCTTTCTCCCAGAATTCAGTATTGTCTTCTCTGCCTACCTAAGTTCTGCCCTATCAAAAGGCTAAGGCAGTTTCTTTATTCAACCAATGAAAGCAACACATAGACAGAAGGTCCTCCTACACCACATTGGACACCAATTGTTGATGGGAGCAGGGCCCCTTGTTCCTGCTGCCCAGCTAGCATACACTCAAAATAATCATACAGAAACTTATTCATTTAAACACTGCCTGGCCCATTAGCTCTAACTTTTTATTGGCTAATACTTACATCTTAATTTAACCCATTTCTGTTAATCTGTGTTCACCACAAGATCGTGGCTTACCAGGAAAGATTTAGCATGTCTGACCTGGCATCTTCATGGCAGCTCTCTCTCACTCTGCTTTCTTCCTGCCAGAATTCAGTTCTGTCTTCTCTGCTTACCTAAGTTCTGCCCTATCAGGCCAAGCAGTTTCTTTATTGATTAACCAATGAAAGCAACACATAGATAGAAGTACCTTCTACACCACGTAACAGCATGCATTGTTTTTTCATGGAATACAGATTATTCTTAGAATCATTATATCAGATACATGAGAATAGATTTGCATTAAAGAGATGTCCCTGATGTGAGTCTGTGGTTGGTCATGCCAGACATGGTTCGGCATTAGTTTCAAAATAAATCTTTATCTAGGTTATGAGTTCTTGGCATTTTGAGCTAAGGGCAAGCAGTTGTGGTTAATATTCACACAGTCTGCAGTCTTTTTATATTTCTGGAATCTATGCAGAAGAACTTCTTTCCTATTCTTTCTCCATATTTCTAACTTCTTTTTCAAACTTTCCCTAAAACCAATCTCAAGAAGTTACAAGCATTTATCTAGCTCTTCTATCCTTATCCCATCTTTGCTGAATCTGTCTTAATTGCTTAATTAAGTTTGTCTTTTGTTCTTCATTTATTAAGCACCAGATTAAACCTGGAAACTTTTTTCCCTTGAATGTTAACCCATCTTCCTCCATAAACATCACATACTTTTATATATGGCAATGTCTCATCAGTAGACTCTGGAAACTTAAACATATTATCTTCCCTTCCAGAAGAAACCAGACTTTCTTTCTTTCTTTCTTTCTTTCTTTCTTTCTTTCTTTCTTTCTTTTTTTGGATTTTTGAGACAGGGTTTCTCTGTAGCTTTGTTTGGTTCCTGTCCTGGAACTAGCTCTTGTAGACCAGGCTGGCCTCGAACTCACAGAGATCTGCCTGCCTCTGCCTCCAGAGTGCTGGGATTAAAGGCGTGCACCACCACCGCCCGACCAGACTTTATTCCTTAGAATATAAGCAGGTAATACCAAAAGTACAAGGATTCCAATGCACAGCACACACACCTTCTCTGCAGACACTCTTCCTTGAAGCTTGTGCCACATCTTACGTGAGAGATCACACAGATTCTGCAGGAGGTGGCATGACACAAACCACTAATATTATGAAAAGGTTCTTGCAACTACTAGAAAAAGTATTCAAATCAATCATGTGATGATGTTGATCAAATAAGCCATTTTGTCTGAGGGATTTGAACTCAGGACATTTTAAGTCAAATCCATGACTTAAAGTTCTTTATTATAAGTGATTATATATTTTTGTTTAAGTGATTATACTGTCAAATTAGAAAGTATCTATGTTACTATTTAAAGAGAAGTTTCTCTGAAATAGACCACAAGAATTTATGATATAATAAGTAATTTTAAGGGACCTGACATAAGTCAGTAATTTTATAGGTTGACTTCTACAGAACAGGCAGTTTTCTGCAGATAGAAAATATTTAAGATTATTGAGGTTGATTAGAAAATTGTTGATAAATAGTACATGTGATATGTTTGAAATTTCACAAGACTAATGCCTGCTTTCTCACACTCCCTCCTTGTGTGTATATATGTGTGTGATAATTATATGAATTTTATATATAATTACACACACGCACATATATATATATAGTACTCATGCTTGGAAATTCTCCAAAAGTAAAACAAACATTAAAAATGGGTTAATCTCTTGTTCCTCCACAGTCAAACAAAAATACTTTTTACTGTTTTTATATGACATACACATCAAATACTTACAACCATTTTAGCTGATGCCTTACATAGTTTATGTCACAATTTTCCCACCCGTTACTTTATTGTGAGTACCAAAATTGTGATTAACTCATATCAGATAAATTATGTAGTTCAAGACACTTAATATTAAAAACAAATTACTGAAAATTTGACATGAACAGCTTTTTAAGGTTGTTCCTCTCTGTATTAATAGAGTGCATATCTCTCATGACACTTATGACTTAGCCAGAAGATAAATTTGGGGCAAAAATAAAAAAAAGTAGAGATGTGAAGAAGGTTAGATTAAAAGATGAGTCATTGAGGACTATGATAATGGGTACATATTATATGTTTCAAATATCATGAGAGTCTATTTTCTTTTATTAACCATCTTTATATACTACATCCAGAAGCTCTCTAATTCAATCTTTATTTGAATATTTGCTCATTTTAGAAGCAAATGTGTAAAATATCAAGGTGATAAATTCTATGGATTTGCTGAGCTCTCAATAAAGTATCCAAGTTAAAAGTGAAATGAAATAGAATTATATTTCACAAAATGTGTATGAAGGTGTCCATTGACAACAAATGGTCAATGTGACTCAAGACTTTCTTCTACAAAATTTCAACCATGTTAGTAATTTTACAAGTGTTCTAAATTGAGAACCTGATGAAATTCTGGGGCCTCTTTCCTGAAACCTGAGAGTACAGCTACAAGTGTAGATACATTGACCTAGTGTCAGAGATCCTACGTGGGTGATCCCTCCATGCCTTTCCGTCTCACTCTCTCTGTCTCTCAGTCTTTGTCTTCCTCTCTACATGTGTGTGTGTCTGTCTGTCTGCCTCTCCCTCTCCCCACCTCTCTCTGTACTTGATGGTATGACCTCACTATGGCACAGGGATATCTTAAAGTCATGAACTCATGAACTATAGAGATCCTTCTTCCTCAGCATCCATAGCACCTAAGAGAACAAGCCTGTACCCAATGTTCTGCCATTTTCTCTCATTTTATACATTATTGTGAAGATAAATAAAGAATAATTATTACTTCTATATCTCCTTATTCTATGTAATGCTTGTGAAATGGAGGGCAAATAGTCTAAGTAAAAGAACTAGATAATAATTTATCTGACAATAAAATGATTATAAAACTAGTATCAAAACCCATGGGAGTATAGTTTGACTTATTATATTTCACCTTGTTTTAAATAAGTTGTTGACACTAGTTGCAAAAGCAGAGTCATTTGTGAGAAGGTGGACCAATGTGGTCTTTGCCAACAAATGGAACTTTTATTGTAAATTATGTCTATAACTCCAACACATAAAAAAATTGGAAAGAGATTGGAATATCAGCTTTCTATGCAAAAACTAAGGCTGGGATGCTAAAACTATTGTTGGCTTGTCATTCATATATATTTATATATACATACATATGTACACACAGTGGTGTTATCAGTTATCACAGAAGCTGTGATAACTCTGGATGCCTGGGGAGTAACATGAGCATGATGGATGTTAAACAGTGTTGAACATCTGGAACCAGAGATCTTAATCTCTTTACAGCAGAGCAATTTACAGAGTACTGTAAAAGGTCACAACATGAAAGCTAGTAGATTTGAAGCTGCAATGTTGCTCTTAAAGGTATAAATCACAGGAAACATATGCCTAATAAGATAACCGTGTATGCCTACTGGGGAATTCTGAGATGCAACATAAGCATGTTCTGAAATGCTGAGAGCCATACATTCAATGCTTGAATCATAATGTCTAACACTGTCTGATACAGCATCTAAAATATTATTTAAATTGTGACACTTTAAAGACATTTCATATGTTCTTTTGCAAAACTGTGAGACAAGTACAAGAAAATTATGTTTTCCATATGTCTGTTTATTACTAGTGGATATTCTGTTCATTTTACTATGGTGTCAGCTACAATGTTTAACTCTTCTTTCAGTAAATATGTATTCTCATTATACAAATAATGAGACTGAACTTCTGGAAGATTAAATGATTTTGACCAATGAACATAATAAATGATCAGCACTGATATCTGAATTTATCTTGACATCATGTTATCATAACAGGATCTGAAATTCTACCCTTTGTGATCTCAGACTCCCCTACCTGGGCCAACTTTAGTTTATGATTCACTCTTTGTAATGGTCTCTATAAAGGAGCCCATACAACTTGAAAGCTGAAAGAATTGTATATGTTATTTTCTTCATATAGCATTCAAGTCTTGTTTGTTATGCCATTTTCTACCCTCTCATTGAGCTGCCATTTTTCTAATTATACATACAGGGATTTCATGCATGTGTATTCACTGTCCAAAAGATAAAAAGGGAAGAAATAATGCATATTATTTATGATTCTGCCATGTCAAGTTGCATACAACTCTAACCAATACTTTTAAATAATCTTGGACTTAATTTTCCAGTAACAGACAATGTATGTTACCAGAATTAATATTATGATGCATCTTTCTCTCTCTAAGTTTTTTCAAAAAAGTGACCACATTGTTAAATTAGTATTGTAGATGGATTCCTCCCACTACTCTAAGCTCTGCTTTGTCCCAACTGTGATAAAATATTTGATCCAAAAAATAAATTTTATACAGTAGCTCATAGCAGAGGCAGGAAGAAAATAAGTTACTGAAATGTTTGTTATCTACGTGGAACCTAGTTAGGAGGGGAGCAGACAATAGAGTACATCTAAGATGAAGGTGGACCATGGTGAAGCCGTTTTCATATTGGTTCCCAAATCTAATTGTGGATAAACATAGCCATACTGCTTTGCTTTTGACTTTAAACAAAGTAACTAACAAACAAATCTAAGGTCAATAAAGAAGACGTGTCATAAACAAAGCTCTGTATAGGGCTCTAAATAACTTGTTTATGAAGCTGTGAGTTAAAAAAAGGAAATAAAATATGCAAATCATTGAAAGAAAGAGGGGTATGAAAGCAAAATATTCTCATTGTTAATCTGGAAAAACAAAATCTGTCATGTGGATAGATAAAAGCACCATGTCATCCCCTAATATGAAAGACTATCAGGAATGAGGCCCAATGTGTGTCTATGAAAATTGACAAAGGTAGAAAAATTGGGAAAGAAGGAATTACAGAAAAGACTGTGCCACGAGGCTTAAGAAAAGCGTCATTCCATAGCTCTCAGGTTCACGGTGAAACAATGAGTTCTGATGTAGAAACTGCAATAAGTATTTCAAAAGATCAAGGAAAGATAACGGATGAAAGTGTCTGTGAGACACAGACTGATCGTATGGAAAACAGCCTTATATCAGAAGAGGCTTCCTAGAAAGGACTATAAAAACTGTTGTAGACAGTAATGTGAAGTCAGTGCTTAGTGATGAAGCCACAACAGATAGGCTGACTCTCTTACGGCATAGTGGACCTGATGACCTTATATCAAAGTCAATACTCAATACCACACTTCTTGAGACTTAATAGGTATGCTAGAACTGCTCTGCTTGTGTAGCAAAAAAACCTAGATAACCATGCATCTATTTATAACATAGACTGTTGAATATGTTAAACCCAGCTTTGAGACACACTGCTAAGAAATGCAGTTGTTTTAAACAAATGACAGCTTGTTGACAACATACCCTCCCTTACAAGAACCTTTATTGAGATGTAGAGCATAATTGATGCTTTCACTCCTTCTCATTGATTAACTCTATAGCCTATGGATTAAAGAATTATTTTCATGCTCATGATTTAGTATTTAACAAATACATTGCATAAGTCCAGAGTTGCCTCAGTGGTTTTGCTGAAAATCTGGAGTCACTATGATTCATGATAGGAGGTAAAAGTAAAAACCTTAGAAGACCTTAAAGGAAGATGACTCCAGTCTCCATAAAAGATCATAGAGGTGATGCAGGATTCCCCTCTGCATGTTGTGAATTCCATTGGTTAATAAAGAACTGCTTTGTACCCACAGCAGGGCAGAACAGAGGGAGGTGGGGAAAACTAAACTGAATGCTGGGAGAAAGAAAGAGGAATTGAGGGGAAGCCATGTAGCTCTGCCGGATAAAGATGCCAGAACTTTACTTGGTAAGCCACAGCCTCATGGTGATACACAGGAGATGGGTTAATTTAAGATATGAATTAGCCAGAAATACGCTTAAGCTATTGGCCAAACAGTATTGCAAATAATACAGCTTCTGTGTGATTATTTCGGGGCTGAGCAACCAAGAACAATCGAGTGGCCTCCTCTTACTACATAGCAGCTAAAGATATTTGTCATTGAAGCTACTGTAAATGTTGTAGGAATTGTAAAATAACTAGAAGCAGAGGTGGAACTGTAACTCTTGTGGTCTGATAAATTTTGGTAGAAGAAGAATTTCTTCATTAATCTAAAATAAGCAAATTTAAGTGTTACCATGAACAGTGTGTAGTGTGTAATCCTCCTGAAAATGCTATAAACACTATAAAAATGGCAGCAAAGGATAGGGAACACCATATGATCTTAGCTATCAAAGCAGTGGGAGAATGCCTCAGGATTAAACCCATCTTTTAAAACATTCTATGTGGGAAAGGGCTATCAAAACCTATAAGGCGATGAAAGGAGACAGAGACAGAGACCCACATTGGAGCACAGGACAGAAATCTCAAGGTACAAATCAGGAGCAGAAGGAGAGAGAGTACGAGCAAGGAACTCAGGACTGCGAGGGGTGCACCCACACACTGAGACAATGGGGATGTTCTATCGGGAACTCACCAAGGCCAGCTGGCCTGTGTCTGAAAAAGCCTGGGATAAAACCGGACTCGCTGAACATAGCAGACAATGAGGACTACTGAGAACTCAAGAACAATGGCAATGGGTTTTTGATCCTACTGCACGTACTGGCTTTGGGGGAGCCTAGGTAGTTTGGATGCTCACCTTACTAGACCTGGATGGAGGTGGGTGGTCCTTGGACTTCCCACAAGGCAGGGAACCCTGATTGCTCTTTGGGCTGACGAGGGAGGGAGACTTAATCGGGGGAGAGGAAGGGAAATGGGAAGTGGCGGTGGGGAAGAGACAGAAATCTTTTATAAATAAATAAATTTTAAAAAAACCTATAATATGCTAAAGGGATGAACTAGACCATGAAGCACACAGCATTGATGGTATTTTTTTATTAAATAATCCTAGGCTCCTCAAACTTTATTCCCCCTGATAAAATCGCAGCCTCACCCTGGTCAATCACCATCTCTTAACCACATCTTTTCTGATCCAATCTATTTGGACTTCTGTTTGCATCTTGTACTTTGATATGTTTCTCCTTCTTTAGGTTAGCAAATTTATCTTCTGTGATTTTGTTGAAAACAAAAGCCCTAGAGCTGGCTTTCTTCTACTCCTGTTATTCTTAGATTTGATCTTTTCCATAATGTTTTGTACCTAGATTTCTTTTAGATTTAACATTTTTTGACCGAGGTATCCATTTCTTCTATCTTGTCTTCAGCACCTGGATTCTCTCTCCCACCTCTTGTATTCTGCTGGTGAGACTTGCCTCTGAGTTTCCTGCTCAAGCTTCTAAAACTTTTAATTTCAGGATTTCTTCAGTTTGGGCTTACTTTATTGATTCTGCTTTCACTTTCATGTCTTGAACTTTTATATTCATTTTCCACTGGTGTGTGTGTGAGTTTTCATAGATTTCTTTAATGGGCTTGCCCGTTTCCTGTTTACGGTTCTCTATCATGTTTATATAGACTATTTTATGGTCTTTGTCTTGTATTTAGATAGGTTGCAATTCTTAAGACTTACTGTGGTAAGCTTGCTGGAATTTTGTGGAGACATGTTGGTCTGGTTATTATTGATTTTGCTTTTATGCTGACCCTGATGAATCTTAATTTCGGGAGAGTGTAGTTCTACATCCTGACATCTGTTTTTGTCTTTGTTGGGTGAGTGTTTTGTCATTTGGTTTCTGTTTTCTCTATTGTCAGGAGAGTACATTGGTTGTGTGTTCTCTTTTCGAAAAATGCTTCTGGGATACTGATAGATGTGTACATAGGGTTTCCAAGTAAAAGGTTTTTCTTGGTATTAAGAGCCGACAGGAACGGAGATGGACTAGGATATGGGCTGCCTGAAGGGGTACACTGGAGGGAATAAAGCTGAATGTTCTTTCAGGATCTGCTTACTATCCTGGGAATATGGGCAGAGTGTGGACACACCACAACATGCTGTCTGCTACGGAGCTGAGAATGAGACTGGGTGCTTGGTCTTACAGGACTGGAGAGAGAGGTGAAAATATGCTATTAACTTCTATGCTTCTCTGGCTAGGGTGACTAGAGGATGCCAAGACAATAGCTGCTGGACCTGGGACCTGGGATGAACAAATAAATCAAGGAAGGATATACAAGGGGACGATCTGTGTGAGCCACATGAGGTGAGGGCAGAGAAGAAGGGGAAGATGCAGCAGGTAGTCTGTTATAGAGCTGGGGCATGTATTGGGCTTAGTGGAGCAGAGGGAGAGGTGAAGATCTGCAGTTAATAGTCTAACTGCTTTTCTGGCATGAGTGGATTACAGGTTCCCTGAGTTATAATAACATGCATTGAATTCCATAATTAATTATCTCATGCATTATTTTATATTCTGATGAAATTATTCCACATAAAAGCTTTTAGTAGTGCTTCCATTAAGTTGACCGAAATTTACTAGGACTGACAGGCTTCCCAGAGTATAGTGTTCAAAGAAATGGTTTAGAATCCTGAATTTAAGGATTGACTCCCTTTTCTGAAGTCCATAAATATAAAAACTGATGGAATTTGTGGTTGGGAAAGACCTAAAATGAAAACAGAAAATGCCTGATACTGTCTCTACACAGAAGCTCAGGCTGCTAGGATTATTCCATCCTTTCCAATAGATTTAACTTTCTTTTTTGATAATAACAACAAAAAACTTGCATGAAAAGTGTTAAGAAACATAAGAAAAGATTTCAGAGAAAATGATGCATTGCGTTACTTAAGAAAGAACATTTCCAAACACAAACAGCTTAAAGAACAACTGTGTAGGAGTCCTGGGCTTCTTACTTTCTTTTTTTATATCTGTGATAAAATACCCGGGCAGAAACAAATTAAGAGAGAAAGGGCTTATTTTGACTCATGGTTGCAAGTTACAACCCACCATTGTGGAAAAGTGACAGCAGCGTGAAGTGGCTAGAAACATTGGATCTTATCTCTGTGCTAAAATGTATAAAGATTTATGGAATAAATAGGAGGCATAAAAGTCTGGAAAAATATTCTTCACTCACGAGTTAGAAGAACTAAGATTGTTAAATGTCTATATTTTCCAAACACTACATACATATGTTTATACTTTCCAAAAAATGCACAGCACAGGAGTTCAAGGACATTAAGTGACTTATGAAACCTACATAGCTTTGGTTAGATATTACAGTCTGGGAGTGTAGCACACAGCTAATGCTTCCCTTCATGAGGTCAGGAACAAACAATGTAGGGCCACACTGGTACTCAGGTATAGTTAAAGGCATCATCAACTGACACACCTCCTGGGCCTAGACATTCTCTCTGAAGGACACCAATAAAGAGTAAAGACTAAAACCAGCCTGCAGTGGACACTTGATATTGAAACTGTAACCCACAGCTTCCTAGGGGTGAGGAAATGGTGCTGGGATCCGGTGGTAATGATATTACACTGCTATGTCTCATCACATGCAAAGTAACCCCAGGATAGAAAAAATTCTTCTGAAGATCTCAGATGATAAAAACATCACAGAAAACATAGAAGAGAAACAGTGCTTTTTTTTTTAAACAAAATTTCAAATAATTAGGGAATATAAGCAAAAAGCTAAGATATTATATTAAAATATAATACAACCTGCAGCCCTGTAATTGTTTTTCCAGGGGATTTAAAAACCATTTACAATTTCAAATCTAAAATATTGTGAAATGTAGTGACTTCAGGGAGTGAATGGCTAATAAAGTGTTGTAGTTTCCTAGAACAAGTCTTTTTTCCAAAATTCATTTTTATTTATGTGTGTGAATGTGTGTCTGTGTGACAATTGACCATATGAATGCACTATACACAGAAACTAGAAGGGAATTGTCCAATCTCCTGGAGTTGGAGTCTCAGGTTGTTATGAAGGCCCCTAAAACAGTTGCTTTGTACTTTGGGGAACCCATAAGATAGTAAAGTTGAGTCCATTGCAATAGTATCAATCTGAGGCATCTCTTCAACTAATAACAACACTTACAAGATACTTCACTATCATTAGTCTCTAGCTTACATTCATTGTATAAAGTCATGTGCTTAATATTGGCATTTTATATCATTCATATTGTTTATTATGATTATATGAATGCTTATTAATTTTTGTGGTGTTTACACTGGTCCCCTTTTCCATCTATCTTAGTCCCTTACTACTTTTGTATATTAAGAAGATAAAGGTCCTATATATAAGAAAAAATCATGGTATTTTTCTTAATGAGTTTGTTTTATTTCATTTAACATGGTGATCTACAGTCCCACTCACTTTGATTTTTCTGTACATGACAGAATTATGTTGTTATTTTTAGAACAAATATTCAATCATGTATATATGTTGTATTTTCTTTATGTGTAACCAAGGCTGAGTTCTGCAAATTCATTGTGATAAAAAGTACTGCAACAAAAATATAAAGATGTGGGGAATGATGTTTTGATTTTCCTAAGATGTAGAACCATTTAATTCCCAGGAGTGACACATCTGGGTCACATGATAATTCTATTTCTCCATAATGGTTCGGCCAATTCACATGCCCCCAAAAGTGCATGATGTATTCTTTTATTTATTTTAATTTGTTTTCTTGATGATAGTCATTTTTCTGGAAGCCTAGGTGTAATGTCAGTTTTGATAGGTATTAACTTTTTATACAAGTTGTCTTTTCTAACTTTAAAATTTCTTCTATTCCCCTTTCAGGGACACAGGCTCTCACCTTCTTCAACATATCAGAAACCATCTGTCTATCCATAGTGATTTCAATTTTAATTATATAACATCTTAATTATGCTGGAATTATTTTATGTTGATAATAAAAAATTAATACCTTTTCATTCATCACATAAAGTACAAAATATAACAGAAATAGCCAAGAAACTTACTCATCATCAATATAGCCATTAATAATGTCTTTGAGAAAACACAGAATAAAAATTACACTCACCACTATTTTAATGTTTTAAAATATTATTGCTATGAGGGAATATTTGATATTGACTAAATACGAGGATGGTATCTTAAAACAGGATGAATCTCGCTGAAGTTATTCATTTATTTTAAATAAGTTCAGTAGTCATCAGAATGGCTTCTTCTGGCAGCAGATGGGATCAGGTACAGACACTCAAGCCAGACATAAAAAGAAAGAGTTCAAATTGGAGTTCTCCATCACTTCCCTTGCCAAGGAGATTATAGTACCCTGTGGAAGAGGGGAGAAATAAGTTACAGAGTATGGAGGAGAACATGGCCCACTGAATCAACTAAGCAGAGCTCATATGGGCTCATTGACACTGAAGGGACAACCTCTGGGCCTGAGTAAGTCTGCACCAGGTCTTCTTCATATATATTATGACTGTTACCTTAGAGTTTTGTGGGACTCCTAACAGTAAGAGCTGGTGGATCTCTGACTCCTTTGCCTGCCCTTGAGACTCTATTTATCCCATTGGGTTTTGTCATCCAGTCTCAATGTGAGGGCTTTTACCTTGTTATATTTATCTTGTTTTGTCCTGTCTTACTGTTATCTCTTGAGTACCTGTCCTTTTCTGTAGAGGAAAGGGAGGGGGAGTGAATCAAGACAAGAGGGGAGGAGGGGGTAACTGAGAGGAGTGGACAGATGGGAAACTGTGGTAAGTTTGCATTGTATGAGAGAAGAATATATTTTCAGTAAAAAGAAAAAGACTGTACTAAAAATAATAAAAATAAAGAATACCTTTCTTGGGACTGCCCACCATGAGAACACAAAGATGCCTCTAAAACATCTGTATAATTGATCAGTATCAAAAGTTTGCAATTACTCTTATAACCACAGGGTGGACCCAGATATCCCTTAATGTTCCACCCATACCAAATTCAGCAATAGAAACAGAAAGCATGAGGAGACAGCATGGAGACTTCAGGGAGATGAAGGGTGATGTCTGTGTTTGAAAGCTAACCTCAGGAGCAGGAGGAATCCAAGTCAAGTGGCATAGTCTTGGATTGTGAGCAAACTCACCATACTTCATGTTCTTCACAAAACCATAATAGGAGGAAAAAAAATCAAGGGGTTACTTAGAAAAACATTGAAAATAGAAAAGCAAATCAGCAAACAAAAGAAAAACTCCTACATCTCCATTTTCAATAGAGGAATTTGTAATGGTTGAAGCGGTGACAGAAGGCAGATAGCACAGGCAGAAAGGAACACAGCTTTGGACCAAGGTAGCCTTACTGTTTGACTCAGTTTTGGTTCTTGAGATCATTGAGTGGAATCCTTCTACCAAAAGATAGAAGAATTACCCATGGTGGAGGAAGCTGTTCCTTCTCTGGAAATAGTGTATTATAATGAATAATAAACTCGATTCAGCATCACCTACTGTCACCATTGTAATTCATGCTGAACACTGTTCACAAGCAATCTCTCAGACCAGTCAGGGAACTCCATATGCCTCAACCCACTTGTCACAGTGTTTTTATGAGATGTATTTTTTCATTATATTGAAAAAGAAACTGTGAAATGAAGGTTGGAAACTCATATGTCAGTGTTTATATGAATCACAGAGTTTGTCCACAATCCAAGATTATGCTACTTGATAGAGTTTCAAAAATTCATCTAGGTTGCCTCCCTACAGTGATTGCAAAGTCATATGGAAGTTAAAACATTAGAGCACCCATTCTTATGTGAGAAGTGTGTTCAAGTGAGGAACACATTGTCCAGTTACCCTCATCCATAGAATTGATTCCATTGCAAAAAAACATATCATAAAAAGTGACTTTTAAATAAAGCATCATGAAACCTCAGAACATCATATCTGAGAACTTATATGAAACGAATAGCTGGAGGACAGAATTTAATAATAATTAGTGTGTGTGCTCATGTGTATTTATATCTATAAGAGTAACAAAAGAACAAACTTAATCAAGTCTAACGCCTCTTTATAGACAAGCATGGTAGTGACAGAATTTGAAAAGCTTGTAGACAGAGTATCTATAGAGAAGTTTTCAATGAATATGTTTAATAAAATTTATCCAGTGGTATAACCAATGTGGAAGACATGAAGAAGCCAGTAAACTGGAACATCTATGTTTACATTCAAGAGCACACAACCCTGCAAACTGTTTGTCTCTTAGACTTTTGGTTTTTTGGGGGGAGGGTTGTTTCTTTGGTTTTTGAGCTGTTTTACTTCATATTTCTTATTCTTGCCACATGGTTTGTTTGTGTGTTTTCTAATGTGACAGAATGAGACCCTCTCCATTCACACATTGGAAAGTAGTCTCCTCACAAACATCACTGGGACCCTTCACCAAAGTTCTCTGTAACAACCTCTGGTGTGGCAGTCTCAGTGAAGCATCCCTGGTCATCTTCCACCATCCTCACCTTAGTATGGGCTTCCTACCATCACCCTGGCATAGACGGTTCTACTGATCAGTCTTGTGAGGTCATCAATCAAGGGGAATGACTAAAAGGCCCAGCCGTGGTCACTGCATGCCCTGCATCAACATTAGTTACATCCTGAAGGAGTGGGTATGGCCAGCTTTTGCTTCCATTAAACTCATCAGATGTTCTGGAAAGTTAATGTGGAATTTCTTCTCATTCTATCACTAGAGTATCCTTGGAATACTCTGTCTTAATGTGAAACTACTCATTGTACAGAAATATCTGCCACACAAAAGACTGAAAGGATTTTTTCTTACACACTGATTGTCTCAAAATGCCAAAAAAGTATAAAAGCTGTGGTTTCACCAGAAAAGCTCCATTTTCATTTTTTTCTTCCCCCAGCTAGTCCAATATATGCGTATTATCAGTAGTTGAATATACACTGTGATTACAGCCTTATTCTCCACAGTTCTCATAAAGGCAATTACCTACTCTGTGTGCATGTATTTCCACTATTGGTATGACATCATCAACTGAGTGGATCTGCCTACATGGCATTTTCAGACTAGACTCTAATTATTATTCAGCTGGATGGTTTAATTTTGTTTTCTAAGATACTTAAATGCTATACTGCAGTTTTCTTTATGAAACTATTTCTTGTTAGAAGTTTACATACAAAATATGATACCAGGCTGCAGAGTCAAAGCAAAACTTACCAAACTGGCCAGTCACATTTATAATTATGATTTCTTAATAAATGATGACAAGTGAGTGAGTTATACCTCTATGTTTGGAATGCATGCTGTCTGACCCCAAAGCTATGTGCCCCATGTTCTCACTCATTTCCATTGAAAACATAAACTTTACATTGTAGTTTTCATATTAGAACCAAAATTATGTGCTGTGAACTGAGTTATCTTTCTTCCAAACTCAGTGGTTCAAGGCCTCTAATAGGAACTTACAGTTACGTATTATCTTAGAATGTTTCTGTAAATCCCTAGAAATGTACTTTTCCTGGTACAAGAGAGAAATAATAGGAATAACTGAAAGTCAAGAAAATTATATTTGAGAAACCAACCCTGCTAAACAATCTGACTTTACAGATGTCAAACAGTAAAATGTCAATGACAGAGGACCATTCTCCCAATTCTGATACTGTTCTCTTCCATAATCAAAAAAGAAAATGAAAACTACTCCTTCAAAGATTATTAACATTAATTGGTCATAATATTCTCCTTAGTGTTCTACTTACCTCTACTAAAATTTAGAAATGTTCCTCTCTTAAACAGCATTTTTAAGCCTTGTTAGTTTTAAAGCCAAGCACATTCCTTAGGATTATCTATGAAGTATACCTTTCAATTGTAAATATCTAATTTTCAGTTTTTGGGTTAGAGGAGGGGCCTAAATTGATGTGGTAACAATAAGCAAATAAATACAACCCAATTATAACAAGAAGAAAAACTAATAAATACAGACAATTCTGCACTTATGTGTTGTTCCATGCGCTTCTCCAGGCCTCTCTAGCTCTCGGTGTTTTTCCATAAGCTTGCCCAGCACTTCACATAGATGATCCTAAATATTTTCCCATTGTTGTTAGACAAAATAAAGGGGCCAATTTCTGTTTAACCTTATTCAATAAATTTTAACTTTTATAGAATTTAAAGAACCCATAAATACAACCTAGAAAGAAGAATTAGCAAGCTTGGTTATTTTACAATATGTAAAGAGAACAGAAACTCCATGGAAACAGCTTGGTGTGGAGAAAGCTGGAGACTAATGAAAAGCTGTCATAAGAAATTAACCAGAGGGTTATCTGAGTTCCTGAAAGCAGAGCATGACACATAGAAGTTTTCACAGTAGACGTCATAGCTAGTATTCCCTGGATGTGTTCCAGAGGCATGAATTAAAAAGCAAACAGCTTCTTTAAGTATGGGTTGAGACTGGGAGAGAAAATTACCTTTTCAATCCATTTACTACTGTGTTGCTGGAGGTTGTTCATTTGTTTCCTGACTGCCCTGACTTGAAATAATCACACAGAAAATATATTATTTAAAACATGGCTTGGCCAATAGCTTAAGTGTGTTTTTGGCTGGCTCTTATATCTTAAATTAATCCATTTCTATTCATTTGTGTATTGCCATGTGCCTGTGGCTTATAGGCAAAGTTCTGGTGTGTCTGTCTCTGGCAGAGGTTACATGGTTTCTCTTTGACTCTTCCTACTTTCTTTATCTACATTTCTGTTTAGATTTCCCACCTAGATTTACTCTGTTAAGTCACTGGCCAAAAGCAACTTCATTCATTAACCAATAAAGACAACACATAGACAGAAGAACTTCTCCCACATCATTTCTCCTTTTCTGTTTAAATAAAAGGGAAGGTTTTAACTTTAACAAAGCAATTACAAATAGCAAAACAGCTATCAAGCAAGAATTACAGTTACAACATTTTATCTACTTTATCTTTTATCATAACTAAGGAAAACTATAGTTATAACTATCAATTTTTCAACTCCTTCAAAGACTTCAGAGGGAAATAATTTTGCCTAAATGAAAAGGAACTGCACTGTGAGCAACCTCCAAAACTCTAGAATTGACAGAAACATCTTACTGCCTGGACAGTCACCCAAAGTTTTTCTGTAACATTTCAGGCACCCATCTTCAGCCTACTGGTTGATAGTATCCGACAGACATTTTCATGAAGTAGGAAATTTCGAAGACAGTTATACCTATATTGGCAATTTCTCAGTAACTACTGGGTACTATATAATGTCTGGCAGTCTCATTTATAAAGCAGGAACCCTGAAGGACTGACTCAGCTTCTTTAGGCAGCTTCAGCAGTCATTTTTCTGTGAGTCCTGCAAGTCCAGTCAAACGTTCAGGCAAGAGCAATTTCTTACACAAATGGCTAACAAAGTCCACGAGGAGCCTCTGGTAGATTGGTGCTACCAGAAGCAGATGTGTCTCACTGCTATGAAAAATCTCAAGTTCTTAAAACATTTTAAATGCCATATTCTGTAGGTCTTTGAAAGGTTTGAAAATTATTGAACTGAAATATATCTCTATATATCTAGAAAACCTAACAAACATGACTACAAGCTTGACTATTATAAAAGACTATTAACCTGCATTTCTTAATTATACAGTATATTTTCAAACGAGCTGCACAAACACAATACCTTATTAAAGAACAGAAATATATATATATATATATATATATATATATATATATATATATATATATATTGATCTTAAATTTGTATCAATACACTAAGATCCATATCCAGTTCAAAGTATTCATATCTATAGTATATCTCCCTTTAAATGTAAACAAACATTTATAAACAACCATTTAGGGAATTTGGGTATAGTTTTCTACAAACTGCTTCCTGATTTTTGTTGGGTGAAGTATTTTTGAATATGTTCACAGTTACCTTTAGGGGGTCTTGTTCATCAAACCACACTATTCTGGAAGGAATACACAGATTCTCATCTTCTGTGGAAACAAAAGCAGAACCTCTTTTCTAAAGCAACAAATCCTTAGACTCAAATTTTGAAGTCGAGATACCTTTAAAACATATATGTTGGTTTACCTTAGAAGCCCATACAATTAAAAGTCACTTTATACTTAAATCCTTCACAGTCAAATATTTTAAAGAAAACACAATAATATACATAATCTGTGTATATTTCAACATTACGTGGCTTATATTTCTTGTTCTGTTACTTTTTCTACAAGTTTATTCTGTCTATTTAAAGATTTTGTTTTATTTTTTAAAAAGCCAATTACTTATTTTTATAACGCTTTATACTCTTTTTTCTCTCTCCCTAGCATATGTACATTTTTAAAACATACTGTGACCCATTTAGAGGTCTATTTCATCTGAATTTGTCTTTATTGTGTATTTGTAATTCTTTTCTGACTAGGACTGCTTAAAATGTTAACGTGGCTAAAACTAAGATTACCATTTGGCTCTACGCATTCCAACATGGCAGAGGTCTGTTCAGCAAGCTATGCTCACAGCTCCATTTTCAGGCACACAGTGGATCTATATTGAAATTAAGCAAGTTGTAGCACTCTGCTCACAAAACCCATGTAAATGTTCTGAAGTCAGCCCTCCTGAAACAGTCAGAGCTGTTCATGCTGGCGAACCAGGAAGCTGCCATTTTTTATGAAGTTGTGCAGTTTTCGCTGCTAAAACTGAGTCAGAAAACCTCTTAAAGGAGAAACATTTCTGATTTCTGGCAGCAAAGAGATCAAGAAGCTGCATTAAATTTTGTTTTTTTGTTTTTTTGGTTATTTTTGGAGGGGACTAGAATTCCTTTTCAAGCTCTTTCATGTTTTTAAGTGGATTTACTTAACCACATTGGCACTAATTTGAATATCTCACTATGTTAAAGTTAAAGCCTTCCTTTTCATTTAGACAGAAAAGGGGAGGAGATGTGGAAGGAGAAGAATGCTATAAATATGTTTTATTGACTTTGGTTAATAAAGAAGCTGCTTTCAGCCAATGACTTAGCAGAGTAAAGCCAGGCTGAAAGAGATATATAGAAAGAGTAGGTAGAGTCAGGGAGATGCCATGTAACTACCAGCGGAAAAAGATGCAAGATGTCAGTAGACCCCGAGCCTCATAGTAAAATGTAAAATAATAGAAATGGGTTAATTTAAGATACAAGAGTTAGCCAGAAATACTCTTAAGCTATTGGCCAAACAGTATTGCAAATAATATAGTTTCTGTGTGATTATTTTGTGTCAGGGCAGCCAGGAAATGAACAAGCCACCTCCCCCAGCACTACTATGAGTGACAAGAGGTTGATTTTCTATAGGGAACTTCATCAGTGAATGATGCACACCTCATACATTATGAGGGACTGCAAGTGTTTGTAAGATGGACTGAGTTAGACTTTGAGATTTGAGTATATGAATTCTCTGTAGTTGTATTCTCTAATACAGGTACACAGAGGCTTCTGTGGGAGTTGGGTTTAGGAAGATAATGACGTTCTCATTAAAAGGGCTACAAATTCCTTCAGAGAACCTTGCATACAACTGCACACAGCATCTGCCCAGGACACCTTTAGCATATACTACTATGTGCTTGTAAATGTAACCTCAGTGCTTAAGAGGGCTTATAGATCTTGCAAGGAAACTGAGCCCCATTTCAAGTATCTAGACAAGTACAGCTCCGGGAGAATCTGATGTCTCTCTATCCTTTATGTTTATAATGCCAATGTGCAAAAGCCCACACATATGTTTAAATATCAGTTACTAGTTATTATAGGAACAAGGGCAGTAGTATAACATCTTCCCAATCGTCTTTCTATTTTACACCTTCATGAACAGCAACAACTGGAGAATTTTGTTCAACAAGTAGTTTTCTTTGTTCAGAGAAACCTTGCTTTTTAAAAAGATTATACTGATTAGTGGTAAAAGGAAAGTGTGACCCACTAATTTTAAACTGTCAGTAGATGACAAGGACATTTTATTTTGGAGTTGATACAATGTTTTTCACACGGCTTTTCCAGGACCCACTTTGCAAAAGGCTCCAATGGTGCAGCAGAGCCTAGAGCTTTCTCTCCTCAGCTATGTTCAGTAATAAACATGCTCAGTAATAATCATGCAGAGATACACAACATACCAGAAACCTAAGTATGGCCAGGTGAATTTTTATAAAGCTATGTTAATTGTTAGTCATTTATTTTCACATGGAAATATTTTTCATGTATTATATTTATAAATTAACATAAATCTAAAAAGGCAGAGCAGTCAGAAATGAGAGAAAATATCATCTGTTTTATTTAAAATATTATATATCCCACTATTGAACCCTGTACTCAAGCAATATACCAAATACAAACTTTGCTGGGCATACTTTTAAGTCTCCAGAATCATAACTCTGCATATCTATGTACGACAAATGTGAAATCTACTTGCAGTACCCCTCTTCTTACAGGAGAAGTAACAGAGTGAAGCTGTCTGAAATGATGGCTTTAGAATGAAGACTCTTATGCATTACCAGGCCTCCTTCCCTTTAATAATAATTAGACATAATATTAGCTACATAATAAAGTAGTTGTGAATACTGTGATAGTTAATATACTCTAAGTATCTTTATTACAACAACCTTTAAACTGCTCATTTCCTTCTCTTTTTTTCTTTGTTTTGTTTTATAAACAAGGAGTCATTATGTAACCCTGGCTGGCCTGGAACTCTCTATGTAGACCAAGTTGTATTTAAACACTCAGAGATTCACTTGCCACTACCTTAGGAATGCTGGATTAAAAGCGAGCACACCATACCAAGCCTGTTATTTTTCATGGTATGGAAACGGTCTTTGTTGTAGTCCCCTACTAGGATACTCCCCTTTGTCTACTCTATACTCTCAAGAACATAGATTAATCTTATATGCATTTGATATTATTAGTTATAAATTTATTCTATACTAAAATATTTCTGAATATAGACTTATGCCATTGTTATTTCACAATTCCCATTTTAATAAAAAGTATCCAAGATTGAATATATGCTTCAGAAATGTATACTGAAGTAATATATGAAAGTACAGTACAGTCATGATGTTACTGTCACGAAATATTGGAGAGTTTATAAATATATGAAGTATGCATAACTGGACCTCAGAAAATTTTAGACTAAAATAGTTGGTCTTTGTCATCACTATAATAAATTTATTTAAAAATACATCTAGGGTGCTGTAGGACAATGGTCTTTTATTATTTTAATAAAACATTGATTGGCTAGTAGCCAGGCAGGAAGTAGAAGCAGGGTGATGAGAACAGGAGAATTCTCAGAAGAGGAAAGAGTCAGTCTGCAGTCATCATCCAGACACAGAACAATCAAGATGAGAATGCCTCTCTGATAAAAGGCTGCAGGACCGGGTGAGACAGAAACCTTGGTCAACACTAGGGGTTAGAGAGATAGCTAAGGATGCATACTAATCATATAGAACACATAGGTATGGTTCCAAGCAACCATGGCATCTCATAATTAAAGTAACTGTAGTTCCAGAGGATCTGATGCCCTCTTCGGACCTCTTTGTTTTATAAGCAAACCAATGGTGTGCCTATAAATATAAAATAAAAAAAATATTTTTTTTTAAATACAGCTAACATTTTTAAGTAAGCGAGAGAGAAAAAAACCCTAAGGAATATCTGTGGAGATGGCTCAATGGTTTAGAGCACTTGCTGCTCTTATGGGAAATCTGGGTTCGTTCCTCAGCACCTACATGATGGTTCACTCCTGTCTGTAACTCTAGTAAGAAGTTGACTGATGCCTCTTCTCACTTTCACAGGCACTACAGGCATGTGATGCAAGGCATTCATATAGGCATAATACTCATACAAAATATTAAAAATGAATTAATCTATTAAAACCAAATTAAACACATGGAATATATAATATTTTGGTAATTCAAGATAGAAATGGACTCTCTATATACAAAAATATATTTTTTTCCTCACATTTGTAAGTAACTTTCTTGTTGAAAACATTTTCTTTGCCCAGATCTTAATTTTGGATAAATTTTTCTTTTACTCTTTGACTCCAAATTTAAAGTGATTTAATTTTATTAATGGTCCAAGCAGTGGCAATGTCTGAGTCGACAAAGAGACAAGAAGAAATAAGAGGATATATGCACAAAACAAACCCTTCACCTTTGGTTGTTCCTGCTGCCTCGGATCAGCCACTACACACATAAAGAGATGGCAGCTGCCTGCACAGATGTCCATTTACCAACCCATCCCAAAATAGGACATAAACATTTATGCTTTGTTACAGAAAACAAAGAAAGAAAAAGAAAGAAAACAAAAAGAAAATCAATAATATCAAAACACAGAAACTTAAAAACCTCTCTCACACACATACAAAGGGGAAGTCTGTTTGCTGTTGACCAACAACTGGGTATGTAGCAAATGTAGAGGGACATCTACAACTGACTTCAGATATGTGAACATAAGAGAAGTCTCTGTAGCAATCCCAATAACTGAAGTTTAAGCATCTCCCTTGTCCTGATGTTAGTTGTAAGAGCTACTCTGGAAGAAAGGATGGGATTTGGATTTACAAAGGGCAATGGTTGCCAAAAGTGAGCTGGTTTTTACTAAGAACCTCAATGTAACAACATTCCCTGATGAGGGTTCCAGTCTGGAGTCTGGCATGCAGCTCTACAACTTCATCACAATATTGTGTAACTACTCCTAAACTACACAAGAAGACACTGAGACATAGAGTGGTTAAGTGACCTTTCAAAATCTCCCTTAGTAACCAGGGTGAACACTGATTTGTACTTCATGACCACCGATATGAAAAGCTTTATTACCATGCAGAAAGTTTCTATCATGAAACTTTAATGTTTTCTTTATCGTTTTGTTTTATTTTGTGTTCAAGACAGGGTTTCTCTGTGTAACAGTCCTGGCTGTCCTAAATCTTGCTCTATAGACCAGGCTGGCTTCAAACTCACAGAGATCTGCCTGCATCTGCCTCCTGAGAGCTGGTATTAGAGGCATGCACCACCACTGCCTGTCAAAACTTTAATTTTTAATACTTATAATGGAAACAAATACTATTTCCTATCACTAGAATATTGGACAGTAATGACATACAATAAAGATTCAAACAAAGAGTGTACTCAGATCACCCCCAAGGAGACATGCACTTTTGCTCCCTGGGTCTATGTCCTCTAGGGTCTTTTAATATGACTGTCACATATTTGGGAGATTCACACAGGGGCTGCGTCACAGTGATCATATCTCCCAGCTCTTTAGAGACCAACATTGCTCTGAGTAGAGCCCATTGGTCTTGTCCTAGAAGAACGGCTTGTAGTTTCCCCACTCTTATTTCTGACATTCTCCATAGCTTCTTCCACTGACCAGAAACTTAACATTTTTCCCACACATAAATAGGATAACCATTACACATGGAGAAAGCAGGGCAGGGACTATGGGAGGAATTGGAGAGGAAGGGATGGTAGGCAGTCAAAACTGGCTACATGTACTTATTAAATTCCCAGTTAAAAGGGGGCACATAGTAAGAGTTAGAAGGGGAGGAAGGAGTAAAAATTACATAGAGCCCTCATATATGAAATTCTTTTTAAAATGATTAAATTAAAAATATTTTAAAAGTAGTATGAATTCTAAATCACATTATTCTCTTTCACTCCAAGAAAAGAATAAAAACAAAACAAAAACCTCTGGAAAAGTCAGACACACAGGCTTTAATGGGAGATCATGGTTCCAGTATTATGAAATATGTGGCCAGAAACTGACAGACTCCTAAACTAAAACTCATTGGTAAATCCTCTTCTTATCCTGCTATTAGAAGGGTCAGATCATGCTCCTTAATGGGATGTACCCTCAAGAATAATTGTCAATCAGATTTCACCTTCTGTGACACTGTAAGAATCAAGTTGAACAGACAGATAGGAAATACCCAGGCTTAGGAGGCATATTCAGTCACATAGAAGATGGGATCCACTTCAGACCACAGAGTCCCAACTGCCACATATGGGGTATGGCTAACAAACACTCCTGAGGTTTACAGTCTAGGGCACAGGCTAAGAATAGAGCTTTATCAGAGAATTTTCTGAAGGCTCTTACTAGCAGCTTTTATCTACATACTATCTCTCACCATCAGAACTATAAGCACACCAAGTAATAAACACACAACCTGAGTGAATTAGTAGTAGAAATTGTTAAGGTAATAATTTAATACAAATACAGTGCAAAGTCTAAGGGATCTAATAGTCTAATTTCATTACCATGAAAAAAACAAGTGCCATTGTGATCAAACAAAGACAATTATCAGAGGCTAAAACACTCTACTGCAAATGAAGACTACATCTGATGAGTGAACCTACTCACTATAAACAGGAGAGAAAAGAATCTGTGATCTGGATAAATTCTAAAAACTTAGTATTAAAGGTGCAAAAGAAGCTAAAAACAATACACTGTCAAAGAGTTGCACAGCCACTATGTCAACCAAAGCATGTATAATTAGAAGGGCTGAGGTAGAATAATGAGAGAAAAGGAACAAAGAGATGGTGAAACATGATATGGAGAATACCTTTAAAATCAATGTAGGACTGAAACAAAATGCTCTGTAGCTCCAAGACTGCCAGTGTCCATTGGGATGTATGCACTCTGAAATCAGTGGTTCTCAAACTTCAAATGTGGTGACTCATGTTGTGGTGACCCCCAACCTTAAGAAATATTTCATTACTGCTTCATAACTATAGTTTTTCTACTGTAATGAATAGTTATGTCATATGGGATTCCTCTCTGTATACTGTGAACAGTTTGTTAATAAAGAAGCTGCTTTGGGCAATATTTGCAGCAATAATAGGGCAAGGCAGGAATTCCAAGCAGAAAGAAGAGAGAGTAGACAGTGTCGGAGAGATGCCATGTAGACAACAGAAGAGAAAGATGGCCTAGTGTGGGTACTGGTAAACCACAAGACTCATGGTAAAATATAAAATAATAGAAATGGGTTAATTTAAGCCCTAAGAGGTGGCTAGAAATATAATTAAGTTATTGCGTCAACAATATTGTAATTAATACAGTTTCTATGTGATGATTTCAGGCCTGGGAGGCTGGGAAATGAGCAAGCAGCCTCTGCCTACAGAATGGAACACGCTGAGAAATGAACAAGCAGCCTTGTCTACAGAATGGAACCCAGAAAATGTTTGGGGCTGATACCTGCCACCCACTTCAGGTCTGGATGCCTCTGTGCCCACTTGGGGTCAGGAGGAAAGTAGCTGAGACCATGCCCATGGCTCAGTGCTCCCCACGTGGGCAGGCTGCAGGGTTGAGTCTGCTAGGAGTCCACAGGCAGAAGAGCTTGGCAGATTCCCACTACCATACACAGAGTGTAGGGGTAGCCCCAGCCAATCACCTTGCTTGTAGGGCGGGGTCGCCTGAGGATATTTTTTACTAATAAATATTGCTGGTGTGCTCTTCCCCACCCCTTCTGTTTTCCTGTTCTCCATTGGAACCACGGGTTCTGTGAGTCTTTCCCAAATTAAAGCTGAATATATTCTTATAATTTCTGTCTGCCTTCATTTACACCGTTACAACAGAGATATTTCAAGGCTGTGCAGTGCACTGCAAGGCTGATTTAGCTTTTATTCAGATAAAAAGTGTTACCCTGAGTTGAGGTGGTGAGGACAGCTCCCACCCACCCAGCAGTCTCAGAGGCAGTGAACATGCCTCCACCATGTTGGACATGGCGGAGCCAACAGGCAGGGCCACAGATTTGTTCCTAGCCATGACCATTTAACATTAGGAAAAGAAAATAATAACACTCTTGGTCAGAAAATTATTATAGATACACAATAAAAAGATTCAGATGAAAAAAGACCACTATATGGAACCAGAGGTGTCAGCGACACCAGGTGTACACAGTCCACAAAATCAACTAATCAAGGCTTATGGAAGCTCAGAGACTAAAGTTGCAGCCATGGAACCTGCATAGGTCAGCTCCAGGCCTTCTGCATGCATGCATGCTGTAGTTGTTTAGCTTGGAGTTTTTGTTGATTCTCAAAAATGGGTGTAGGGTGTCTCTGACTGTTCTGCCTGCTTGTGGAACCTTTTCCCTCCTACTAGGTTGCCTTGTCCAGTCATGACATGAGGATATATGCCTAGTCTTATTGAATCATGTTTTGCCAAATTCTATTGATATCACGTGGAATGCCTGCTCTTTTCTGAGGAGAAATTTGGGAGCAGTGTATCTGAGGAAAAGAGAAAGCGGTGGTCAGGATAAATTATGTGAGAAAAGAATAAATAAATTAAACTAAACTAAAAAAAAGGAGACTCTGTGTGACTTTTTCTGATCTATCCAGGATGCTGCAACCAAACTACCACAATAGACAGGAAAATGCGACTCACAGTTCCAGAGGTTGGAGCTCCCAAATCAGGCTTCAGCAGGTTGGTCCATGGTAAAGATACCTGTTTGTACATGCATGGCATCTCATTGCTTCCTAACATGGAAGAAGGGGCCATCTAGCCTCATTAGGTTTATCTCATAACACTGACCCATTCATAAATGCTTTGTCCTCATATTTTAATCAGTTTCCATATTCTTTCCTTCATAGAAACACCTTCATTCACTGTAGACATGCCTATATGGATGGTGCATATTTGTGTGGTTTGTGTGTATGCCGGTGTGTTATATGTGTATACATGTGGCGTGTAATATGTGTATATGTTGGTGTATTATGTCTGTATGTTTGTAAACAAGAATATGTTTGTGGTATATATATAATGTATAGCATGGTTATGCATGTAGTTGTACTGCGCATATGTAGTGTGTTCTGCCTTTAAAGTATGTGGTATGTATATATGGCTGTGTATAAGTATGAACTGTATCTGTGCCATGCCTGTGTGTATGAGTATGTGCACAGATCCTTAATTCCAAGTGAAATGATCTAACCATACTAATTAAAGGAATTTGGTAACGTTGATCAAGAAATAAGGATCAACTGTCTATTTATAGGAAAGGTAATTTAAATACAGCACATAATTAAAAGTAAAGTGAACCTAACAATCCAGCCTTTATAACTTAAAACAAATATTATTATATTTTAAATATTTCAGTTTAAAATTATAATTTAAAATAGCTCAGTACTATAATTTGACCTGACAATCATCCAAGATATGGCTGAAAATGTTATACTAAAGAAAACTTTAAAACTCAACCAAACCAACAGAAAAATACCACCATGAATAGCCATGTTTCTATTCCTATCACAACAAAAGAGAATGGAGTTTACTTAATTACCTGTACAAAATATTTGCCCAATAAGTGTGTTTTTAGCTCCTTAAAATGACTGAACTTCAAAATGACTCTGTACATGATATCAAACTATTTTTAAAACCCTTTATCAACTGTCAATGACAGACATTATGCCTGTAAAAATTTGGATCAAGGTCAAAAAATGAATTTCCATAAGCATGTAAGAAAATATTTTAAGTCTCATTTATACAACTGTTGAGAAATAATATTTTCAGGCTGATTAAACTCTTTCTTCTTAATAACAGAAAAGTTTTATGTCTAACTTGGAAAAATAACATAAGAATAACACAGGGTGAAGTATTAAAATACTCCTGCACATACATGTATACACACATTCATGTTCACATGCAAACATACAACAAATAATTGTTCAAAACTGAACTATTTTATGGATAATTAAATGGATTATTGAAAATCCTTTTAAAGACTGTAATTTTTACAATTTCTGCAACATAACATTTATCTCAATTAGAGTTGAAATTCTAAGATTAAATGATTCTAATTTTCTTTGAAATTTTTATATTATATATAATTCTCCTTCCCATGGATATGTTAAATAACGACAATGCAATTTCTTTCCTTAACGCCATTGGGATAGAGTAGATGTTTCTAAGTTAAAAATCTTGACATACCTATGAAACTAGGAGGTACCCAGAGGTTTTGGTTTGTAATAAAATCCTAGGGTGGTTTAATACCAGACACAAAGAAATCCCATGCTTTTGTAATGGTGCCATTTGCACCAGAAGGAGGCAAGTTTATTGGCAAAAGATAATAAATATTCAAGAAGGAAAGAAATTTGTGTGTCTGTGAGCTCAAAGTAATTGAGTCATATAACCTTCCCATTAATGCAGAAAATTTGATTATATTTCAGAGAGAAAGGGAGAGAGGCTATGCAAAATCAGGAAGATGGCTTCTGTGTGAGTAGTGCTGTCAAGATGCAGTTGCCAGGAAATGAGACAGTGAACAGTGGCCACTGAGGCTTAGTTTTGGTTTTAGAAGTGATTCTATAAATTCAAAGACATAACCGAGCTGGCCAGCTGTAGCACCATAGTCTGATGGACACTAGTGTGAGGGACATTCATTTTGCCTCAGGAGGAGAGATGACATCAGTCACTGTGGTCTACCTTTCCTATCTCCGATATCTGTGTGGTAGACGAGGATGCTATGGGAAACCAATGTACCTGTCACATGTCGTCTTCTGAAAGAGTCATGGCAGACCATGCCACACATCCAGTTTCTGGGGAAGTACTGACAGAATAGTCACATGGTCAATTTCTGAGGAATTCATGACATACCAACCATGCCTCCAGCTTCTGAGAGAGTCCTGACACCAGTCATTCCTACAGCTTCTGAGGGAGCTCTGTCACCAGCCATTCCTACAGCTCATGAGATGTTGACAGAGCAGTCACAACTCCAGATTCAAAGGGAACCCTGACAGAGCACTTCATGTATCCAGCTTCTGAGGGAGTCCTAACAGCGAGAAAGGATTGGCAGATAACAGCAGCTTTGTTTCCAAATGTTTGCTAGTAATGGTAGGTAAAGCATGATTAATAAAAGCTCAGAGACTGATATTGGAATTCAACCTGAAGACCTGAAAAGCAAAGCAGCCAACCACTGACTCATACTTTGACCTCAGTCTGAAAATGGCAATCCTACCTCCAGGAATCTCAGAGTGAGACTGTGTGTGGGAGCTGTTTCCTCCCATCTTACAATCCTCTCTAGAACTGGGATTAAAGGCGTACACATCTGTGATTGAAAACATACACCACCCAGTTTCTATGGCAAACTAGTGTGGTTACTGGGATTAAAAGTGTATATTACCATTGCCTGGACTGTAAGACTGACCAGTGGGGCTGTTTTACTCTCAGATATTCAGACAAGCTTTATTTATTAAATAGCAATTGAAACGTCACTACAGGTAGGGGCAACTGCAAGGTCATAATACCATTGGAGGGATGTTTTGCAGAATCATGAGGAGAATTGTTGCTTGTGAGGGCCTGGAGCTTAGGTTATCCAGAAGTGGATAGACAGAGGTTTTGACCTTTTTCAGAGAGGAAATCTGTCAGCGGTCCAAATGTGGCTCCTATTGTAGTTGAAAAGGAAGATTTGGGCTCCAGCCAGTGCCAGCATTGTTAGCACACCAAGTGTTGTTCTGGGCATCTCAGAATTTAAAGCAGTTCTCATTCATGCTTGTGAGTGGATTTTCTCATTTCAAAATCACCAGACTCCTGCAGAAGAAATCTACATTTCACATGAGGATGCAGGCAAATCACTAAGTAGGCTTTTCCTAAGGAATGAAAACAAACTCATGGCCAATTTTTCAATATTTTAAGCTCCTTTCTAAAATCCATGCAAATGTATTATACTTGCTAAACCATCAGCCATGTAGTGTATCCCCACGGCAATGTTTAGAAAAGAGTGAACCCAAGGGACAAGGCGTTAATTAAGCATAACTTTCTTGTAGGTGATTCTTGGATTATGGAATTTTCTGAAATTTTTCCAAAAAGTTTTCTATTAGTTTTAGTTTTGAGACCTGAGCATTGTATCTGTATCAGTTCCAATCATCTCTCCCCTCTCAAATTCTACTGTGTGCCTATCCTAAATTAATAGTCTCTTCATTATTATTGCTTCATGCATATACTTACACATGTGTATTTGTATAAAAGCACTTATATAGTCAATGTGCTGATTCCATTTTTATTTTGTAAATAAACAAATCTGAAATTCAAAGACTAGAAAGGAATTCCCCAGATGTAGGTGCAGTGATCAGATCAATGATACAGAACTAACACTTAGAGTTCTTAAACAGTTGTTTATTAAAATTAAGGATGTGCACAAAGCAGAAAATCACCCAAGCTATACTTGATATCCAGATCAGAGACAATATAAGATATTTGTGAAATGAAACGTTTAATGCCAATTGTGTGTTATTTCTCCATTCTTCATTTTATATTAATTTGTATTTAATTATTACAATGCTGGCAATATGCCCTTGTCTGTTTTGTGCGTGAGGAAATAAGACTGAAAATTTGACCAGTTCAACAAGACCATGGAGAACTGAGACGATAAAGTAGCACTGAATCCAAGATTGTGTCTGTCCGGGGCGAAACATTAACAAGATGCTGTTCTATGTTGCTTTGTTAAGCACTGCAGAGAGTCATTTCTCTTTACATAGTTGTAAGACACTATTACCAATTAGGCTTTTAAAAAGACAGATTGCAAGAATATACCAGACAACCTTCTTTCTTTTCTGTCCCGTTATTTTGGTTACGCAGTCAATGCTCGTCTTGCTTGGTGAGATACAGAAGAGATACTATCACAGTGCATTTTAAATTATTTTGCTTTTTAGCTTTAATAACTGACTCTATTTCTATCTATGGAAAGATATGTGTGTATATCATTCAAGGCATCCCCAGTTTTGGAATCTAGGCAGTGTCTTTTAGTGACCAAAACAAGAGAGCTTACTAAAGTTTAAGCCTTGCCCTTAGAGTTTAGGACTGTGGCTCAGAGCATGACTTATAAGTTAACGACCCACACCAAAACTATGATGTATGGGGACCCCATGCTCAGCAGTTCCAGTTCCTAATACATAATTTACACACCACGTATATCCTGAAAGGTCTTATAATAATATACCATGAAATATAAATGAGCAGGGTTATCAAGACAGAAATAGAGTAATGACTTTCACGAAATTACATGGTTTAGATTTCTCCCATATATTATTCACTGCATGGGATAATAGCAAAGGATGCTATGAGACTCCTCAGCCCAATGCTTTCCAAGTGCATTTTACAAGTTGCCAATCCTGGAGGAAAGAGAGAAAAAATATGTTTTATGTCTAGAATAGATCCATCCTTTGCCTACTTTTGTTTGTAAAGGCATAATAAATATTTAAGAGAAAACATTAAACCAATTTTCTACCATGAAATATCTGTTAAAATCACAGCCTCACACATACTTTTGCTTTGCTTTCTGGCAAATTCAAGCTAAATTTGAATACAAAAATTGTAAAGTGGAAGGAGACAAAACAGGATCGAAGAGATAATTTCAACAAGGACATCGAGTAGATAACGACAGACCTGGAAATGTTCTTAACGTCTATGATGACAGTCTTGTGGCAGGTGTCCATCAGACTGTGTACATGTCACTGCAGCCAAGATCCATGCAGACAGCCTGCACCTACCTCTCAGCAACTCGCTTGTGTGAACTTCAGATTATGCATACCCTTCTCTCATCTGAGCGAATGTGCCCTGTGCTTTCGGTCCAGTCCACTGACTTCTCTTAACTGTTGAAGAATAATACAATGGCAGGTACTTTTGTCTCTGAACATCTTATACCAAAAGATTGTCTTTGTTGTTTTCTTGAACTCCTCAAAAGCCTGGTGACAGTTTCCAACCAAAGAGCCTCTCTCACCTTCCCTGTTTCCCTCTTAAAGTCTATTCTCAGTGAACTTGCTATGAATCACTTACCTTCACTTTGAAGTGGGAAAGATCTCTTCTTTCTTCTGTGTTTGACCCAAAGGTCTTCAGCCTTATCATCTTCTAGGTTCTCTTGTAAAAGAAAATGCTACTTTTATCTAAGGAGCCACAGAAAGGAGAAGCTATGATTAATGAACTAATCTTCAAAAATCTTACCATCTGGGTATGAGTGAAGACAAATTATTTGGATAATAAATGATGTCCCAGAATTATATTATTACTGATACAGCAGCTTTGCTCAAGGGCCTCAGCTGCCCAGTATATGAATTTATGTGTTTAGGAACTATTCTTCATGCTTTATGTGGCCAGTTTACCTCACACAAAGGTCAATGGGAGCAATGGGAGCACAAAATATTGTCAGTAACAATAAAAAATAATAACATGAAAATTTTTTACCCAAATTTGCCTGTTGAAAACTGCCCTTTCTCTTGATGTAATTCAAGTCTTCTTTGACTCAGTTTAGTATCTGCATATTGTAAATTCTAATTTGATAGGTTGTTGTACCAATTGGACAGAGTGGATAAAGTAATGGTATCACCTGTTCCTAGTGTGCTCACCCAGGTACTGCAAACAGTGTCAGTATTACTAATGCTTATTACCAGTTCTGTAACATGTTAAGATAACTCATGGAGTTACCATAAGCATAGATTAATTTATCAAATTATGAGACACATATTATAAACATTTGTCAAATATGTTCCAAAAATAGTCATAGAATTACTCATTTGTTGATGTAGTTTAGAGAAAGTACTTATTAATCCATTAAACTACTCTATCTCACTTAAAATCTTTGGTGAGAAAGTTACTTGTTGTGTTGCAGTAGGAATCTGTAGGCCTGGAGGGATGGCTTGGTTGTTAAAGGCTAGGCTCACAACCAAAAATATAGGATATCTGTGTCTTACTGAAAAGGAATTGAAAGGGACAGTAGGGGTAATAGATGGAGTGGGGTACTTTCATACTCTATTGTAAAGGTCCATCTCCATGAACACTTGAGTTGTGTAGATTTTTGGTGTCCATCCCAGAAGGTGCAAATTTGATTTTTACTTTATGAACTGGAAGAAAATTTTTATGAAGAAGTTTTTATGAGAGTTTAACAACATCTTCACTAAGGTCATGTCTATAAGGATGATTAATTTTTTTCTGACACTTTGTTACTCAGAGTAAAGTCGTAGAAGTCCTATGAAATTTTCTGTTTTTCTACAGTATATTGGTTAAGTCTAGATTCATTTAATTTCAATGCTAAGAGCAATGATAGAAAGTTGCTTTCAGAAATGCATTTTGGAAGAGAAAGTATTGTAAAACATATACTGAATGTTTCTTCAGTTTTTTGCTCTGCAATGAGGTAAGGTTATTGGCCTTCTTTTTACCATTAATCATGTCTAACTAAATGCTAGATCCCATTGAGGGAAAAAAACCTTCCATTTCCATATTGCAGAAAGAAATCAGGGGTATATGTTATTACTACTTTAAAACATCCACACACTTAATAGTTTGTTTGATCTACTCAAATCCCCTCCAAATTCGGAGTGTAAGGTTGGTGTGAAAAAACACTATCTAGACCCAGCAGTTTAAGAGAACCGGGTCACAAATATTATAGAATGAAAGAAGATAATGGGTGATTATGAGAGAAAAATGGTGATAATGAGAGAGAAAAAGTCTCAAAGCCCTGGCTAGCCACCTTACCAGAGGGACAAAACTGAGTTTGGAATGATCGGATCATCCCTATGAGATTTTCCAGCGGGAGATTAAAGGGCAGGCAGTTTTAGGCTGTAAATCTACTGCCTTCTCAGATCACTGACTCTATGAATAAAGTGGACATAGAGATCAATTTTTCTCTTTACTCATTGTGTACTTCTTTTTTGTTTTTGGGTTCTTATGTATACATGTATGTGTGTGTGTGTGTGTGTGTGTGTGTGTGTGTGTGTGTGTGTGTATGTGTGTGTGTGTGTCAAGGTTTGTGTATGTTTGAGTTTGTATGTATTAATGTGTTTTTAATGTCATTGCATAGGTGAGTTTGTGTGTGTTTTACATTTGTTTTGTATGTGTATGACTTTGGGTATGTGTTCACTATGTGTCTTAATAGAAATTATGGAAATCTAAACCATATATATCTGATATATATATCAGATATCAGGATAAATGCTGAAAGATCAGAAAATCAAAGCAGGCAATCACTAGTTCTTACCTCTACTGAATCTTCAGATCAAAGGGTAGATCATGTGTCTATGAAACCCCGGACTGAATGCTGTCACTTCAAATCTCAGACGAAATTTTGAGCTCCTGACTCCTCCTGCCTTATGTTACTCTTTCTGCCCAGCCTTATCATTTTCCATCTCTACCTCCCTAGTGCTGGGGTTAAAGGTGTGAGCCACTACAACTTGGCTTTCTCTTTTAGACTGGATCAATCTCATGTTGCCCTGGGAGTAGCCTCATGGGAACCTTGTACTCACAGAGATCCCTCTGCTTCTGTCTCCTGAGTGCTGGAATTAAAGGCATGTGCCATCATTGCCTGGCATCTATGACTAACTAATGTAGCTATCTCTGCATTCTGATCTTCAGGAAAGCTTAATTTGATAAATCATAAACAAAATATCGCTTCAAAGCCCTATTTTCAACTTCTATAAAAGAGTCAGACCCTTTATTTTAGTTTTGTGATACTCTTGTCTAATTATATTGGAGGAACTCTAAGAAAATGTATTTGCTTGAGGCTTAAAATGTAAGCATTAACTTTGAAGTATTTTGTTAATGAGTTACTAATCGAGTAATGCATTTCAAATTATTCCCAAGTCAATTTTTAAACTTTTAATTTTAGTATGCTGTGAAGGAAAATAAGATGTATTAAATTCAATGAATCTCAATACACAGACACCCCTCTGCACACTTCTTCCAGATCAAGAGAATACAAACTGTAAAACATTGCAGCAAGTCTTCTGAAGTGCACAAAGATTAGACAGCACATTTGCATTCACTTAACAAGTACTAACTTTTGATAATATACTACATCTAAAGGAAGCTAATTGGATGTGCATGCTATCTGCCAAGTCCATGATATTCCCATGCCGATCACCTCACTGTGTCCTAAACCCCCTGATCTCTGTGTTCTGGCCTATGTGTACTGTGTGTGTGTGTGTGTGTGTGTGTGTGTGTGTGTGTGTGTGTTTCTAGCATGTGTGTGACATGTATGCAAATGGAGGTCAGAGGGGTTACTTAAGAAGTGAGTTCTTTGTTAGAATCCCACTTATGAGTGAGTACATACCATATTCATATTTTGGATCTGGGTTATCTCACTCAAAACAGTGTTTTCTATTTCCATCCATTTGCATGCAAAATTCAAGATGCCATTGTTTTTCACTGCTGAGTAGTACTCTAATGTGTATATATTCCACATTTTCTTTATCCATTATTCCGTTGAGGGGCATCTAGGTTGTTTCCAGGTTCTGGCTATTACAAATAATGCTGCTATGAACATGGGTGAACAAGAGGATTCTAGCCATAAACCAAGGACATTGAGCCTATAGTTCATGATCTTAAAGAAGCTAAATAATAAGGTTAACCCAAAGAAAGACATATATAAATTCTCCTGGAAATTGGAAGCAGACAAGATCGCCAGGCAAAAGTTGGGAGTATGGGGTGGGGGTGTAGTGAGGGAAAGGGAGAGGGGGAGAGATAGGGGAGAAGGTGAGGGTTGGGGAAAGCTTGGGGAAGTGGGATGGCTGAGATGGAGGAAGGATGGATTTGGGAGCAAGGAAGGAGGTATCTTAATTGAAGGAGCCATTTTGGGGTTGGCAAGAGGCTTGCCTCTGGAGGGGTTCCCAGGAGTCCATGAGAATGACCCCAGATAGGACCCTGGGCAGTGGAGGAGAGGGTGCCTGAACAGGCCTTGTCCAGTTGTCAGACTGATGACTGCCTTGAATATCACCATAGAACCTTCTTCCGGAAACAGATGGAAATAGGGACAGAGACCCACATAGGACTACTGGACTTAGCTCCCAAGGTCCAGTTGCCGAGCAGAAGGAGGGAGAATAAGAACAAGGAAGTCAGGACCACGAGGGGTTGGTCCACCCACTGATACAGTGTGCCTGAGCTAATGGGAGCTCACCAAATTCGCCTGGACTGGGACTGAATGAGCATAGGATCAAACTGGATCCTCTGAATGTGACTGACAATTGGGGCAACCTGAGAGGCCAATGATAATGGCACTGGGATTTGTCTCTACTGCATGTACTGGCTTTTTGGGATCCTATTCTATTTGGATGCCATACCTTCCTAAGCCTGGATGTAGTGGGAAGGGCCGTGGACTTCCCACAGGGCAGGGTATCTTGCTCTCTCTCTCAGGACTTGGGGAGCAAGAGGGAAGTGGGAGGAGGAGAGGAAGTGGAAATTTTGATTGGTATTATTTATAAAGTAATAATTTTTTTTAAAAGAAGTGAGTTCTTACTCTCCAACTGGATGAAGCAGAGTCTCTCCTTGTTTCTGTCACCCTATGTTCTCCATGTTACCTGGCTTGGGAGCCTTCAATCTGCAGGGAGCTGGACAGGATCCCCATTACAAGATGGCGCTGACATCCTGTCTTGTTGGAAATAAACAACTCCATATTTGCTATGCCTTTGGGAGCTGCGTGTCACCCGCTTCCTGCATGCGCAGTGGTTTAGAGTCCTTGGGCCTATCCTGATGCAGTCTAGTGTCAGCTGATGGTGGCAGCCAATCACAGGGCGATCCGTGTGCCTACTCCCTATATAAGCAGCTGCTTTAGTGCTCCTGGGCCCCCTCGCTTCCTGCTCTCCCTCAACCAAGGGCACTCCATTAAAGTGTGATCTGAGAAGAATCCTCGTGTGGTGGTTGTTCTTTCTCGCTGGTCGAGAAGTTCGTTGCAGCTGCCTGGAGAAAACCCCTACGCCTTAAGACAAACAATGGCCCGGCATATACCTCCCATGGATTTCGTGCCTTTTGTGCACAGCTCCAGGCGACCCACATTATGTGCCTTCCATACAATCTGCAAGGACAAGGTATTGTGGAGAGAGCTAACAATAGTATTAAAAAAAATTCTGCAAAAACAAAAAGGGGGAATAGCTGAATCTGCTTCCCCCAGGGAAAGAATCTCCCTTGCGTTCTTCACACTTAATTTTTTAAACCAGAATGAGTCGGGTACTGCAGCAGCTGAAAAGCACACAGCAGGCCCTATGGGAAAAAAAGGAATATGTGATGTGGAAAGATGTATTGGATAACAAATGGTATGGACCGGATCTTGTGATGGCAAGATCCAGAGGAGCTGTATGTGTTTTTCCACAGGGCCAAGAGGCTCCACTTTGGGTTCCAAGCCAGCTGACACGCATGATCAAGGAAGTTCCTAAGGATGAGGCTGATTCTCTGGAAGAAGATCCTGCTGACGTCCCTGATAATGTGGATCCAGGGGAAGGCGGAGCACAGATGGGGAATCTTGTCAGCCTTCCCAAAGGCGATGCCTGTTCGGCATGATGCCATGGTTTTCCCCAGATTTTTACCACCAATAGAAACCTTGATTTACCATTTTTATTGTATAATTCTGAAGTAGCCTTTTTAGGAGAAGCATCTAACATTACAGAGAAAGGGTCCCTGTGCTTTCAATAAGGAGTGAGTGGGTGTGGGCATGTTTTTGGCAAGCTGCCTGGGTGGCTGTGTGTTGTGCCTGTGGTTGGTCTGCCGCCTTCATGCCCAAACCAAGAGGGACAAAGTAATTATCTCCCAAGCATTGGCTGCCCTGGAGTGTGGCTCCTCCCCCCAGATATGGCTATCGGCACTAAGAGACGCTTAGGGCTTCCATCCTGCACAGCCTTGGCACCCCATAGGATCTGTTGATCCATTGCACTTGGGTAGGTGTGCAGATGTAGGTTCCTGCGACACAGCCTTTGCACCCCTGGGGTTCCTTGAGTACCCATTGCACAGGGGAAGGTGTGTTCATGGAGAATATCTTCCATCCTCGATCCACCAACACATCATGAGGTGAGGGTCAGATTGGATGATGTTAGTCCTGCGCTCAGTGCTCACAAACAATAAGGGGGAACTGCAGGGAGCCGGACAGGATTGCCATTACAAGATGACGCCGACATCCTGTCTTTTTGGAAATAAACAACTCCATATTTGGCTATGCCTTTGGGAGCTGCATGTCCCCCGCTTCCCGCATGCTCAGTGGTTTAGAGTCTTTGGGCCTATCCTGATGCAGTCTAGTGTCAGCTGATGGTGGCAGTCAATCACAGGGCGACCCGTGTGCCTACTCCCTATATAAGCAGCTGCTTTAGTGCTCTCGGGCCCCCTCGCTTCCTGCTCTCCCTCAACCAAGGGCACTCCATTAAAACGTGATCTGAGAAGAATCCTCGTGTGGTGGTTCTTTCTCGCTGGTCGAGAAGTTCGCCGCATCAATCAAGTACCCTGTTTCCATTTTCTATCTCCCCAGAGGAACACTGAGATTTAAGATGCCTTCCAGGACGTCAGGCTTTTCAATGTGTCTCAGGAATCAAACTCAGATCACCAGACTTGTATGTAGAGCAATTTTACCCACTGAACTATCTCCCTGGCTCCCCACAGATTAATCTTCGGGTGTGTAGTCCACAAAAAGAGGGCTGCTAGCAAAGCTCAGTGATAATCAGGCCTGGGGCTTAGCAAAACTGCAGTGGTTATAAGTAATCATAGTGTAAAATATTGTTGAATAAAATAATTTATAAATCAGTGTGCGTGGAAAGTTCAGTTTTATCCACACATGAGGAGAAAATGCTATTCTGGCATTTGCACGGGTCTTGCTTGATTTATTCTTATGATTCCAAAGGACAGGAAAACTTCAGCCTGTGTCTATCACTCAAGAGAAACCCTTTTAACTGCAGATAGAACTTACTAACATCTCTGTGAGTTCAGGATTTACTGAAAATATGCAGAATGCTACAGAACTTCCACCAAGCTATTTAAATAATTGCAAAGAGATGTTATTGGATTGGAGGCATCTTACAATTGGTGACCACATTATTTCAAAGGGGCTCAGGTGACCACAATACCTGTGCAGCTTGGTGTGTGGCCTGTGCTGGCACTAGAATGCAGATTTTCCCCTTTAACACATGGTACAGAAGGCCTGCCACATGGTTCCTCAGAGCTGCTGTGAAAGAGTGTGAAGCACACCTGAGAAGGGAGGAACCATTCCAATTCATTTGAACTTTGAATCATCTCTTTATTTTATTCATCTATGCTGTTATTTTGTCTAACCCCAGTGTTTATGTGAAGCCAATCACACTGGGAGCCTCTAAGGATGCTGCTGGAGAGGTGCCATGCCCCTCTAAAAAGAAAAATCTAACTACATAAGAAATCAGGAAAAGGACAAAGCAAAGGACACAGTCAATAGAACAAAAGGCAGTCTACTGAATAGGAAAAAATCTTCACCAACCCAAATTCAAACAAAGGACTGATCTCCAAAATATATAAAGAACTCAAAAAATTAAACATTAAAATTCTAAATAACTCAATTAAAAAGTGGTGTACTGAACTAAACAGAAAATTTTCAACAGAATTTCAAATGGCCAAAAGATACTTAAGGACATGTTCAACTTCCTTAGCTATTAGGGAAATGCAAATCAAAACAACTCTGAGATACTATCTTACTCCTATCAGAATGGCTAAGATCAAAAACACTAATGACAGCTCATGCTGGAGAGGATGTGGGACAAGGGGAACACTCATCTATTGCTGGTGGGAATGCAAACTTGTACAGCCACTTTGGAAATCATTCTGGCAGTTTCTCAGAAAACTGCGAATCAACCTACCTCAGGATCTAGCAATACCACTCTTGGGAATATACCCAAGAGATGCCCAATCATACTACAAAAGCATTTGTTCAACTATGTTTACAGCAGCATTATTTGAAATAGCCAGAACCTGGAAACAACCTAGATGCCTCTCAACTGAAGAATGGATAAAGTGTGGTACATTTACACATTAGAATACTACTCAGCGATAAAAAACAATGACATCTTGAATTTTGCATGGAAATGGATGGAATTAGAAAACACTATCATGAGTGAGGTAATCCAGACTCCAAAAAACGAATATGGTATTGAAAGACTCTAAATGCATTTGTAAGCCCCCTCAACCCTAAGACATTTTTCTAAAACCTTACACTCACTCTCTCTTGGAAAAGGGACAGTCGGCCCCACACACATGCTGGACTGCTTATCCTCCTGTGTCCTTGTGAATAATCTTCAAACATAACTCCATTCTGGGAATTGAGGCAAATACAACCCACAGATGTTGACTCAGTTCCTGATGTATTGATTTAGTCACTAGAAAAAGGGCAGGAAAGCCCAAAGATGCTCCCCTTATCTACCCGATTATGTAGCTATTCTCCTGCCCTGGAATAGACCAATCACTGCTAGTAACCCTTTGAATAAGCCAATCCAATAAGTTGGAAAACAACCTACAGGTCCCCCCTTGTGTCTGTGGCTTTTTGCTTTAAAAGATGGACTGTAACAGCTATCGGATGTCCTTCATATCCTGAACCTGAAGGGCCCTGTCATGACAGAATAAAAATCCTCTTGCTTTTGCATCAGTTGAGGCTGTGTGAGTGGTGTCTGGAGCAACTCCTCCCTGATGTTTGGACATCTAGTCCAACAGTATGTACTCACTTATAAGTGGATACTAGTCATAAACAAAGGGCATAAAGCCTATAGTTCATGATCCTAGAGAAACTAAGTAATAAGGTGAACCCAAAGAAAAATATATATAGACCTACCTGGAAATTAGAATCAGACAAAAATTTGTAACAGTGGGGCAGGGGGTAGGAAGGAGGGGAGGAGGGGGTTGGGTTGAGGAGAACTTGAGGGAATGGGATAGTCAAGATGGAGAAAAAACAGATATGAGAGCAAGGAAAGAGATATCTTGATTGAGGGAGCCATTATGGAGTTAGCAAGAAAACTGGCCCTAGAAAAATGCCCAAGAACCTACAGGGATGACCCAAGCTAAGAGCCTAAGCAATAGAGAAGAGGGTGTTTGAACTGGCCTTTTCCTCTAGTCAGACTGATGATTATCTTAAATATCACTATAGAGCCTTCGCCCAACAACAGATGAGAACAGAGACAATGACCCACATCAGAGCACTGGACTGAACTCCCAAGATCCAGTTGAAGAGTTGAAAGGGTGAGAGTATGAGCAAGGAATTCAAGACCATGAGGGGTTCATCCACTGAGACAGTTTGCTTGAGTTAATGGGAGCTCACCAACTTCAACTGGACTGGGAGTGAACGACCATGGGAACAACCAAGCCCCTTTGAAGGTGGTTGACAGCTGGGGAAGACTGAGGGGCCACTGATAGTGATGCTGGGATTTGTCTTTACTACATGTACGAGCTTCTTGGGCTCCTTTTCCCTTTGGATGTAAATCTTGCTCAACCTAGACGTAGTAGGACAGGCCTTGGACTTTCCACAGGGTGGGGTGTGTGGCCCTCTCTTAGGATTGGAGGTGATAGGGTGGGAGGGTCTGTAGAGGGAGGGGCATGAGAGAAGGGGAGGAAGTGGGAATTTGGATTAGTATTTTTTTTAAGTAAAAAAATAAAATAAATCAAAAGGAAAACATTCTAAAAATAGTCACTGGTTAAGGTCAATTTTTGTATTTATTACATTTCAGAGTTTTAATATTCTATTAAAAAACAAAGCCAGAGGAGCCCCAAAACCACATACTAATATCATTTGATGCATCTAAATGTAGAACCCTCTTGCTTTCAGTAGGAGGTCATAAAAACACAAAAGCTAACAAATTTTTAATCCTTCATCTAAAAGACAGGAAATCCAGATCATTTCTGCTGGTAACTGCATTCACACTGTTAGGAATACTTAGATCTCTCCTCTTAGTGCCAACGCATTAACTGAAGCTGGGGCCTGGAGAGGGACTTGACTCTCATGTGCTGTCAGTGGCAAAGACCAAGGGGTAATGAAGAGAAGCATAATTTTTCTAAATAGTTGTTGAAAAGAGAATTCCTGTCTTTATTTTGTTAGGTTAATTATATAATACCAGTCTCGAGACTTAAGAGGCAGCTCAATTAAAAGTGTAAGTGGTTACTTTCAATGTCATATCAGAATTAAAGAATTGATTTAAAAATCATATCAGTTGTGACACAGTGTGTTCTCTCTAAGAACATTCTCAAATCAAGAGAAAGTTTTAACCCCTAAAGGTGACATTTCAAGCACAACAAGACATCAGAGCAAAAGCATACTATTCAGCAAGCATTACTCCATTCTGTAGCCAGAGATCACAAGCTTAACTGTGGTGCTAGATGCAGAGGTCCACCTCTGGGAGACTGCATTGTTGAAGAACATCCATGGAAAAGGAAGTCTTGACACTTTTAAGGATAAGAATTCATACAAGAGGAAATAATCCATGATCTTCAATGGGAATTATTCTTTTTCTACAAATGGTCGAGAAACCGATGGATAGAAAATGTATTTAAATTATATATATATTTATATATATATATATATAAAATCATATATATACAGAGATAGAGAGATAGCAATAGGTAAATAGATATATAGATAAATATATAGATAGCTGATTGATACATACTTGAATGATAGATGATAGATAGACAAACAGATAGATTATAGATAGACAGATGATAAGTAGGTACGTAGATAGATAGATAGATAGATAGATAGATAGATAGATAGATAGATAGATAGATAGATAGACAGACAGACAAATGGTAAGTAGATACTTATATGGGAACAGATATTAGGTAATAGGTTATGAGGGAGAGATATGATGATTGATGAAGAGATGCTGCATAGTTAATAGAAGATAGACTGATGATACACAGATGAGCAATGTGTTATAAAGAGGAAGTTTTCTGACAGGTAGCAGAAAATGAAGATGAAATTTTTATAATTGTTCCATTGGAGAAAATTTAAAATTATGGAGAATGAATTTAAAGTACACACACACACACACACACCACACAAATATATGTACAATATATACTGTATATATTTATATATATTATTGAATATATTTATATACAATAAACTCTGGTCCAAGGGTGATTTCAGTATATCCTCTAATTACAACCTTTCTCATTCTGTACCAAATTTAAAGTCGGTGTTGTAGCTATGTCATCCTCCAGTGGTCGCCCCTCTGACCTTCAAACCCGTCCCATTGGCAGTGTGCTTTGAAACAATACACCTTGTCACATTCAGACATTAAGACTCACAAACTGAGCAGAAAGGTAATTTCCCGAGTTCTGGTGAATGAAACCTTCCAGGGACTAGAGTCCCCACAGCAAAGTGGGGACCTGGGAAGGGTCACCCTTACAGACTTTATAAACTTTTCAGTGTGCACCTAAGTATCTTTTACTTTTGAACCTTATTTTTTTTTCAGTTTTTAAACCTTATTTTTATTGTGGTGTGGGGGGAGATGGCAGTGGGCACCAACACGTCACACTAATGCGTGGCGCTCAGGACAGCTTGTGGAATCTGCTCTCTCCTTCCACTCTCACAGGGTTCCCTAGGGCCTCAGTCTCGGGTCCTCAGGCTTGCACACAAGCGCTTCTCCTAGCCCTGCGGTTTTGTTTGTCCTCCTCTCCAACCTGCTGATTGATTGTTGTCCTAGCTTCTGCTTCGAGTCCCTCAAGATTCTACTTTTACCAGAAATGTCACCAGACTACTCCCCATGCTATGAGAAACAAAAGTATAGCTTCTAAATGCTTAAAACTGTTACACATTTTCTCAGTTTGCAGAGAAAAATAGGGAGGTCTTGAAAATATAAAACAAAAGTCATATTTATTAATTCATAAAGTCATATTTATTAATTATGTGTTTTCAAGGAATGTGCATACTATGGACAGGATGCATTCAAAGAAGTATTTAGCACAATAAAGTTTAAGATTTGTGCACAGTGAGAACAGAGAACAGAAATGACTGCATTCAGCAGCACTCAGGATTGCTAGAAGGGATGGCACTTAGCTGAGGTAGTAGTGGCTTTGTCTGTGTTTTTGATGAGTCACTCTCATGCTAGAAAATTATTCTGTCCCCGGGCTCTGTCCTCAGGCCCGTGAGTTGTCCTGCAGGTGTAGACGGACACAAAGTGCACAGCTTCACGACACTGCCCAGGCCTAGGCGACAGCAGCGATGAGCTGGCAACTACAGCCTCCACTGCTGCCAGATTAGGTTCAAATCAGGTCACAATCTTCTACAGCACCACACCTCAGAAAGGGGGAGAGAGGCAAAGAAAGAAACGTTTTTATTCTGCCTGAGCCGGAGGGTGGTGGGGCATGCCTTTAATCCCAGCACTTGAACCTTATTTGAAAGCAACTTTAATTTCGCCTCCCATTAGTTCAGTGCTGGCATAAAGGAGTGTGACCCTTATTTTACACATTCCAATATTGCTATAAGCACTTAGTCTCAGTAATATTTTTTTTGTTCCTTTAGAATTTCTACCCAGAATGACTTGGTATATACAAACAGGGTTAGAATTATTTCTCCTTGTCCATTAAAGTGATTTCATTTCTTTTTGTCAAATTGTATTAACAAAGAGTTACAGTGTGATATTCAAATTGGTTATCAGGAGGGTTTCAGGATCCTTGCTTTGTTAGTAATCTTACCAGGAGGGCTGCTAACTTAGTGATGTCTAATTGTGTCATGTACTGCACCATTATTTGACAACTAGTCCAAATTTGCTGAGAAGTTCAAAGAAATAATTTCACCATCAGGGTTTTCAATCAAATGCTATTTAGTCTTCAGTAAGCTGTCCATTAGTAATTTGAATGTATTTACAATAGTGGTTTAAAGGTTGGTAGGAATTCCAGCACTGCTGCAGTCTCAGAGGGATTTTCTTTTGACATCTTTGTTGTCTGTATATGATTTGGGAACCTAAGATAGTGGATCATCTAAGGAAATCAAACCCTTGTACTCTGAGCTATTGCTGTATCACTGCGATTGAGTTCCTCCTTCGCTGTAGCATTGATAACTTTAGAAGTTCAGAAGCATATTCCCCTACTGTGGCTACTGAAGTGAATTCACAATTATAAAGACCAGTTAATCACTAAAAACCTTTTAGTCAGTAAGAACTGGATACTTAGCTAAGGATTTGTGTGTCTGTTTGTGGAAATCATGAAGGTCCTGTCTCTGATCTGCCTTATTCTCTGTGTCCTCCTTGCACAGGATAGAGGGGTGACAGATGACCACTTTGGAATGTTGGCCTGCAAATGGTGCACCTGATAACTTTGGTCTCTGGCTTCTCAAGAAAATGCCACCTCTCTGCAGGACACTATTCAAACCATCAACAGTATTATCCTTTTAGATTTTGTCTGGGGCTGAGTTGTTTCAGCGGATATTTGTAGTGAAACAGATACTGCTGATTAAGCTGTTAGTAGGTTTTTTTCATAGAGAGGGAAGTTTAAAGTGGGTCAAACAAAATGCTTGCTGAGCCAGGCGGTGGTGGCGCAAGCCTTTAATTTTAGCACTCTGGAGGCAGAGACAGGCGGTTTTCTGTGACTTCGAGACTAGCCTGGTCTACAACATCTAGTTCCAGGATAGCTGTGGGGAATGTGAGGGAATTTGGGGGAACTGAAAGCTGAGCTAAACAGTAAAATAACGTAGGAAGGTAGATGGTGAGGTCCTTCATATGTACTCTTCCTGGTATACTAATGAACCAGCTTGCCTCTATACTGGGCTTGAAAGACATATTATAACAACTAGATTCTTTCCTGTTTATGACTAAATCTGTTTCCCATGGATTGGGCCATGCTCCAACTGTAAGTTTAAGTACATGTGGTTCTATACTGCCTGTTCCAAGAAATGGCGACCATGTCTTTGTTTCTTAAGGTTATTATGACCACCTGTTGTTATGACTACATTAGGATAACTTGCAATCATGTCTTTGTTTAAAAAAAGTTGTCATGGCTGGGCGGTGGTGGCGCACGCCTTTAATCTCAGCACTAGGGAGGCAGAGGCAGGGGGATCTCTGTGAGTAATTCGAGGCCAGCCTAGTCTATAAGAGCTAGCACCAGGACAGGCTCCGAAGCCGCAGAGAAACCCTGTCTCAAAAAAAAAAAAAAAAAAAGAAAGAAAGAAAGAAAGAAAGAAAGAAAGAAAGAAAGAAAGAAAGAAAGAAAGAAAAGTTGTCATGATCAATTTCTTATGCTTATGTTCGTCTTCTGCCATCCTGCTTACTTGCCTGCCAAATTTTTCATTTGGTTACCTCTTACCCTCAAGCTATAAAAACCTCCTCTTGTCTGAGTCCAATGCTGACCTCTTGAACCCTACATTAGGGAGAGACAACCTATGTACATGAATTTAAAAAAGCTTGCTTTAATTAGCTGCTTGCTATAGTTTTGTTTTGGTTTTAATTCTTTGGGGATCTACCATCCAGCTCTCAAATAAATACATGGAGACATATTTTCACTTATGAATGCCCAGCCTTAGTTTTATTTCTAGTGAGCTTTTCTAACTTAACCCATTTCTCTTCTTCTATATTTTGCCTCTAGGCTTTTTATTTTTATTATATATATCTTTCTTTATAACTTCCTATATGGCTGTGTGGCAGGCTCCTGGCATCTTCCTCTCCTCCTTTTCTTGCACCTCCTCTATTTTCAAGTCTAGATTTCTCCTCCTATTTTTCTTTCTGACTGGCAACCCTGCCTAATCCTCTCCTGCCTACCTATTGGCCTGTCAGCACTTTACCAGATGAATCAGGTATTTTAGGCAGGCAAAATAACATAGCTTTATAGAGTTAAACAAAGGCAACATAAAAGAATATAACACATCTTTGTATCTTTAAACAAATATTTCACAGCATAAATGAATGTAACACATTTTACACTATTCCACAACACCTTGCTTTAATTCATTGCTAGCTTTAATAAATTTGGTTACGATGATTTGGGTCAGTCTTTCTCTTCAAATATTTAGGATTCACACCACGGCTACAGAGCTGACGCTTTTCTCTTAATTTGTGTCTGAAACTGACAGATTTCAGTCCAATAAAATTAGAGAGGGAGGGAAATTTGTTAGCCTGGGTGAAAATCATAAATCTTATTTATTTTCCATAGGAATCTACTTGTTTCCCAATGGTAAGGAACTTTTAGACTATTTTAAGTCTGAATAATTTTCATAATTTTGTAAAATTTGTTTTATCAAATTTTCCAGTAGTTTCATTGTTGTCCTGGAAGACTGTTTCAAACCCTTAGTCTGCCATCGTGTAAATTATCAATGACTTTACCTCTCACTCAGGCTGTGGAGGCTTAAGAGGTTGTCAGAAAAAACAAAAGCATGATTTGCTTTCAATGAACTTTTTAATTTGTCCATGATTAGAAGGCAGAGAGACATAAATGTTGGCTTCAGTGCAATTTTTCTTTTTTAATTCATTGAAGAGAAACATTCAGTGCTGTCTACATTTGGTATAGGTTCCTTCCATAGATAAACTTCTCTGGAAATAGCCTCCCTGACATATTCTTAGGTGTGTCTCCTCAATGATTCTAAATCCAGTCAATATTACATTATACGTAGAAATCATTGATTATTGGCTTTTATGAAATTGCCAAGTATGCAAATGAGTGTGTCTCTTGGTCTATTTTCATTTCTTGTGCCTTTTCTCGTGTTCCTTTCTTTATTCATTTTGTCATATTATAGTGTGATTTTATTATGTTATATTCCCTTAGAACTGAAAGTTGGTGGATTCAGATGAGAGGAAAGAGGGGGAGGATCTAGGAGGAATAGAGTGAGAAAAAACCATAATCAGAATATGTTCTTTATAAAATCTATTTTCAATAAAACAGAAAAACAAAATATCCATATTTGATGAAAAAATAATCTTTTAAATTTGTGAAATTAAAATATAATTACTTAATTTCTCCTTTTCCCTTTTGTTGGAACATGATACAAGACTTAATGAGTGCTTGTGCAAAAACTCCAAGAAAGTCAAGACAAGAATCTTGTGACCTCAGTTTTCTTTAAAAACAGAATTGTTCTTGGATTGTGGTTTTGTTTTACTGTGAGATGTAGCAGATAGGAGTGAGTTTCCTTCAGTTTTTTTTTTATTATAACTGGCTATGGTTCTTTGTTTATATACCTGCATGGAAAGCATGTTGTTGCCTCCTGAGGCTTACCCTCCACATGTTGCTTGCCTGCCATGGGCAGCTTGCACTTGTGAGTCTACACTTTCCTCAGGTGAGTCCTTTAAATCTCGGAGGATAACATGACTGATGCTCTGAAAAGTATTGATTATTCCATGCTATGTTAGCCTCCTCCTTTTCAGGCTCCATTCTCCCAAGTCCCACTGCTAGCTTAATGAGTAGGTGAGTGGCACCGCAAGTCAGAGACCTCAACTTGACTATGATATAAGGGAATGGGACCCTTACAGAAGGAGGTGAGTGAGAATAATGGATTAGAAACCAGGGAAGGCTTTGTCTTCCCTTCTGCTTGTGCATCATTTTAGAGAAAGAAACACAATTATCAAAAAGACAGTTTCTAGACTGCTTGCAAATTGTTTATGCTTATAATCCCTGGTTTTCAGAGGAAGGGACTTCATATGAAGAAGCATGGAACAGAATTTAAAGTGATATTGAAAAAACATATAAACAAGAGAGAAAGATCCCCATTCAATTTTGGGTTACTTAGGCATTAATCCCTTAAGGATTTTGATGTTTAAGGAATATAAAGAGGGTATTAATCACGAGGAGGGAAAGTGTAATTCTTTGAATGAGTGTAAACTGAATGATGAAAATTTAAAATTGGTAAAAGAAGGCAGAGAGAAAGAGAGAGAGAGAGAGAGAGAGAGAGAGAGAGAGAGAGAGAGAGAAGTCACATTCAGTCAAAATCAAAATCAAAATTAAAAACAGCACCATCAATACCTATTCTGACAACAGCCCTTACTGGACCCTTTTAAAGTCATACACAATACATTGAAGATGACCCTGAGGAGAGGAATTTAACAATCTTTCTAATCTTATATTCTTTACACTTCTAATATGGTTTTAGGAAAGCCAATGAAAATCTAACTGTACAACCTAGGTAAGCTAGGGCATGGCCTGGAAAAGGAATTCGTTTCCCAATTCATCCCCCACTTCAAGAGCTGTACTTGGTATTTCCAACACTAACCAATTTATTTAAAATTCTGGGAGGAAAGATTGCCCTGGACAGTCCTTAAATATTACCTCCACAGGCAAGAAAAAAATTACAGCTATTTGAATCCAACTAAAAGAATCATTTTTGTATGGTGTGTATTCATCAGTTTCCCAACTAAATTGTCTCCTGTATGTATGACAGGACAATAGGATAAAACTGTGGAGTTGATTCATCTACACTTTAGGAGCCAGAAACTAATAAGTGTTTACCTTACTTTTCTTGCCCAATTAGTAAATCATGGAAGACCAAGACCAAAAGTGAACAATTATGTGGATTTCATCCTTGCTATATTATATTACCCTTAACTAACAACCAAGTTTTGAGAGCATTACAAAACTCTATGGATTTTCAAACTTAACTTGCAGATTATTGTGGAAGAATAGAAAATCATTGTCTACCTGTTAAGCTATAGGATTTTCTCATACAAATTGAATTGGTGATTACAAAAATTGTTCAACCTTCTTCCATTCCACAGGTAGATATTTATTTTAATTATGGCTCATCTAAGTGTATAGGATGGATATATGGTTTGTAGTATAGAGGCCACTTGTTCATATCCTGGCCACCCAGATTCCCAAAATAATCACACAGTAACTATATTATTTAAATCACTTCTTGGCCCATTAGCTCTGGCTTCTTATTTGATAACTCTTACATATTAATTTAACCCATCTCCATTAATCTGTGCATCACCATGAGGTCATGGCCTAACAGCAAAGTTTCAGTGTGTCTGTCTCTGGCCACATATCCGTGGCTTCTCTCTGACTCCACCTCCCTTTTTCAACCATTCAGTTTATTTTTCCCCACCTAGCTAAGTTTTGCCTTGCTAGAGGTTCAAAGCAGTTTTTTTTTTTATTAATCAATGGTAATCACAGCATGCAGAGGGAAATCCCATATCAATGGTTCAGATGTTCATCAATCTATAAAAACTTTCCTCAGGGCAACAGGTAGAACTGATGATTTGATCCATCTATTATCATTAAATCATAAATACTTGAATATTGTTTCAGATTCTACTTGTAGTCTAGAATTATTTCCAGCAATAGACTCATATTTTTGCATTTTAACATCCTGGTTTTATTTTAGAAGTAAATAAACAAGTTAATGCATTAACCTGCCCTGTTTTTACTTCTCCAGAAGAAAATTGGGAAGGGATATACACAGACTGAACTACAGAAACATTACGAAATTTTTTCTGATTCTCCCAGCTTTAGCTTGTGAAGGAACAGGAGTAGAGGGTGGACAGTGGAAGTTTCCAGAAACTCCAGTTAAAGGGCAAAAGAAGACATTGACCACATCATCAGAAGTCAAGTCTGACCACTTGGGGCCTTGTGAAGGCCCTTCACACCAGGAGAGAATTTATTCTATGAAGTATACAAAGCCCTATGCCACAGAGAATTTCTTTCTGGTAATGCTAGCTGCTCTGATCTGTGCATCTGTGGTGAATGTGTGCATCGGTCTTATGCTCCCTGTTCTCGTTTGGTTCAACTGGCATATTGGATGAATCTAGCTGCTGTTATCTTTATTAATAACTATATTTATTACTAGACCTTAGGACTGGAATAGACTCATTCATTCATCTGAAGAAGAGACCGTGCTTAATTTTTCCTTGGTATTTGAATCACTTTCTGTTTGCATAGGACATCATAAAGTTTGTATTCCTATTAAAGACAAATATGGAGGTGCATTCTACAAGATACCAGAACTACTAATCATGTGGGTCTCTTTCCAACCTATTCTCTAGATTTCTCTGATCAATATAATATTTAAAACAATAGTACTGGGCACAGTTTAGACCTCTGTCCTTGGTGCATAGTGTTACACACAGTGCTTTCACTGTTCTAATGTTATTCAGTATGTTTATAATTTACTGGCGTATATAATATCTATGCATAAAAAGACCATTGGGTTTATGTAAATCTCAAATCAAAACTCCTCTGGATATCCTGTGAAGAATATGCCTGACTCCATAGTAAATGCAGGAGACATTTTTTAAAATGTTTTTTAAAAACAAGTTTCTATTTACTGTAAAAATTGAGTTGCTCTGTTTTCTGTAACCTGACCTTCCCCAGTCCAAGATCTTGGTTTGGTTTGGGGAACAATCTTATCCTCCCTGACCCTGCCTGATCCTCCCCGACCCTCCCTGACCCCCCTGACTTCTCCCTAATCACATGGTGGATGGTCACATGTTTTTTTTTATTTCCTTATATCCCCATTCTCTCCCTTCTGTAAACTACTATTTACTCCTTAAAAGAGGTCCAAGAGATTGATTCAGGGCTGTTTTATTTAATATGACTTAGGAGGCAGTAGCTGGTCAATTCTTATGTACACTCCAATCAAAATCAAGTTTGCCTCAAATTTGGCTCAATTTGTGCATATTTAAATATATATATTAAAAAGGAGATGCCAGAATGTGGTCTGAGAATACAGTTGAGTGGGATTTCTGAGTGCTTGTGAGAAAAATCCAAGAAATAAGTACTAGAGTCTAGTGAGAGCAGTTTCTTCAAAAACATGGAATTATTCTTAGGTTATGCTCCCATGCCCCTCTCGGGTATAGCGGATAGAAGTGAATTTATCTTGGATTATTAAATACAACTGACAATTATTCGTTTATATGTCTCTATAGAAAAACATGATTTTGCCACACTCGGTTTATGTACCACATGCAGCTTGTCTGCCACACGAGGCTTGTTTTTGAGACTGTACATTTTACTCAGGTGACTTTGTTAACCTTCAGAGTACAAATTGTCTAATTTTATGAATAACCTTGACTGTTGCATGAGACTTTAGTCTGTCTCATTTGGGGCTCTATATTTTTATAGATCCCACAGCCTTTAGAGAGGTAAAACCTTTCTTCACTCCAATCCTCTTTATCTAGAGCCCACATTAATCTGTACAGAATTACCCATGTAAAAGAAAAGGGAAGAGCAAATTATGACTGTCCCAGAAGTTTCTTTCATGGATACAACACACATTTAATATTTTTATAAAATTCACATTAGGTCAAAAATATCTTCTAGCCAATTTTTAAAATAATACAAACAAAAATAAACACAAATGTGCACAAACACAGAATTATTTGCAAATGTATACACATAAACCCACACAAAACATATACTCATATATGTACACACACATGCACATACATTAAAAACACACACAGATCTTCACATATACATTAACACATATGAAGACACATATACCCCATACACATGTATAGTCATAGACATGCATGAACATGTAGAAATTCAAACATGCACACATAAGTACACATATGCACTAACATCACAGGACACAAACATATACATTCACATTTATACACATATAAAATTATACCCATGTACATATACATAATTATGCCTACACACACATAAGCACACAATTATACATTTGCACACATTGATAAGTTTTGAATCCCTGGTTAATTGGAATCTGCCCCTGCTGATGTAATCAGCCCATCACATCAAATTAATAAATCCAGATTTAATATGAGCAAACCATTCCTGGCTGGCCCCAAGGGAAGATGAAAGAACCGCAAAAGGAACCCAAGAGATGGGGGCTTTTTAATGCCCTCCAGGGGTAGAGCCACTGATGGCAGGCTTTCTCAGGAGCAGAGTCTGGACTGAGGCAACTCTAGGAGAGGTTTCCTCTACTTGGTGCCCTGAGGGCAGAGTCCAAACTGGGCCCATGCTGGAGATTCCATACACACACATGTGTATACAAACGCACACATTCAGGTACAGATGTGTAAATGCATACATCTATGCATGTACACAGTTTACACTCATTTATGTACATGCATGCATGCTACACATACATGCATACTCACACTTCTGAAAGCACATACAGGTGCCTATATATAGGCATATGCATACACATGTACACTCACACTTATGTACAGAGAGAAAAAAAACATTCACAAAGGGAATGTCCATGCTTCCATGTTTCCTGATTCTTGTGGTATAGAAACAAAAATACACAGTGAATAGCACCTGATGCTATGAAACCAAGAGAGGACACTGAATGGCTGGTTTCAAGACATACGTTCACTGTGAAGAGATAGTGCCCCCTTGCTTTAATCAGAAGTCAATGAAACTCTATTTGAACTTCTCATTCATTTTAATTTTTAATTGTAATTGCGTAATAGTCCTATGTGTGTAATAATATTGCCTCACAACAATGTATGAGTCAAAAATCCCAAGGTTGGTCAATGAGAGATAAATTTGATTAAGCAAAGAAAACATGAACAGGGAAGAGCACATAGTCAGAGTTTATAGAGAGAGTAATGGCAAGCATTGTTGAGTTTGGATGATTGATAGTTCAGCATGGGCAAAAAATCATGCTGATACAACCAGGGGGCACTAGACCAAGAGAAGGTGGTATAAAAAAGACAACGTCTTTGGTTGTTGGTTTGTTTGGATCTTAATAAAACAAGTAGAAAAATACAACCTGAAATTAGTGAACCGGAACTTAATAATTGCTGACTATACCTGTAGATATCTAAATAGGAAGGCAGTAGGAAGGGAAACTGTATTTGTATTTAGTGGCCATTGGAAAAGTGGTGTTCTGTGAACCAATCCAGGATGCAGAATGAACAGGCAGAGAATGAATTGCATTGGTAAACATTAACTCAATATCCACACTACTTTGCTATAGAAACCAGGCCATAGTGGTGCACACCTTTAATGTCAGCACTAGAGAAGAATATAAGACAGGAGGAGACAGCTCTTACACTCAGTTTCATTCTGAGATTCCTGGAGGCAGGATTGTCATTTTGGACTGAGTTAGATAGAGGTAAGGGCCAGTTGCTGGCTGTTTTGCATTTCAGACCTTCAGGCTGAATCCCAATTTCTGTCTCTGGGTTTTTATTAATTGTGCTACAAATATAATGGTTGATACCATAAATAATTTACTGAATGATACTAAGAATCCTACTATAGATTAATATAAACAGGATAAGGTTAATAACTGCTTATTAAAGAGTAATCAGTAATGGATACAAATTTTATTATCAACAAGAATTTTAGTCAACAACTGAAAAGTAGTGAAAACATACATAGGAAGGATAACTGAGACTCTGAATAAAGGAGGCTGTCAGGGACTGTAGGCCCCAACATAGAAACTAGCTTTCCCTATTTGGACTGGTATGAAGGTGCAAGAAATAAATTAGACACAGTTCACACAGTCATCACGGAAGGGCATCTCAGGTTTCCTCCTCATCCTGAATATCTACCTGCGTTTATTAATACAAAGCATCTTTAATCGCCCCCCCCTCCACTGTAAACCAAGGTGGAAGCTCATTAATATTCACTTTCCGGGATGCAGGGCTAGGGAAACACCTGCAACTTAGTCATCGGATTTAGCAAACACCTCTCCCCAGGCGGTCTACATTTTTAACAAAGGAGAATAGAGCAATTCTTTCTGGCTTTTGTTAGTTGGCTATCTTACTTGTTTAGCAGGTAGCATCTGCTTAGTGGCCAGTGCCCCTGCCTGTAAATTATTTTATATGAAATGTGGGCCCACAGGAGGCCATGTTTATTAGGAAGTTCTTTGTATACAACTGTGCAAACCTAGCACCTGAGACATACAATGAACCAGAGAAAGTAAGGCCCCAGTGTCAGACATACGATATAGAATATGAGCCACCTCCCCTGTATGCAAAGTATATAATAGCCCCAGTCCTCTCAAATATCATACACGTCAAATCTTTCCATCTTCTTCTCATTCTGAAACACACATATGCACAACTTTGTGTTTTCACTGACCCTTTAAATCCTTTTAAAAACATCCTGCTTTCACATAGATTATCCACACACAGTTAATATTATAGCTCACATTTCAACATTGACCTCTGGTCTTTGATATACACTACAGCTTTCAAACATAGATGTTTTCAGGCCACACTAACCAATTTTGTGTGTAGCCATGAAGAAAGAGCCTCATGTGTTTATTGTCTGTGAATTCTATCAACCAAGTATAAAATTGTAAATGTTGTCCTTTTTAGAATGTATCTTTTTACATGTTCAGATAATCATGAGTTTTCAAATTCAACTTCATTTTAAAATGTGAATGTTAATCTTCTGAATGAATATGTAATATTTGGTAGCTCTTCAAATGATATTTGAATAAAATTTGTCAGTTAGTCCTTAACTTTTTTAACACTCTTTCTACAGTGTATGTAACATGTATTATATAATGTGGTATTCACAGAACAATCTAGTCGTTAGGTTCTGTGGTAACTGGGACTAATTAAGTCTGAGCCCTAACTTCAACAGCAAAGTTTCAGGAGATATCCTGAATACCTCATGCTCCATCAAGGCAAGCACTAAAACGTCACTTGCTTTGCTTGAATTAAAAAAAAAAAAATCCATCTTTCAATTAATTTTTTATATTACAATATTTTGGCTAATGCCTTGATAGTATGTAAGAATGATTGATTTTTTCAGAAGTAATAACATTAGTGCCTATTACTTAATATTTCCTATTATCCAATAGAATGTAAGTGGGGATTTGTGTCTGAATTATATGATAAAAAAGAATTGAAGGTATTAAAGATTCTTTTTAGTTCAGTTGTGATTTGGAGAAAAAACTGTAAGCAATTATATTTCTTAGTATCAGATAATGTGATTTTTCAAAGTTAAAAGATAATTGAATATATGTCAATCAATTTTAAAAAGAAGTCTGTAAAAATTTGCCCCTCTTGAAAATTGCTATTTAATTTTTTCTAATAAAGAGAACCAATTTGAACTATTAGCAGTAATGAACAAAAATAAATTGCATTGAACTTTTGCTTAGTGTTCAGGAGGTGATTTATCTCTCTTATATTACTTGACACAGGGATACAAAAGAATCAGTAACAGAATCCATTAAAAATAATTAAACACTCCAAATTAGCTAGCAAACTTTGCATTGCCTTCTCTTTAATGTACATCTAACCTTTCTTCAGAGCAATTAATAACACTCTGGTTTTTCTCTTAGCAATACACATAAGTATTCTAATTATTTTTAATGCACTACAAAAAATAACTCTTCAGTGTCTTTAATTGATATTTTTCTGAAAAGCTATAATGCTACATATTTTGCCTTTTTTTTGTTTTGTTTTTTGTTTTTTGAGACAGGATTTCTTTGTAGCTTCGGAGCCTGTCCTGGAACTAGTTCTTATAGACCAGGCAGGCCTCAAACACACAGAGATCTTCCTGCCTCTGCCTCTTAAGTGCTAGGATTAAAGGCATGCACCATCACTTCCCGGCAGGTTTTTGCCTCTTATTGGAAAATGTAAATAAATGTGTATTAGCAGAGTTAGCTTCTACTTCTTCTATGTAACTTAGGTTTTTCTTTAAAAACATTCAAATCATTTTCCTCTGCTTTTATATTTATCATTTACTACACTGATCTTTTCCTTTTTTGCTTTATTGTTCTATCTAAAGGAGATAAACTATTGATGTCACTTTCTATGTACATAGTTGTTTTCTATATATTTCTATAGTTGTTTCATATGTACACTATGATACATCATCTTACATTGTTTGTACTATCTACAAATAAGAATATTTTCCTGAAAATATCTCAAACTGACCTAAGTGCCTCTTCCCTGAGAACTACTTTTCATAGTACCAGAAGGCACTATACAAGTATTAAACGGGAAGAAACAACCAACAGTCCCACCTTGCTGTGAAGCCTCTGAACCACAGCAATGACCACCATTACAAGATAGCCCTAAAGATGAAATAGTGGTGAGGATATCTTGGCAGTAAACAACAGCTTTCTAGTTGGACTTAAGATCTGTTGAAAAAAAGCCAGGTGGTGTTGACATACACCTTTAATCCTAGCACTCAGGAGGCAGAGACAGGCTGGTCTCTGTGAATTTGAGGCCAGCCTGGTGTACAAGAGATAGTTCCAGGATGACCAGGGAACAAGGGCTACACAGAGAAACTTTGTCAAAAAAAAAAAAGAGGAAAAAAATCTGTTGAAGAAGAAGCAAGTCATGCCTTGTGCTTGAAGCCTAGTCAATAACTTAGGCCTAGTGGAGTCCTGGATCTTGAAGGAGAGCCTACAAATGCTGATACTTTACTGAATAATCCCTAAATAAATTCTAAATTTGTCCTTTCACCCACAACAATATGTAGTCTTCACGGCTTGTCAAGACCACTTCTATTTACAATAGATAGAAACTGTTACAGAGAATCACAACCAATCAAAATTCAATGTTTTAGTGCCTAGTCCCATTGGATACATCTACAAAACTACTTCAGCACCCAGGGTTTCGGGATCAAATTCACAGAGACCAGCCTGTCTCTGCCTCCTGAGATGGAGAATTTGGAACTTCTACCATTCTGTTGCAGAAATCTGTATGGTTCCAGATCATAAGTGTTACTCTGCTTGGCCTTGAGGAGAGACAGCACACAATAAACTACATCTATTCTACTCAAGCCAATAGTAAGTAGACCTAGCCTGCTCAGTTCCCCAGATATGATAATATTGGGTGCATTCAGGGTAGATTGGTTTTATACATAGGACTTTGGGCTTGTTAGTCAGCTTTCCCTCCATGAATGAGTTGAGCTGACAGCAAAGGAGTTGGAAATTCATGATAATGGAAACTTGGCCCTTTTACCCTCTGGGTGAAGACTTTTGAGTTTCAGGCAGGTTTCTCTCCTCCTCAAGTACAACTTTACTGTTTTCATCAATTCAATGGTAATGATCAGCTTTCAATTTTCCACTGTGTGAATAGACACACAATAATATATGTACCTGTTAATTTCTGCAGAAGTAAAGGTAGTATAAAGTTGCTATCATTCATGAAAGTAGTTCTGAAAATACCATTATTAAATTCATCTCACTTGGGTAATTATTAACCTGTAACTTAAAAATTTTAGTGATAATTAAAACATAGAAAAAGATTTCAAAGAGTAGTTGTGTTTTTTTCTTTCACTCTATATTTTGAGATCTTAACACTCTAGCATGACACTTTAGGTACATTTGTTGAAGGCAGAAGTTTAATCTGATCTCTGCTGGGAAACACTTATTTATACCTTTACCTAACCTGTGGAGCAACAGCTAACATGTCTGTGATCATGTGATTGTAAAAGTCAAAAGGAAGGACTGTCCAATTATAAAGAAAGTATGCTTTTGCTTCCAACAATCATGTGCATCTAGAAGGGGAGGTTAAATACTAATATATATCCACATTTTACATATATATGTTAAATATACTGTAGCCAAACAGATTGACTTATTTCTTTCTCTGGTGGTTTTAAGCAGAGATTCAGGTAGCCAAGCCTAAACTTAAAAATTCATAATAACTCAAGAAGATCAGCAAACTAATTTTAATGAGATACTAATTTTGTCAGGTCGCATTATGAGGATAAATTTTAAAATTAAAGGTGTATTTTTCCCAAGTAATCACCTAAAACTTGTCAGTAAAAAGTAAATATTCTATGCAATCCAATTTTTCTTTCCCTGGTGTTCCTTTTAAACTCCACAGGTATGTGCTTCAAAGCTCTATGGGTTTTTTTTGAGACTTTTTATTTAAAAGCATTTTTTTTTCCTCAGATACTTCAAGCATACAAGATTCTCATAGGAATAGGCCTCAACATTCCATTTGAAACAGATGAGGTTGCTTAGCAACCAATTTACCCTACCATCCCATCAGTTACAAAGACACTGATTCACACACCAAGACTGAAAACAGAAGATGAAAATAAAAAAAGTGAGCCTGTCTCTCTCCTGAAGAGGCAGCTTCTGCCTCTCTCTCTTCTCACCACTTCTTCCCTTCTCCCTCCCTAACCCACTAAATAAATACCCACTTTCTCTGCAAAAAAAAAAGTGAGATTCTTGTAGTATACCCATTTGAATTGAGATGAAATATTGAAGGTTAAAAGTTTCTTCCACAACGGTCCTCTTGTTTAAATTTCCATTGCTAAAGCATATGCATATCAAGATCTTCAAAGGGAACTTTATCTTTTGAACTTCATAAATTTCATTGGATTAAAAATAAGAAAGAGTAACTCAGGAGAAGCTGTATGCTGACATAGTCCCTAACCCATTTTGAACGGAAATTTTAAAAATTCAATAATAAAGAATAGGCAAAACACAAATAGTTTAAGAAACAGAGAATGAGTGGTGTGTAAGTGACTAACTCAATATAAAGACACTGAAAAACTTTGTCCTACACCCATAGCTCTTGGCAGTAGGATTTTACCCAAATAGTCCCTACTATTGCAAAGACTCAGAATTTAGAGTCGTGACTTAGGGTTTCCTCCCCACTTCCTGATGATGTTATCTGGGAAAAGTTACTGTTTAGTTTTAAGTTTCTTTCACTTTTCAATGAAACAACTGGCTTTCTTCATATTGTATCACTGTTATGAAATACTTTAAGTTGATTACTTCATGACAAAAAGAGATTTATGTTGAGCACAGTTGCCATCTCAGGTTGTGGTTTCTCAAATGCCACTTTCTAGGTGGGGTTCTAACCCAACCAACAATACCAAATTATATGAGACAGGGATAAAATGGGTATATATGCGTATCCACGCTCTTGTTTCTTTCCAGGAATGTAGCCTGAATGGCTATCTCCATTATGTGGATGGATGGTCCAACCCTCATACACACACTAAGTGTGCTCAGTAGTTTTAAACAGAACAATGAAATCTAGAGGTAAAAGTAGTGGAAGGAGAGAATTGGTTTTTCAGGAAAGGAATGGGGTAGATTTTATCCAAATGCATTGTATACATGTATAATATTCTCACAGTTTTAAGATATTCATCAAGAGAAAACTTTTACAGCATTATATGGGAAGATCTTGGTGTATTTAAGGACAGCAAAAAAGATTAAGGAAGCTGAAATGCAAAAGACAGGAAAGAAATTGGCCCATTGTTAGTCTTTGTCAAGTATTATAAAGGAAGCAGAGTCTTGTTCTAAGAATCTAGACAACTCTCAAAGGAGGTTCCAAATAGGAAAACCTTCCCACTGAAATAGAAAAAAATTTATATAATTTGACTAGTGGTGGTGATTAAAAGGACAAGAGATAAACATATCAATCAAAATCACAGGAGAGAAATTTAACTGTCTTTACTCATATTTTTTTACACTACTTAAAATACTTCATTAGTTCATTGAGTGTTTCATACAATATAATATTTAAAGGCTATTCTAATATTCATACTCTGCTCTCAACCTACTCAAATTCAAGCCATCTTTTTAAGTCATTAAGAACAACTTCTCTTGTTCAGCTGATCTTATATATGTGGTCTTCAACTGAATAATGACTCGTTAATCAGGGGCTACATTCTTAGAAAAAAATGAGTCATTCATTCCCAGAGCTAATAATTATCATTAGCTCCATGACTTTGTGTGTGATTTCATGCCCGTCTCACCTTTTTGTGCTAGGATTTGGTCAGGATTAGGTTTAAACATGATTTGTGCATGTTCCTATTATTTTTAAGAACTGTAATAATGACTAATCTGAACACAAAGGCCCATAAGTGAAAAAGTGACATAAACATTATGGAAATAACCACTTTCTGATTGATATTAAGACACATGGCAGAAGGTAAAATCCACACATGATACCATTTATTTGCCTAAGAACCTATAGCAAGATAGGCCATAGACCCTAGAAGAGAACCTCCTAATTTTATGTTGCTTGAGTAGACACAGTATTAAACTGACTCCTAATGTCTTATACCCCAAAATTACTGCACTCCTCAACCCTCATCTGATAAGCTTCTTCATTTAGTGAATGATACTTAACACAGTGGCCCATAACTGGCAAAGCATAGATAATAAGTGACTTCAGAAAGCTAAGCCAGAAGCAGAATATATGCATAGACCTTCCATACACCAGTCAATGTTTATGAATCATAGCAGATGGGGCAATGATCATAGGGCTAGAGCAAGGAAATTTATCTTCTGAACACAGTAGAGCATTTGCACACAGATTTTGTTTTAAGGATAATAGTTACTAGAATGCAGGCGCATAGTTACCAGAGATATATCTATACCAATATACTGTTGTTCTGTGGGAAATATGTTCATTTTTCAGTCACACCACAGCTAATTCAATTAGTTGGTTGCCATGTCTCTTCTGAGGAATTCAAAGAGAGAACAAACCCTCATCCCTATTCTTGGGAGAGAAAATTTGAGGTAAAATACTGACTGTTCCATCTAGCAATTCTCTTCTTCAATAATATATTTAGAACATTTATGCCTCTTTACCCTAGAAATTAATGTAGGACTCTCACTGTAGCTACTTATTCCAAACCTCTAGGCTGATATTTTGATTTATTGGCACTACGCTTATTTTAAGAAGTTAATTGTTAGCAAACCCAACATTCTTTGACCTTTACTAAATCTTCTTGAAATGTTTAATTACCCTTAAGGTGGCTGAAATATACAATCTGAATTTTTATGCACCACAAGATTTTTTAGTGTTAAAAAGTAGTTCCACTTTCAATAAACTTATCCTTTATGTGATGCGCAAGTGTGGGGCTCCACTCGCTGTAAAGATGCCATTATAGTATTTTTGTTTTAATTAAAATGCACGAATAGGGATTGTATGTATATGTCACTGGTATTCCATACAGATGATATAAGTGTAGTTCTGTAATACATAAGATTTTTGACAATTATTAAGCAAATATATTGAATGAACCATATTAGATGCTGAACAGTGAAATAATATGAATTCACTATTGCAGTAATGAATGACTCCATCCAAACATAAGAAAAAGAGTGTGGACCATTTTCTAAGTAGAAGTGATTCAGTAAGTACCTAGAAATTGCTTCCAGAGCTCAGAGCAGAGCACTAATAGCCTCACCTAAGTGATAAGTATGAAATTAGCCTCACTTTAAAAGACTTTCTACAAAACTGGTTAGTCGATAAATCTCTTTCCATTGCAGACTAAAACTAAATAAACTTTGCATTAATTCTGTTAGTGGTTCTTCATTGCATTTAATGCAGCATCAGTTATAACATCTGCTTACTATAGAGACACAGGGAAATCTAGAAGAAAACACAGAACAAAGCAGAGGCAAACTGAATTTACTGATTTTATTCTCCATTATTTTTGTGTAAGGAGCTTACGCATTACATGCATGTATTTTGGAATTTGTGTGGAGATGATGTCATATATCCACACATAGATAATGGGAAAGAACTCAGGCCTTATCTAATGATCAAGATAAAATATGAGAAGTTGAGTAGGTATTAAACATTGTGAACAAATGTTTTAATGCAGAATCTAAAAGAGTGGTTTTATTGTAATTCATTTATCTTCAATGGAATACAGAGATATTTTTCAATATCTGATGAGGGATTTTACTCTATATGCAGTGAATACCATTGGTTAATAAAGAAACTCTCTTAGGCCTGTGCAGGGCAGAATAGAGGAAGACATGGAAAACTAAACTGAAAGTTTAGGAGAAAAACGGTGGAGTCAGGGAGAAGCCATAAAGCCACAGCCAGAGACAGACATGCTGAAACTTTGCTGGTAAGCCACAGCTAAGTGGCACTACACAGATTAATGTAGATGGGTTAGTTTAGGATATAGAAGTTAGTCAGAAATATGCTTAAACTATTGGCCAAACAGTATTGCAAATAATATAGTTTCTATGGGGTTATATCTGGAGTCTTGACAGCTGGGAATGAGAAAGCAGCCACCCTACAACAAATTGGCACCAACGTGGCCAACTAAAATTCACTTAAATCCTGAGACAGTTTAGGAAGGAATTCAAGGCAAAACAAACAAATGAGCAAACAAAAACAGAATTAGGCGTGGCTTAACACCTGTCTCCTTTAAGGGAGGTTTTCCTGATTTAGCTGTAGCAGAAAAAATGTCACATGGTTTTGAAACAATAACTTTCTGGGTCATGCTGCCAGTGCAAACTCTGGCTCTTTCAGGAGGTCGAGCATTCAAATGGGGTTTGTGGGCAGTGTTCAGCAAGTTACTTGGTAGCAACATCGGGCAACTGGTTATCAGAGTTGAGGTGATGAAGATCGCTCCTATCCAGCAGTCTTAGGAGCAACAGACTTACTTCAACCATGTTGGCCTGGGCAGAACAAGCAGACCGAGCCTTATTTGCTCTAACAATGCTGCCACTTAGGTTTTTAAGAAATGCTTAGCATTTTAAGATGTCATCCTGTTCAGAAAAGTATTACAGATACACAATAAGGACAGATTCTGACATAAATAAACCTCTAAATGAGACACAGTAATTTTAAAACAGGGCTACCTAACCACCCGTATGGTTGTCACCATTGTAGATGAGCTGACATTTCTCTTTCTCAAGAGATTTGTCTTTTTAAAAGAGAATCTTTATTAATTTTGATGGCATCCATAGTTTTTCCTCTTCTGTGGAAACAAGAGTGAAACCCCTTCTCCAGCGTAGCACATCTCCTGGTTTCCATTGTGAAGTCAACACATTCTTGAAATATACTGGCTGATTCAATTCAGAAGTTTTTTTCCATTATCCAATGCCTCTCTGCTGCTGATATTCCTTTCTCATTAGCATTAAGAAAATTCAAGGTTAATAAAGCATTATGCAATCTATTTCTGGGGGTATTTTCCATCCCTTTATGTTTGTTCTGTATATTTTTTATAGTACAATTTGACCTTTCCAAACTGCCTGACCTGTTGTGTGGCATACCTGTAATATGTTTTATGTTATAGTAAGCAAAAACCACTTTATTCACGTAGATGGTAGATACATATGCTGGGCCACTGTCTGCTTTATTTGTGTAGGTATGTACCCATGATAACCATAACTTTTAATAAATGTCTGATTATTGAGTCAGCCTTTTCTGAGCTCAAGGCAGTTGCCCATTAGAAACCTGAATAAGTGTCAATTGTGTGGTGTATGTACTTTAATTTTCTAAATTCTTCAAAGTGTAACACATCCATCTGACAGATTTAATTGCTTTGAGTACCCTTTGAGTTGCTCTCTGCAGGTAATGGTATCTGGTTATAGGAAGAGCAAGTAGGGCATCTTATAATCTCATTAGCTTGTTGCCATGTAATAGAAAACTCATTATTTAAACCTTTGCTATTGACATGATGTTTCTTATGAAATTCAGAGGCTTTCAGCACATTTCCAATCAATAATTAGTCCATTTCTGCATTATCTTGAGTTACATTACCTGGCAGACCCATATGGATGTGTGTTATGTATATGGAACAGAACCTATTCCTGATTATGTCTTGAACATGAATGAATAATGAAGTCAATTCCCTATCATCTAGTATAAATTCAGCAGTTTCAATATGCAAGACAACTCTTTCTGCATATTGTAAATCAGTAACTATGTTGAGAGGCTCTTTAAAATCCTCTAACACAATGAGGCTAGCATATAACTTTACCTTTTGGACAGAATTATAAGGGCTTTATTCCAGCTTATTTAATTCTTCTGATTTGTAACCTGCCTTTCCTGATTTACTTGCATCAGTGTAAAATGTATGGGCTCCAGTTATTGGTGTGTCACGTACAATTCAGGGGAAGGATCCAAGTAGTTCTCTTTATAAGGTTACTTCTATCACTTTGGGATAATTGCTGTTAATTTCTCTCAAAAAATAGCATAAACTCTTTGTCAAGGTTCATTATCTTCCAATAATTTTTTAATTTCTTCAGCAGTAAAAGGCACTATAATCCCTGCTAGTTGATGAAGTCTCAATTTTCCTTTTATAAGTAATTCAGAGATATTTTCCATATAAATTTTTAATTTTTTACTTGGTTTACATAGTAAAATGATCCATTATAAGATAATATCTTCCCTCTGCATTAAAATTCCTGTAGGGGAAATTATGAAAGGCAATTTGACTAGAGTATAATTAAGTTTTGGATTCATCCTTTCCACATGTGCCTCTTATAATTTTTCCTCAACAATCGTCAATTCTTTTTCCACTTTAGTTGTTAATTCCTTGGGACTATTTAAGTCTTTGTTCACCACCTAAGGTTTTGTTTATATGAATTGATAGATCAAATATTATCCCAACAGCTGGTCATAGACTGGAAATGTCTCCTAGCAATCTTTGAAAGTTCATTAAGAATCCACAGTTGGTCTCTCCTAATTTGTGCCTTTTGTGGTCTAATTTTCTGTAAACTTATTTTGTAACCTAGGTAATTGACAGAATTTCCTCTTTGTATTTTTTCAGGGGCAATTTGTAATTCCCATTTAGGCAAAATTTTCTTCTTCAAACATTCTAAAGTATCTGCATTTGAGTCAGATAACAAAATGTCATCTATGTAATGGTAAAATATAGATTTAGGAAATTGCTTACATATTATTTCCAATAGCTGCCTTACAATGTATTGGCATAGGGTGAGGCTACTGAGCATTCCCTGTGTGAGGACAGTCCGCTGGTATCTCCTAATAGGCTAAGAATTATTATAAGTAGGCACTGTGAGAGCAAATTTTTCTTTGTCCTTTTCTTGTAATGGTATAGTGAAGAAACAATATTTTTAATCAATTTAAATAAAATATAAGAGGCCATCCTGTTGATAATAGAAAGGCTGATGAATTCCAGATTGTAGAGGGCCCATAGGGTGAATAACCTTGTTGATAGCACTTAGATCTGTCACCATTTTCTATTTTCCAGATTTTTTTTTTAACAACAAATACAGGAGAATCCCAAAGGCTGGTTGATTCTTCAAGATGCTGAGAATCTAGTTGCTCCTGCACTTGCTGTTCTAAAGCCTGCGATTTGTCTTCTGTTAAAGGCCATTGTTTAACCCATATGGGTTTCTCAGATAACCATTTTAAAGGCAAAGCCATTTGTAAAAAGTCACCAAAAGGTTCTGTCTGGCCCTGCTTAACCATAGGATATGATTCAATTAATTTTCCTTGTTCCAGAATCCTGTCCTAAGAATTTAAAGCTGCTCTGCTACATAGGGACAAGGTGTGTTAGTCATAGTGAGCGTGTTCCTGAGGATCAAAGTAAAGACCCTTACCAAGAATTAGATCTTGGAACATCTTAAATCATTTTGCTTTCCCCTGTTATTCTAAAAGTTTTGCCTCTTCTCTCTAATAACACTTTCGAAATAGCTGAGGCCCATCTTCTTTGACTGCCGAGATTAATTGAAACCAATCATGTGGAGAAAGCCTTATTGGTTGAAGCCCACGATTTCACCATTTCCTCAACAAAAGGCAAATATAGTCTATAAGAAACTATTGCTTCTTTATTTTTTTTTAGATTGCTCATTTATATTGGTCATAGTATATTCTTTGATGACCTTAGGTACTTTGTACCATATTGTCTTTTTATATTTCCCATGTAGATTAGATCTATGTATGTCTCTCTTAGGGTCCTTATTGTTGACTAGATATCAAACCATTTTTAATGTGATAATATGAAAAACAAAACTAACTCTTTAGAATTAAATAAAGGGTTGTAGAAGGAAAATCACATATTTTTTGCAGAATATCATCTATAGTACGTGCAAAATAATTATTGAAGTTCTGAATAATTATGTTATCATCAATTTTTTTAGTTTTTCAGGTCTTATCTGTCATAAGGCAATTACAATGACTGGGAGTAGGTGTGCAATAATCATTATCAGACAGGAGGTGTTGCAGTTACAGCTGTGTGGCCAAGAGATGCTAGCAGCAGTGAACAGCAGGTGTTGCTTACTTAGGTACTGAAAAATATGCTTTGTTTAACAAATTAATGGCAGTTATTAAAGTGATGAAATGCTTCTGAGAGATGTGGCCCAGGATGAAAAGAAAACCCAAAATTTTCAGTCAGTGCCAGTTGCGGACTGTGTGCTCAGTGGTGATCACAGGCAACAAAGAGTGTGTGTGCCTGCTTAAATGCACCAAAACACAGCATGTTGGTCATAAACTTGGGAGTTCTGGGCAGCAGCCTGCTAGGTCTGGGTGTCAGCAACAGCTGTGTGTGGGAGAGTCAGTGCCCAATGCACCATGTGGCTGGGAACCAATGACAAAATGGGTGGAATGATCCTTATGTTTGGGTTCCAGATGATGACAGATGTTACAAAACAATCCCACACTACTTCAGAATTACATATAATAAAGGGTCATTTATTTAGGGACAGATTCATTGATCACAGTCCTAGATCATAGTCCTTTGCACAAACAGGGGACAGGAACCGAATCTAGCAGCCAGAAGAGAAAACCTGAAGCAAGAGAGCAAGTATACACTTTACAGCTGCATTTATAGTATAAGAGACCATGCCCAAGTGGACCAGTATCTTAAAGGCTATTGGTTGAAGGCGCTCCCACAGCAAAGTGCCCTACCAGTTCTTAAATTAATATCCTCTAAATGTTTTCATAGTACAGTAAATGAGATTACTAACCATTCTTATTTCATAGATCAGATGATAAAGAGTTGTCATTGGGTGGTGCTTGAGGCACATCTGTTTGAGAAATGTGGGTTCAAGAATATGATTAACACTTGGGTTCACTGGGACATGGGAGTTTGAGTTTGCAGGTATGGGCCTCAGAAGCATCGTGTATTCTGGGTCTACAATACCTCTAGGCCACTGTAGCAAGCTGAGAGTTTGAGCAACCAGCACATAGGACCATGAGCAATCTAGTATAGGTAGAAGAAACTGATGCAAGAATATGTTGATCTTGTATCTATGGAGGTAACAGGAACCTGGGATTTTGAATATTGGCCAGGAGATTAAAAACAGGGTGGAGGGGAGACTTGCTGAGTTCCTAGGGTTGCAGGAATCTGCATCCCTAGGAGTTGGTACATGGGAGTCAGAAAAGCACACAGGGCAACTGGGTCTAACCTGGCAGTGTGGATAGGCTAGATCTAGATCCCAGGGCTGGGACAAATCAGTCTGTGTTGCCTAGATTGGGTACCTGTTCTAAAGTTAGTTTGGGCACTAATACTGCATGAGCAGTTCCCACTCATTTAAAATGACCTTTTCTTCTCACGTTAGCTAAACTGGGATAATGCCCTTCTTGAGTTCTTGTGATGATATTTTGTTTCATATTTTTAGGATTCTTTTTGTAGTGTTTATTGTGAAAATATCTTGTGAAGATATTTTGTTTCATAATTTTATCTTTCTTTTTGCAGTACTTCTTTATTTATTATTGTGAAATATGAAATTGCTATACTGCACTGACTGTCCAGCTACTAGCTTTTTAGGTCAAGCTTATTTCAAGTTTACAGCAGTATTTCTGCTTCAGCCTCCCAAGTTTTAAATTACAAGTGTGTACAATAATACCTTGCTTTGGAATATTTCTTCCCTTTGTTTTTTTCCAAACAATTGAGCACTAATAAATTTTATTCTACCAGTTTGCCAATGTTCCTATCAAATATAAATATTAAGCAAAACTTTAGTCTACCTAGCTGTGTGAATTGCTTACAAAAATGGATGGTGATAGAGCAATTTGTATTAAATGTTTAACAACATCACTTTAAGCTATTCCTTTGCGTCTGCAAAAGATTTTGGTTTTGTGCACATACAAAAACAAAAATACATAAATATTGGATATAAAATTGGACTTCCTAGAGAAAGACTGCACAGAATAGGGGTGAATAAATGTTCATGATAGTAAGATACAATTAGGCTTTGTCTTGGAAAGAATGTGCTAGAAGTGACTCATTAATTTTTGTACAGAGAAGCAGTTTGTAGATCAGTGGTTCTCATCATGTGGGTCATGACCCTGTTGGTGGTGTTAAGAAACCCTTTCACAGGGGTTACATATTAGATATCCTCCCTGTCAGATAATTACATTAAGATTCATAGATAACAAAATTACAGTTACAAAGTAGAAATAAAAATAACTTTGTCTAGCTACAAGTTGGGCACCAATTGTTGTCAGAGGCTGCTTGTTCATTTCCTGGCCACACAAACTCCTGAAATAATCACACAGAAATCTGTATCAATTGCAATACACTTTGACCAATAGCTTAAGTGTATTTCTGGCGGCTAACTTATATCCTAAATTAACCCATTGCCATTAATCTGTGTATTGCCACGTAGCTGTGGCTTACTGGGTAAAGTTCCATCTCTGACATCTGCCCCTGGTAGGGCTACATACATGGTCTCTCTCTCTCTCTCTCTCTCTCCATATATATTTCAGTTTGAATGTATTCTGTTAAGCCATTGGCCAAAAGCAGCTTCTGTATTAGTCAATAAAAGCAACACATACACAAAAAGACTTCCCACACCATTGGCCACATGGTGAGGAATTTATGGTGAGGAACTCTATTAAAGGATCAAAGCATTAGAAAGTTTGAGAATCACTATTATAGATTTAAAAAAGAAGCTGGAGAAAGTAATATAATCACTCAGGGAACTTTTATGGAATACAGGAGAGCAGGGTTTAGTTTATTAATTCCTCATTACACACAGCGGAATGCCTTCACCTCGACATGTGAACCTAATAATGGGATTCCTTAGACAGACCATAAAGAAGTGACCCAGTGAGAGTGGCATGTGGACTGCAGCAGGCGTTATGATTTCCATGTAAAACCACAGTTATGGGTTTTGTTTCAGTTCTGCACTAATGTCTGTGAGCATTTGACTATGAAGTTATAGGTACAGTAAGAATTGAAAATAAGTTTCTCATTTTAGAATGGCAAACATTTCCTCAGAACAGGAATACTGTATCTGTGCGCAACAAGCAACAGATGATAAGATTGCAGATTTTTCCAGAATGGAAGAGCAAAATGTCATAGAAGAATGATGTTGACCTTACTGGAAACAAAACCAATCAACCAAGCCATCCCCAAAGGTTTGAGAGCAACAACAATGTTATCCTAAATCCTTGCCAGGGTTTTGTGGTCTTAAAAATATCATGTTTTTAAAACCCAAATAATTTGCCTAGATTGCAAAATGAAGGTATTGCCTGGTTTAAAATCATTAAATTTCAGGTCTAGGTAACAGTCTTTATGGCTAGTAGGTCTCTCTACTCTTCCAGAGGATTGAAGCTCAGTTTCCCATACCCACAGCAGGCAGCTCTCAATTACTTGCAACTCCTGCTCCTGGGAATCTATCTCCTTCTCTGGCTTCCTGAGGTACCTGAACTCACATACACATATCCAGATATACAAATCCATATAATTAAAAACATTTACCTCCCAGCTTATGAAGAGCTGCCAAAGGCTATCAAAGCTCTTCATGTATTTTTAATGTTTTGAACACTTTCTCTAAATAATTAAAAATAAGCATTTTAATGTAATATAATTGTTAGTGACATTACTGTGAAGGCAATTAGAGCTATTCTAGTCTACTTGAATGCTTTATGCACCTGTGAGCCAAGAACCTCTCCTTATTCACTGATGGTTCTGGCAGCAAGTCTTACCTACAATAGCTCTGCAAGACAAGAGATACAAGAGCATATGTCAACTTTCTACTCTTTAAAATGCCTCAGTTAGAGTCTAACAAAAATGGCACCTTCCTGCTGGGATTTCTGTGAAGACTTGAACCTGTCATATTTTTTGTGTATGCTTGCTAGCAAGGTGCTGGAAAACATCGAAGCATGTGTTGATAAAATGTTAATGAGTGCTTTCAGGTGTTTTTCTTTTTGTTTGTGTCCCTAAAGTTTACAACATAAAGATCTCAGAATAGTGTTTTTCTTAATGAATCTAGGATAACACTCATGCTGTGAAATCCATTACATGTCTGAGAATTTTCAGTTTAGATTTACCATGAAGAACATTGCTTTCCTGATGGACTATAACAAAAATAGAGGACTGTAATCTTCCTAGAGGTTCACTCCATATATTTACTCTGTAAGAAGTTACAAATGCACCACAAGAAAATGTAGCCAAGACCTAAATCCATCTTTATTGTGGGAAACACTCATATAAATTTGTTCAACCTGATTTCTTCAAGTCGGACTCTATACAGCATCCACATTTGTTCTCTGAGTAAACTTTGGGGAAAAGTAAATTCTGTACATCAAAGATGTTAGTGACTTTTTTGGTAAGCCATATTGATAGGAACAGAGGGTTAATTATCTACCCTTTCTGCTGCTAACATTCCAGAGTAATACTTTTAAAACTTTTTTCCTTGTAATTCATAAAAACTCAAGTTCCTTTATTTTTTAGTTTTAATCCATTTGATTAAATTGGATTAAATTGGAACTTTGCATTATTTTTGTCACTAAAATATTAAAAATTATTTCATAAAGTATCAAAATGAACAGATATTGGTAGCAAACTGTCATTTCCTTACCCATTCCTGTTAAAAATCAAACTTGATCATTATATTGAGATGTATTGTTTTCATTTCTTTCTCGTATCTGGAAGATTTCATTAATTTTTGTAACAAATATATGTTCAGAATGACTTTTGTAAGCCAAATTACTTCTGTTTTCTCTTTAAGATTATTTGAAAGTTTGTTTCCTATGAGAGTACATTAAAATACAAAAGAAAGCTCATAAAAGTCATAGTTATCATGTGGTTCCTAGGATATTGTTTGTTTGCCCTTGTATCACCACCAGAAAACATAATAGATTTTTATCTGTAAAGAAAGGCTTCCTAAGGGAAAAACACATCTCTCTAAAGGTGGTAAACAAGGCACAAAAACAATTGCAATAAGCCTTTTATTGTAACCTGAAACACTAAGAAAACTATTTCTGTCTCAAGAGAACCAGATTCATGTTAGACAAGAGAATTGCCAGTGTGGACCTGGTGGATAATGTATAAAAAAGGGGGCTTGGTTTCTAGGGCACACAGGCCCTGCCATCTTCATCATTAGGGTCACCTACTCATGTCACATCTTACAATATTCCCTATTTGCCCCAATCCTGAGGGTGACTTCTATCATAACATATTTTTATCAAAAATCAGAACACATGATGGTTTCCATATACTGACTCCCCCTCTCCTACCAGAAGCCCTTGTCTGCACTGATACCACAATTTGACCTTTAGAAATTGTTCCTTCTGAGTTTTTTCACATGCATGCTCATGTTCATGGTCATGTTTCATGTTCCTCCTCATGAAAGACTTTTCTAGGACTGTTTTACACTAATTGCAACTATGCATCAAATTTAATTAGATAAAAAATGTGTTCTAAATATTAAGAATAATTGATGAATTTGCTATAAATATTTCTGTAGATCCTTCTAAGCTGAGTAGAAACTTTATTTCTTAATCCTAATTCTTTGAAGTCTTTGCTTCATGTAAAAGTTTGAATGAGAAAAATTCTCACTAGGTCGTGTGTTTGAACATTTGTTCTCCAACAAATGGTGATGTTTGGGTTATTTAGGTTGTGCTGTTTGTGACATTTAGCAGGTGGAGGCTTGCTGAGAAAAATAGTTCATGGGGATAAGTTTTGAAACTTCATAAAAATCTCATTTCTTTGTGTTCACTCTCTCCTTTTTCCTCTCCTCTCCTCTTTTCTCCTCCCCTCCCCTCCCCTCGCCTGTCCTCCCCTCTCCTCTCTTTTCTCTTCTCATATTCTCTCCCTTCTCCTCTCTTCTTCTTCCACTTTCTTTTTTCTTTCCCCAACCCATCTCTGTCTCCATGTCTCTGTCTCCCTATGTTTCAGTCTCTGTCTCTATTTCTGCTTCCTTATGTGGATAAAATATAATCAGCTATTTCTTCTCTCACTCCCATGCCATGCCTTACCTGCTCTGACAGATCCTATTCCTCAAGAATTCAAACCATAATAAACTCTTTCTTCTTTAGGTTGCTTTTGGTCATGATATTTAGTTACAATAGAAAGTAATATACACACCACAGGAAAATGAAATCATCCTTCTTAGTTATAAGCATGTGCCTAACGAAGAAAGCCAGAACTGAAACTTAGTTTCAACCTAAAATGAAGATTTATAAATGTGTATTTCACTCTTTTAGCTGCAAAGCAGCAATATACATACTTTTAAAATGATATTTTGTCCAGAATGACAACTTGATGGTTTCTATTTTTAATCCCAACAACTAGGGTCTGAAACAAGAGGACTGACTCAAGAATGTGGCCATCCAGGACTACACAGCAAGTTTGAGACCAGTCTAGGCTATAGAGTAAAACCCTGTCTTAAAACTATCTCTCTCCTCTGCCCCTATCCCTTTTCATAAACACACATCTATTTCTGCCTATCATCTATCCACCAATCTATGTATGCATCATCTTTCTATCTACAAATCTATAGCTCTCTGGGTAATACAGTGAGGCCTTGTAATAGAAAGTAAATACAGAAACACAAAAGGAAACTAATTTAGGGTATCAGCCGAACAGAGGGTATCTGAGAAACATTTATTAATGGGTTTATCATGTAAATGCTAACTTGCATCAATGATGGTTTCACATGTCCAATTGTATCATGTCTGTCTTCGACATTATACAGTTAAATTAAAAATTGCTCTCAGAATACTAAGGACACAGTTACAAGTATGGTAAATAATGGTCAATTACTCCCATTGTAATACTATCATGGTGTAGTCTGACAGAACCTTATAAGCATTGTATGTGCCTAAGTAAGACTAGATTAGTAATCAACAACAACAACAACAGCAAAAAACTGCCTTAGGGTGGAGCTCTTATCCCTGAGTGTCCCCTCAGTGATGGCAGCTACATCTCAGCATGTACATAGCATCTAAGTAAATCAGTGAGCAGCTGAAGGTATTTAATCAGACAGGTAACCTCTCTCATAAGGTCATCATTGTAGTATTGAAAGTACTGTGAGTGAGGAAAAAAAATGGAAAACAAAATCTTTAGTGTACTTATTTGAAGCAATTTACTTTTTTCTTTCCAGTCATTCAGAATGAAAACAAATGTATGATTGTTATGCACTGATCACATATGTATTTCAAACATTATTTTCAAAAAGGAGTTTGTTGTAGTAGTTTTGGTGTTTATTGTAATACCTGGTGTTTTAAAATGTTACAATACATGATCAAGTTAGGGTTTTTTCATTACATGATAAAATGGCTATCTTTGTGGTTTGAGAAAATCTGTGGCAAGGTTATCCAGTCCATTAGTTATCTCATTTTCAATGCTGATTCAAAAATATGGGGCTTCTTACTTTATTTCCTTCATCTTCTTGAAAAGTGAAGTAGAATTTTATTTTTTCAAAAATCTAATTACTTCTGTAATTTGAATGAAAAGTGATTTTGCTCTAAAGGAGTATAATCGATTTTTATCTGGATTCAAACAGACTTCTTTATATAGTGAAACCAATTTAGCCAGCATGAATAGGAAAATGACATAGAAATTTGGAAATATTTAGTTAAGGGAACTAATTCCTAAAGTTAATCAAACTTGAGGTAAAAACATTTGAGCAGTATTTCCCTTCAGCCACTAAAAACTGTTTTTCTCTACAAAGAATGGAGAAATAAAATCATGACACCTTTGAACTATATTTCTGAGTCATGGCTCTTAAGACCACCAGGGTCACCTGTGTGTCTAAATCCAGTGTTAAAAATGCAGCCCTGGGCTGAGGAGATGACTTAATGGTGAAGAGCTAATTCTTCTCTTACGCCCAGCATCACACCAGGAGGCTCCAGGGAAGCCTGATGCTCTCTTTTGACTTCTATGGTCACCAAATTCACACATACATATCCATGCACAGGTCATACACATACACTTTACAATAATACAAATAATCTTTTGAAAAATGTCCATAAGCTAGGGGTGTAGCACAGTTGGTAGAGTTCTGGCCAAGCACTGGCAACATCTGGCTTAATCTGTAGCATTGTGTACATTGGGTGTGGTGGCACATACTAATGATCCCACTCTGGAGCAGTAGAAGATGAAAGATCAGAAGTCTAAAGTAATCATTCGCTATATAATCAGTTTGATACCACACAAAACCCTATCAAAACAAACAAACATCTAGTCATAAAATTAAGATAATCAGCAAATTGATCCATTTTTTAAATTTTTATTTTCTTATTGATATAAGTTCTTCTTAAAGTCTCTGTTCACTGGTTCATGTATTGAAACATGTCATAAAACAAAAATATAACACACACATATTTAGTTGTAAACTGTATCTCAAACACAAATTGAACAAAAGTTTAGTTAACTAACATCTGCATCTTTTCCATGAAGACTGAAAGTTCAAACTGGTTCTGCAGAGATATTGGTTAATTATAGAAGATACATCGTATAATCATTTGCACAGTGCAAATAAAGGACTGCGAGAGAATGGCAATCTGTCTAGTGTAATCTAGAGCTTATCTGTTCTGACATTAACACTGACGATACAGACTTCATCTGAGCTCATCATCCCACTACTACTACCTACTATGTGACAATCACTCATGGAGAAAATTGTCTATGCAACAATAGTCTCCAAATTGACTTAAAGCCACAATTTATATTAAAGATAGCAGATTGAAGGGGAAAAAATTAAAAAAAATTGCAAAAAAAGCTTATCCTAGAAAGATTACTGATTTTTAGAAGCATAAACTAAGTATCATTACTTTTCAAATCAAACATCATACCCAGGTCCTGAGTTGACATTATTTGTAAAGGTGCATTTGTGCCCAACACCATGGTGCTCTTCCTCAAGCCATGAGACATATACACAAGCACACTGGCTTACTTTCTTTCATCATTTTTTCCACTGTGAATCTGAATCAATAATGTTTAAAATAAGATTGGTAAAGTAGGAGAATCTCAATATCTCTAAGTCTACGGTGTCAATAAAATGATTGTGCTTTTCTGAGCTACAGTTACTTTATTGTGTAAAGAAAGAAAAATTGAAAATATATAAAGGTTAGAAATATCAATAAATAAAATGGATATAAATGCTTTCATATAGGACTTAGTACATATATGTATTCTATAAAAAAGAACTCTAAAATAAATTAACTTATCATATTTGAAATAAATGGGTGAATATCTTACAAAATTCCACTTAAAGTAAGCATTAAAATATACTAATTTCATACAAAATGCTCCTTGTAATGCCACAGATTATGACTACCTTGTAGCTCTCAAGAACAAAAGATAACTCAGAAGAACTTACAGCTAAGAAGATAAATATGTGGGATTTCAGATGCCTGAGAAAGGATCTATAACCTCCTTAGGATTCTGATCTACGTGGTGCAGAGACATTTGAAAACATCTGGACTAGATTATTTCTCTCAGATAGGAAGTGATGTTTTACTAAATGCAATATGCACACCAGTTTCTCTCTCCCAGCTGATTATCAAGGGACCATTCACTCATCTGGGTCATAGAACTGGGGGAAGAAAGTTGGAGTCCAAGTGTTATGATGATTTTATTCAACCAATGAAGAAAAGTATTCACGTGTCTAATACAGAACAATAAATAGTCTAATATATCTTCCTTATCTGATTAACATTCTACATCAATTCATTTTTAAGTTACTTCTTATACTTAGAATCTCAAGTCTGTTGGATCAGTAAATTAAAAGTAAAATAATTAAATGATTCCTGATGTAAAAGATAACATTTTCAATGATAAAATGAACACGAGCAAGGAGTAAAGGATTTGCTTAGGTAGGAGCTTAAGTCTTCCTGAGCATCTTCAAGCTAATTTGTATCTGGGCTCTGTCCAAATAACCACACACTTCCTCTCCTTCCTAGACCACAGACAGGAGGAAACCATGGCCCTGCCTCAGTACTGCCTCTGACTCATCCTAATCAACTGTGAATATCTTTTCTAGATTGTACACTGCTGAAGATGTTTGTAAGGATAAAGCAGGGTGTCACGTGCTCTGCAATGCAAATGGTGTGGAGAGCACCATGTAGACTCGTAGGGGATGAAGTGAAGTAAAACACAACAGACTACATAGTAGCTCTATTACTAGTCATCTGGGCACACACTTGCTTAGGTTAAAGCCTTCATTAATAAAGGAATGTTTTGTATAAGCAAGGACTTGACTCCAGAAATTGGCAATGAATCTGTCCTAATGATCTAAGCACTCCATCTATCATCCATCTATAAGACAGGAAAATTAAGACTAAAAATACATTATTACACAATTGTTTGCCTTGGTAATTAAGAATAAATTGCTAAGCTTTCCATCCCACTAGATACAAAACACTCTTCCATGCAAAATGACCACATCCACATTGTTACCTAGCCTTCAGTGCATGTCCATGTGCAAGTATTAATACTAGCTTGAAGCTGTATGGTGTCCTGAAGGACTATGAGTTAATTTCAGATCCTCCATGAACAGAACAATTGCCCAGAAGGATGAAGTGGACAAAGGAACATGGCTAGTTTGCATTCATCCTTCCTTAAGGTGATGACACCACATTGCAATTAATTGAGTAGAGTCTGTTTCAGGGAGGAACTGTAGTTGTTTCTCCTTATATCACCCTTAGCAGACACATATCTAATCCTCCAGTAGTAAATTTAATAGCCCAGTCCCTCTAAGTGACTGGAGGCAAGGACCCAAGTTTTAATATATCCTTCCCTATGATTTTATCAAGCATCTCTATGATGGCTATACTACATGCCACACCCTTTCCACTGAATAGTTACTCTGACTACATTCTAACAAAGAATGGTGAAATAGATTGATATTTCACAACATGCTACATTTCTCTTGAAAGTCTATTTTTGAACTTTAATTACATATCTAATTATTTAATAAAGAAACTCAAACACTTAAAATTTTGTCTACATTACTTTTATTTACTTATTAATTATTGAATTTCCAGCTTTAAGGACTCAGTAAGTTAATGATTGATTTTGTTGTTTTGCACTAAGTACACATCTTTTTAGGAATCAAAACACCTTAGTTGTTTTAAAACTATATTTTCAAATTGTATATATTTTTTAAATTCAGAGTCAAACATTTTTTGGGTATATAAAGCAGATGTCTTAACATTCTTCCCTGTCTAATTATCTGTTTACATTTTTCTTACAAATGTCTTGATTAAGAAGGAAAACTATAAATGCTGTGTAGTGATTTTTACTTACAAGAATTTCAGAAGAGGAGTTAAATAGAGTATGTAGAGATGTGTGTTCTCTTGAGTTTTGCTAAGCTGATCCTTACCACCATGATGGTGAGTAATCATGATTTCCAGGGTGATTGAAATCATTAGCAAATCTCTCAGACAGCACTTCTCCCGACAGCCACACCACTTCTAAATCACTTTATCCCTTAGTATATTCTCAATGATTTGTTGAGAATTTAATACTTAGAGAGGCATTTGCTTAATACCTATGCTATATCCTGTCGATTGCCTTGGCGGGCCACTTAGTCTAGGGTTAGTAGCCCGCCTGGCAGTTCAGTTATTCCAGGGTCACGGAGAGGCACTACCTGGAAGATATGGGCTAGGAGACAGGAAGAAGGCCATGCAAAGTTTGTCAAAGCCTCCGTTTATTACAGATGGGGTATAGCTTTATATAGAGTAAAGAGTTGGGGGATGGGCACAGGGTTCTGGGCTCTTGCCGCGTGGTTCACGTTGGTCACATGGTCCTCGTTGGTCACGTAGGCAACAGATAGCTCTCATTAACAGCCAATTTGGGTGTGGGGTAGGCTCTGTCAATAGAACCATTCTTAACACAATTAGGGGTGTGGGGTTCTCTGCAGACTCCCCAGGGTGATGGTTCCTGTAATGATTTTAGGAGGAAATTGGCTCCTGACAATATCCAATTTTCATGAGAAGTTTCCTGTCCACACGAGGAAAGGGGATCATGTGGATGTATGATTTACTTCTACAGTTGCTGTGCTGACACTCCTGATGAGAAGTAAGTAATTGAAAGAAGGGTTTGGTTGGCTCACAGGTTGAGGGTAAGGTATAGTACATTAGGGAAGTCATGGCAGCAGGAGCTTGGCGCAACTGGTCACATTGTGCTGCAGTGGACCTTCGGCTCCTTCAGCCAATAGCCACTGAAGTATGAGCCCACTGTGCTGTGGGAGCCTTCCACTCCTTCAGCCAATAGCTGCTGAAATACCAGCCCACTGGGACGTAGTCTATGTATCTTTAAAAAAGAGCGGCAAGCCTAGGCCCGCTTTTTTCTGCTTGGTTCTGCTTGGTTCGGGCTTCTGCTCTGGTGACTAGGCTCCTTTCCTGACGGTTGGTGCTTTGTGAGTTTTAGCCCCCAAAATAAATACCCCTTTAAATCTTAACTGGTGTGGGATTGTTCGCTCATTAACATTGTATCCACTATCATGAAGCAGAGGGAGATGAATGCATGCCTATAACCAGGACTTTCCTTTTCATTAAGTCCAGCACCTTAGCACATTGAATGGTGCTGCCAGCAGCACATGAGTCTTCCCATTTCAATTTAACCTAGTCAAAATCTTGCCTATTAAGTGATTTTTACATCAGTGAAATTAAAACTTAAATCATTCATCACAATGTGCTTGCAAATGAAACCTACATGCATCTTGGTACTACCTTATTCCTTTTGCACGATGGGAGTTTACTGCAGGTATTCCGTCTATGTTTCTGTAGAATACTTCTTTAACATCTGAGTGCAGACTGGCTCTCACCATCTCATTTCCAACTTTTTTATGTCTAGCCCCTACTTGCTTTAATGCATTTCAATACTAAGCATGGTCTATTAAAAAAATATCTTTAGCGAGTTTTACAGATAGTTCTGTGGTTTAGAGTTCACACTACTCTTACAGAGAACACAGTTTGATTTTCAGTACCCACTTTCAGCAGCACACAACCACTTAATAATTCATCCGATTCTCTCTATTGGAGTATGTAGGCACATGTACTCATGCACACACAGACACAGACACATACACACCTCACATACCCATGATTAAGATGTAAGATTTAGCCAATAAGAAGCTAGAGCTAATGGGCCAAGCGGGGATTTAAATAATATAGTTTCTGTGTGATTATTTTGGGGCTGAGCAGCCAGGAACCAAAAAGTGGCCTATTACAACACTAATCCTTCTTCCATAAGATTCAATTTATTTATTTACCTTTCATTCGAAAAAAAATCCTTGAGGGCAGGCACCTTGGCAATTTCTTTCCAATGTCATTTCTAGAAATTGGAGGAATGTCAAGTGCTCACCATGTGTTGAAGAAACACTTAAGTTAAAAGATAAAATTTTATATCATAAATGAGGACAGAATAAAACTGCAACAATGAAATAAATATATTTTGTATTTCTGTAACCAAAACACTATATTACTTTACCTCTGCCTTACCAATGCTTCTATAAAGTTGACAATGACAGTCTGTGTTTCTTTTCCATTAGAGTTACATCAAAATGTTTAAAATTCTCCTGAGGTGTCTGCTTTAATTATATTGCATGTGTTGGTAACTCTCCAACAATTTTAGATTTTCTGCTTGCCTTTCTATAATTTAATTTTCATAGAAGCTAAGGCAAATATTGTATGTTTTATTTTATTGAATCAGTAAAATGTGACTTGGCACACTGTGTAATGCCTTTTATTGTTAAAGTCAACTGAGAGTTCTACTCTAGTTGGAAGAAGTTATCCTCAGTTGCTGCCTGGATACAGGCCATGACAGCATTTTTGAAATCAGCTAAGACATCACTGTTTTTTCTAGCAGCAAGACCTCTCTTTCTTATTGGGATGATGGTCTAGTCTCCAACACTAACAAGAATATATATGCATCTCTCTCTGGTTCTGTCAATTTTTGCTTTATGAATGTTGGTGCTGTCTTTTTTTGGTATGTACCTAGTGAGAACAATTATGTCTTCTTACATTAGTGACTCACTTATAATGCACTGCACGTTTCTGTCTCTATAACTTTGCAGCGACATATTTTTCTCTTTGAAATTAGTTATTAATAAGTTATAGCTCTAACGAGTGCATATTGATGTGAAATAGCACCATTGCATTGTGATTATAACAATCTGACATTCCTTCCCTTTTTGAAAGTAACAAAAATTTGTTTTACAGACAGCCTTTTATTTTTACTAATAGTTTTTCTCTTGTTAACTGTCAAATTTCCCTGTTTACAGTGAGCTGTCAAAGGGCAGGATTATGCTTCACATATGAAGCTCTTCAGCACCCAATGTGTAAAATTTGTTCACAGATACTTTACTGTGGTTGGTCAATACCCACAACAAATGGCACCAACTGCTTGAATTCAAACTCTGCTTTGCCATTTGTTCAACAAAACATTTATTCGTCAATATTCTGTCTTTAAGTCTACAATAAATGGATATTCTCATGACAATTGTTACCTTGTAGAACTTCTTTGTCTAGAATATTGCAAGTGTGTGATAATTTTCTTAGACAACCAGAAACGCGTTCTACATGTGTAGCCTGCAGATGCTTCCCAGTCTCCATCACAGAATCTGATACCTAACGAATGTACCCATGTTTTCCATGTTAGAGAAATACAAAACAAAATCTATGATTTAACAAAGAAATGCTCCTTGCAAACTTTCAATATTGTTGTGTTAGCAAGATAGCATATAATCAAATATGAGTATAAAGGGAAATCAAGTTTCAGGGTTTGTCTTAGTGAGTTTTCTGTCGCTGTGATAAAAGGTGACTCAGGGAAATTGGTTCTTGTTGCTGGAGGGCCTGCTTGTTCATCCCAGTTGCCTGGCTAGCTTAGCCCCAAAATAACCACACAGAAATTCTATTAATTAAATCACTGCTTGGCCCATTATCTCTAGCCTCTTATAGGCTACTTACATCTTGATTTAACCCATTTCTATTAATCTGTATATTGCCACATGGCAGTTGCTTATGACAAAGATTTAGGATGTCTGACTCTGGCGGCAGCTCCATAGCATCTCTCTTTGACTCTGTCTCCTTCCTCCCAGCATGCCATTAAGTTTTCCCCACTTACCTAAGTTCTTCCCTTTCAACAGGCCCAAAGCAGTTTTTTATTAACCAATGAAAGCAACACAATGACAGAAGGACCTCTTACACCATTTCTGCTTTTCTGTTTAAACAAAAAGGAAACTTTACCAGAGTAAAATTGCATACAACAAAACAGGTATCAAATAAGAATTGCAGTTAAAATATTTATATTTATCTTTTACCATAATTAAGAAAAACTATGAATATAAATTCTTCGACTCCATCAAAGACTCCAGAAGGATATGATATTTCCTAAGCAAACAGGAAGTACATTGTAAGCAACTTCCAAAACTCTAGAATTGACAGAGACATCTTACTAGATGGACAGTCACCCAAAGTTCTTCTGTACTGTTGGGGCACCCATCTTCAGCCTACAGGCCCATAGTATGCAGCAGACTTTTCCACAAAGCAGGAAATCTCAAAGACAGGTTTGCCTGTATTGGCAGTTGCCAGTCATTTTCTTCTGTATCCTGCAGAATGTCTTGCAGACTCTTTCATGAAACAGGAACTCCGCAGAATCATCTCATCTTTAGGCAAATTCAGCAGCCATTTTCCTGCTGGTACTGCACTATACCCAACTTGTAAACATACTATCTATCCATAATAGTAAATATGCATTACTTTTTAGATAATTTTTATAAATAAATAGTATGATTGACAAAAACAGTTTATGCAGGCATTGTATATCTTCACGTGAGTTATGGGTCTTCGGTGAGGATTCCATATACAAAGAGACTTCGTATAAAAGCAGGCAGTTGAAAACTCACAACTAAGAAAAACACATGAGGAAACATTAAAAAGCGGAAAATGAAAATGTTCATTAAAACTGAGAATTGCTGCAACATGCTGTTGAGAGACTGGTATGTGGATGTAAGCTTCAGTGTTGTTGAAGAAATAGTCTCATTGATTCATATTGAAATGATTTATTAAATTTTTGTTTTATGTCACTTAGGAACATAGAGAAAGAAAGAAAGAAAGAAAGAAAGAAAGAAAGAAAGAAAGAAAGAAGAGAGAGAGTGCAAAAGAGAGAGAGATTTCTAGCCCTCAGTAGTAGAGCTATTAAAAAATATAATTATTCACAAATGGAGAAAAAAGTACCAAGTTAAGAGTGCCTGAAATAAAAAGACATAGATATGTTAATGATGGCATTAAACTCTCTGGAGGATAGGATTTGTAGCCTCAGTTTTATAAAATATCCTACAACAGAGAAAAACTCCTCACAACTTATGAGGGCAGAATGACAAAGAAACAAGGGAAATGTTTCCTTCCAGACCCAAGCTGGATGTAAATGAAGCTGTCCTGGGGCACCACATGGCACCTCCTTTGTCTTCTTGCTCTTCAGCAGCATGCAGCATGCGGAGGTGGATTTGCATATTCGACACAATCATTTTTTGCATATTCGACACAATCATTTCAAAACAGGTAAATTGTTAGCTGGTCAAATTGTGGCAAATTTTTTTTTCAAAATTCACTTTGGAATAGAACAACAGAACACTTTCTGGGAAAGAGATTACAGAGTTAATTCAGAGGTAAATTTTCACCTACAAAATTCTTGCATTCAGGCCGCAGCATTCACGACCTCACTTCCATCCTCCTAATTTATATCCACAAACTCTTAAGAAGAAACTGTTATTTGTCTCAATGGAAAAGAGCCTTGAGTCTGTCTCTCTTCATACTTTTAACCTTTTTTTTTTAACAGCTTAAAGAGCCAGCAGGGTGTTGCTTCTTAGATTCAGCTGTATGAATTAAACAGTGGTTGCTTTTTTGATCTATTTCACTACACTTCTAGTGACTTGACAGCATTGGGAGAGGTCTGTAAATGTTACTGAAGAACTTACCACACTTCACCTCCAAAGAAGAGTGAATCAGTAATACTTGACTTCCACTCCCAAATTTTCTGAGTGCCCCTTTCCTTCTAAACACCAGTCTGCTCAAGTAAATTCTCCTTGCATACAAGAGTCACTCTTATAAAAGTGGCACATCGGAATGAATACATGTCTCAGTAGGGTAGATACTGCCCTATGTTGAAGTCCTGCCACCAAGGCAGAGAGAGAGGAGGAGGGGAGAGGTGATGTGGGGAGGAGAGCTTGAGGGAACTAGTTGGTTGAGACTGGGGAGGGACAGAGATGGAGAGCAAAGAAGGAGATATCTTGATCAAGGGAGCCACCTCTTCCACTACCTCCACCCAAATCTACCCCTACTCCTCAACTTCATGTCTTCTCTTTTTATTAAGTATCACATAGGATCCAATGTATTCTGCAGTTATATCTCTCTGTGTGACCCTCAACTGGAGAATAGTTGACATATCATGGGCCACACTGTTGTTAAATAATAAAATCCTGGCTTGGCTGTAATGTAAAAGCGGAGGCGGTTACGCGAGGAAAAGACACAGACACGCGGCGGTCCCACATGGGTGCACTTTAATGGGGGGAGGGGCAACAGGCAGGTACAGGTGTGCAAAACACTAGGAGAACAAGGGGGGAAGGGAAAAGAGAGAGAGAGCGAACTCGTAAAGACCTTCGCTTTTAACGGGGAATGCAAAGGCTTCTGGGAAATGTCCGTATCCAGGAGAATGCTGGGAACTGTAGTTCGGCAAAGGAACAACACACACCCTTAAAGAAAATTGCTACTTCCTCCCACAGAAACCATCAAATGTCCATAGTGCCTCAGTTAGGATTGAAGGCTCATATATACTATCACCCTATGATAGACTGTTGACTGGACTGGTCTTGTGTGGGTCTTACTCAGTACCAAGCAAGTCTTTCTGCCTATAGAACAGGCCTTAGATCTAATTAGAATGGTAATGACCAGACTCATAGCATAGTTAATTATTGTAATTCACAGCTTGTGTAAGACTTTGATGACATTTTGTCTCAGCAGCTTGCATGCTCACTTCCAAAACTATGAAAGCCAGCCATCAGGGGCAAACTTTCTGACAAGTAACAACTTAATTTACACATATCTTAAAAAATATGTGTGATGTGCAGATTAGGCAAACAAAGGGAAAGAAATGCTAGCACAGTTGTGAAGAAAGGAGATTCCTCATACACAGTTGGAGGGAGTGCATCTTGGTATTGTTAGTCAAAAATCAGTGTGGCATTTCCTCAGAAAATTAGACATAGATCTATCATATGGCCCAAATGTGCCACTGCTGCATTCACCCAGGGATTCTATTTCCAACCCTAGAAATGTATTCTCGTTTATGTTCATAGCTGCTCTATTCACAATGGCTACTGTCAATTGGAGCCTGCAGGTCTCCTGTGCATGATACAAAAAATCCTAATCCTCTCCCTCCCCCTCTTTCTTCCTCTTCCTCTCATCTCTCTCCTTCTCTATGTCTCCCTCTCCCTCTACCTTTCTCAACCCTGCCTGCTGAAAAGTCTTTGATCAAAGATAGATCCCAAAAAGCCCACTTCCACATTCTTCATGAATATTCCAGCTTTGTCCCTTGAAGTTGCCAACTGCCAAGTCCCTAAGTGCTAAGTTTTGATCATACTTAGGCACACGCAAACTCAGGTTGGGGTGGACATGCCCTCACTTCTCCACTACAACTTATAACATCTCCCTGCTTTAGTTCTGAGGTGCATTGCTTTCAGTCTCAATCTCTGGGACAGGAGAACCAGCCTGGGGGTTGCTTTGATCAATAAACCGCTGTTATATATATATTTTCAGTTTGGCTTGTTCTGGCTTACTGCATTGGCAAAGAAAGTTACAATCTGGTGGTGGTACTGGTGGTGGTGGTGGTGGCAGAAAACAAATTATCTTGGAGCTGAAATCCAGGAGGAGATGAGCCCCCAGCCTGGTGGTCCTGGTCCTCCAGCCATGTGGAGTGATGCTTTTCTTCCTCTATCTTTCTCTCCACCAGATGTGATCAGTTTTCAACACAGGATAAGTCTATTTCCCAACCACCTCCTGAAGAGAGACAGGTATCTCTTCTGGATCCAGTACCCCTTGGATCCTCTGCCAGGGCAAGCCTATCCCCTTCCCAAACAGAGACAGTCTCTGTTCTGGGGAGCCTTTGGGTTCAGACTCATCATTCCCAAAAGTCTATTTCGCTAGCACTGCTCCACCCTAGGCTGTCCCGTGGAGGGACACCTCACTCTAGTCTTTGGCCTCTGATCCAGGCTTCAAAATGTGGAGCACTGTGTCTAAGCCTGATCCTAATCACCTCTGGGGTGTCTGTTGTGAAATATATTCAAATTGGGATTATCTCCCACCATACATCCCAAATACCTGGTTTTCTTTTGTTCTGTGACCTGGCCTCAGGGCACTCTAGATAACCAGTCAAAATGGCCACTGGAGTGCACTCTCAATTTTAACATCCTCCATGATCTTGAGAATTTCTGCTGCCATAAGAACATGTGGTTTGAGCAGCCTTACATCCAGGGATTTTGGGTTCCGCACTCCCATCCCTTTTTCTGTAGACAGAGCTCGATGGGCCAGGACTTGTTGGCTAGGGCTTTGTCTCTTCCAGATAACCATTAATCTGGGGACTTGGATCCTGGGCCCTCTGCCCTGACTGAACCTCCTGAATCACTGACACCCTGGCCCCTTTCCCAAATCCCTCCTTCCCAGAACATCTCCTACACTGCCACATGCTCCAGCTAGTGGCTAGCCTTTTTCCCTTTACTACCCCTCCTCGCTTCTTCCCCCTCTGAGACAAAGGTCCAGGGCCAACCTCCTCCCACTTATTCACCTCCCTCTTTTATTATCCCTCCTCCTACTGCCCTCCTTTCTTCTCTACCACCACAGGCTCCACTTCTCCCTCCCTTTTCTAGCAGCACAACTTGTATCCTGATCCCCATCCACACACTGGCCTATTCCTCCTGAATTCTCACTGGTGGGTTCTCATATGAGATTTCCAAAGTCCCCTGGCCTCCTCTGTCCCCTCCGAGAGGTGACCACAGCAATGGGAAATGTTTGAGTCCACTTCCCTCTGTATTAGAAAACAATTGCACTCCTTGTCTGCTAATCCTGCCCATATGAAAGACTTTCTTTATCTTTCCAAAAGCTATGACCTGACCTGGCATGACCTTTATGTCACATAGGATTCCACTTTCACTCTGAAGGAATGAGAATGGGATCAGGCAGTAGCTAGAAAGTACAGTACACAGATCAGACCCTTCTAGTGGACAATATGGTCCCTGTGGTGACATGGTGGTACAAGGCTACAACCAAACTGGGACAACCACTTGAGTCAAAATGGCTGTAGAGGCGGGACCACAGGGTCTGCTGCCTCCTTCAGGGTGTGGAGATGATCTCGAACAAAGGCATGAATTTTTACAAGCTCCAAGAAATTACAGAGCAAGCTGAAAAAAACCTGATCATTTTTCTAAATGGATTACAATAGACCATAATTCAATATACCTGCCTTGACCCTGCCTCCCTAGTGAGAGCCACAAGTCATGGCTACTCTTTTCATTTCTCAATCATGAGATACTAGAAAAAAATCAAAAAAAGACTGAGTCTGGTCCCCAGACATACAGGGATTGGTAAAAACGACTTTTAAGGTTCTTAAGGCCTGAGAGCAGCTAGCTGAGTCTTCCTAGCAGGCTTGGCTACAACAGAAGCCTATGCTTATGCTCTAAGCCTACACCTTGGCAGCTCTGCTGAGGCCAGCAGAGCTCAAGCAGACAGAACAAGGAAAGTCTACAAGGTTCCATCCCACTGGCACATAAAAAAATTTCATTCTGCCAAGGGCCTGCTTCAAATGTGGCCAGGAAGGCCACCGGTCCCAAAGCTGGCCCAACCCCTGGCCACCCACCAGGCTGTCTGCCAGCAGCCTCACTACTGGAAGGCAGAGTGTCCCAATGTGTGCTCATCCTCTGTACCATGCCACAGAGGTCCAGGTCCAGAAACACCGGGACAAACATCTGGGACTCTTTCAGACTTAGAGCATCTCAGGCTGGCAGAGGACTGATGGTACCCAGACTTGGAGATGCCCGTCACCCTTTCCAAGCTCAGTGTAAATGTCCAGGTCGTGGGTAAGTCCATCAACTTCCTGGTGGACATACGGGCTACCTTTTCTGTCTTGACCTCTTTCTCACTCAGGTCCTGGGGTTCCCTCACCAGTTTTTGTCATTGGTGTGGACAGGACCTCCTCCTTTCCACTTAAGTCCCCGACACTTCCCTGTGTTCTTGCAGGATATTTTTTTCTCATACACTTTTCTAATCATATCCATTTTGCCTGTGCCTTTACTTGGCCATGATATCCCCAGCCACTTAGGGGCCACCTTCTTCTTGGTCTCTGCAATCTCTCTTTCTTCCTTTATTTGCCTCATGCGTCCCTACCCCAGACTTCTATGGCTGATCCTTGGTCTGGGGTCTTTCCACCTTTGACCCTAGTCCTAGTACACTCCTCTAGTATATAGACAGCTTCCTACTTTGTAGTTCCTCTCTTAATGCCAAACTCTTGGAAGTTCTCCTGTTCCCTGCAAAAGTAGTCGTAATCCACTGTCAGGTTATCAGGCCTCCAAGGACTCGGTGGCCTTTAGCAATGCCAGGGCCAACTCAGTCACCCATCATTTCAGACGTCCACTAAACCTTACATAAAGGTCCCAAGACTTCATCCACATCTTAGAGACCATCTATGATCCCACCCATGTTCAAGGCCATATTTTACAGTTCCATTTACCCTGCCAGATGTGTACTAAGACCAGCCCACAGGGGCCTCTTCAGATATTCCAGCCCTTGCACCAGTTCCCAGGTCACCAACCAGGTGAGCACTGGCAGGTTGAATATCCACAAGCCCAATCATCAAAAACTCTAGTATCTCACAACTCTTATTGACACCTTTATGGGATGGATAGAGGTTTCCCCTCCTCCAGGGAAATAGGTGATGTGGTAGCTCGGGCACTCCTTGAACTAGTTCAGCATGCCAGAGACCCTTCAAATGGACAACAGCCCAGCTTTCACTTCCAGGGACACTGAGGTCGTATTTGAAGCCTTCAATATCTCCTGGGAACTCCGCATCCACTACCACCCTGCAGTCCTTGGGGAAAGGCTGAGGAGGGCCAATGAATTCATCAAACAGCATCTTACTAATCTCCCAATAGAAGTTAGGGTGCCTTGGCCCTCCCTCCTTACCATTGTCCTTATCCACCCCTGGATCACCCCATACTCTACCACAGACCTAAGCCCCTTTGTACTCCCATATAGAAGGCTGTTCCTCCTCAACTACCACTTCCCAGCCCAGAACCCTCCTCTGGCCAGGTAGGTCACCCTATCTTTCCCTCCTATTTTCCCATCTCCATTCACAGGCTGACAACTGTTTCCCTGCTCCTGTGCTTATGGACCAAACTGCTCTCAAGCTCAGCCCACTCTTTATGGGGGACTGGATACTCTTCAAGCAGTGATATCCAAAGTCTCTTGAGCTCCAGTGGACAGAACCCTACATTGTTTTCCTCATCTCCACTTCAGATGCCAGGGTGAATTGTCTGTTCAGCAACTGGGACCCTGTACTTTCCAGTTTCCCAGAAATACACAGTGAGGGGCCAAGATGGTCAATCCTATATGCTCTTGGGCCTTGCTCATCTTGTACATTTACTTTTGTCTCTTTTGTCTTCTGGTTTATATTTTTTCCTCAAAATATTCATGCCTTTTTTTCTTATTTTTTAAATTCATTAACTTATTTTCTATAAAAAACTATCTTTTCTCATTTTTCTTACCAATCCCAGTTCCCATTTCCTCCTCTCCTTCCACTTCCTCCACCTTCCATCTGTCCCATCCCCCATGCATTCCTCAGAGGGGGAATGGATTCCCATGAGGAGTCAATAAAGTCTAGCATACTGCCTTGAGGCAGGGCCAAGGCCCTCACCACTATATCTAGGCTGAGCAAGGTATTCCTCCAAAGACAATGGGTTCTAAAAGGCCAGTAGAAGCAGTAGGGATAAATCCTGGTCTCACTGCCAGTGGCCACAGACGGCTCCAGCCATACAATTGTCCTCTCACATTCACAGGGCCTAGTTTTGTCCTGTGCTGGTTCCCTCACTGTCAGGTAGGGGTTGATGGGCTTCCATTAGCGCAGGAAAGCTGTTTCAGTGGGTATCCCCATTGTTGTTAATTAATTTTGGCTGCAAAGGTAAAAGGCGAAGGCTGTTACGCGAGGAAAAGACACAGACACGCGGCGGTCCCACGTGGGTGCACTTTAATGGGGGGGGGAGGGGCAACAGGCAGGTACAGGTGTGGGATACACTAGGAAAGCAAAAGGGAAGGGGAAGGGGGGGAGAAGAGAGAGAGAAGAGAGAGAGAGGGTCATAGGACCCTCGCTTTTTAACGAGGAATACAAAGGCTTCTGGGAAATGTCCGTATCCAGGAGAATGCTGGGAACTGTAGTTCAGCAAAAGAACAACATTACACCCTTTTGGTTTGATTAAAAAAGAAAAAAAATTGGGGGACCTTGAAGGGTAGGGAATGGGGGCGTAGTCCGGTCTCTCATAGCTGCTTCCTGCTGGCTTTGGGCGTTGAGGGGTCCAGGGAATGTCCCATTGGCATTTGAAGTCGCTGATCTGGTGTCTGCCGTAGCTGGTTGAAGAGATCGGCTGTCATCTGAGGTAGCTGGTTGAAGAAATCTGTCTGGCTCTCCTGAGTAGCTGGGTCGTCATTAAGATGCTGGAAGGCAAAAGTTGCATTAGTGAAAGGAAGAAAATTAAAAAGGTAAAAAAGAGGTTAAAAAGTGTGGGGGAGATACTTATCATTAATGGTCCGCTTGTGCTTGATTTGTTTGGGTAGGTTGGGCTGGCATCCTGGAGCTTAAAGAAACTGTCTTAAAGGAAATAGATTCTAACCATGCATTTCTTAACATTTCAGGGGCCACTGCTGCAGTCAGTGGCTGGCCTGTTATGTTAAAGAGTTTTGTAGAGGAGAATCTGCTTACCACTTGACTCCGTATTTAATGAGGGTACCTGCAATGACAGCTAGCGGCCGGCAGAGAGGATCGAGTTGCACCTGCAATCCCGGGAACACGCGTACCCAGACGCTCCGCCCCTGTCCCCCACTGCTCGCGATGGTGCGACCCGACAGGGGAAGGGGAGCAGGGTCTATTGCGGGAGCAGGGGGAGGGCCGCGGGCGGCGGCTTGCGAGCCGCAGCCGAGCGGGACCGGGCTTCTCCGGTAGCAACGCGCCCAGAGGCGACAAGGGGGAAAGGTGCAGGCGACGTGGGGGATAGGTGCAGGCGAGTAAACCTTGGGAGGAGGAGGAATGTGTGAGCCAATCGCTATCGCTCGACTGGGCGGAGCGAGAGCGAGTGGCCCCTCCAGGAGCGGTGGGGGGTGTATGGAGTTTGAGGTTTGTCCGGGATCCATGGCGGCGGGAGCAGAGGGTCCCTGGAGGGATGGCATTGCACCAGCCTTCCAGGTGCGGGGGTTGGTTACAGAGCCCATGACTTAAAACTGAAGCCCGCCCGCAAAAAGGTACCCAAAAGGTACCGCGAACACGGCAAGGCCAAGAACCTGGGCGTCCCCAGGGTTCTTGGGGCGTGTTAAGACTTAATTGACCCGAACCCAACAACCGTTCGGGGGAGAAAGAAACCCCGGCTGGGAGGAGACAATTAAGCTCTTTAGGGCGTACGGCCCGGAGGCACCGCACCGAAGCGGGCCGGAGACAGGAAAGTTTAGAAGAAAAGGAGAAAAAGGCCGGGAGCACCGAACTCCCAGTGCAGACTAAGGCAGGTTTTAGCCAAGGGCAAAGATCCGGGGGGGAAGGGGAGGGAGGTTGGCTACCTAGTCCAGGACGCACCAAAGAAAGCCGGCCGGACAGTCTCTGAGCGCCCCGGGGGAAGGGAAGCCAACTTAGGTTAACTCACGGATGAGGATGAGGATGAGGTGAATGGCCGTGGTAAACAGTTGGAAGTGAGTGCAGGCAGTCGGTTCAGATGAGTCAAATGGCACCAATTGTACGGCACCAATTGTTGTTAATTAATTTTGGCTGCAAAGGTAAAAGGCGAAGGCTGTTACGCGAGGAAAAGACACAGACACGCGGCGGTCCCACGTGGGTGCACTTTAATGGGGGGGAGGGGCAACAGGCAGGTACAGGTGTGGGATACACTAGGAAAGCAAAAGGGAAGGGGAAGGGGGGGAGAAGAGAGAGAGAAGAGAGAGAGAGGGTCGTAGGACCCTCGCTTTTTAACGAGGAATACAAAGGCTTCTGGGAAATGTCCGTATCCAGGAGAATGCTGGGAACTGTAGTTCAGCAAAAGAACAACACCCATCATGGTCTTGACCTCTTTGCTCATATTCTCATTCCTTTCTCTCTTCGACTAGACTTTGGGAGCTCAGTCAGTGCTCTGGTGTGGTTGTCTGCCTCTATTTCCACCAGTTGCTGGATAAAGGTTCTATGATGACATTTAAGATAGTCATCAATCTGACCACAGGGCAAGGCCAGTTCAGGCCCCCTCTCCACTGTTACTAAGGGTCTTAGCTGTGGTTATCCTTGTGGATTACTGAGATAGCCTTTTAACCCATAGCCTTTGCTATGACACCAAGGTGTAATAAATCTTTTCAGCTGTTTTAGAGACATCTTCATGATCTAGGGGAAAGAGTGGTATAGTAGTATGACTATACCAATGAATCCGGCCTTGGTAACCTTAGTGGTGATCCAGGTCCAGTCACTCCAGAAACTGGGGGAAGACTTCAGATGGCCTGAACAACCCACTTCCTAGATGCCAATCAACTGAAGATGACTAATGAAAATAGCATGTCACGGAAACCTGTTCAGCCAGAAAGATAAAAAACATTATAAAATCCAAAGGTAAATAGATGGAGATAAACAAGAAAAAAAAACCTTATAATTAGTAAGGCAATTCAGGTCTACCAAAGCAAATGTTCTTATTTATATCTAATTCTCAGAATTAGCACTTCAGATTGGTGTGTTTAATTGGAAACACCTGTAGACCCCAAGAACTAGATCAACCTTGGGTAAGAAAAGCAAAGAAAGAGCTCACAGAAGGAGAGATCCATAACAAGCTGATAGGAATGTTAATGGGAAATAATGGGAAGGCAAGTAAACTCCAAGCAATGGATGCACAACAGGGCTAAGGAGATGGCTCAGCATTTTAGAGCACTTCTGCATAGGCAGAGGATGCAAATTCATTTTCGGATCAGAGACACCTCTAATTTTTGGTTCAGAAGACCCATCATCTTCTTCTGGCATTTTCAAGTCACTTGTACTCACATAAACACTTTCTATTGATCTACCTATCTATCTAAATGTATATTTCAAAAGGTACACATAAAAATACAGTAGGAGAGGTAGCTGAAAGAAAAATGCATCACTTTTGATGGCTTTCTAATAAGATGACAGTAATATATTGGGCATGTGAACACATGTAGTCTGACAATTTAAAAATAATGAAAAGAGTATTTTTAAAAAATGTATATTTTTTTTTCCTTTTGAGGTTCTGTCTATACTGCTCTGACACTTGGAAATGAGGTTGAATTATTTAGCTTCTGTATCATTTGTTGTTAGTGGTGATTGTGGACTATCTGGTCCACTTTACTTCAGAAGGTCACTACCTCTGGGAAAATTGTATTATTTTAGCACCTAGGAACAATTTAAAAACCCATTAGACATACTTTCTGCTTTCAGGCCATTAAACTTGGCAGGCTTGCCCATCAGCTTTTAAAAGTGAACTCTAAATGAGGTCAGTGGCTTCTCAACCATTTCCAAACTCCTTGGTCAGAATCATCAAGAACTACGTGCACCATTCACAGTATGGAATCGTGTCATGTTTAGCCTGCATCACAAGAATTAAAACACTTTACTTCTCAAAACTATTTAAAGAATAAATAAAATCCTGTAATACTACCTACAGCTGGAATAAAATTCTTTTGTAATATTTTGTCTTTATAATGCACGGTTTTCTGTTTGTTTATTTTTCTCACTGAGAGCCTACCCAACAAAGGGTTAACTTTCAAAAGCTGAAGGCCGGGCGGTGGTGGCGCACGCCTTTAATCCCAGCACTCGGGAGGCAGAGGCAGGCGGATCTCTGTGAGTTCGAGACCAGCCTGGTCTACAAGAGCTAGTTCCAGGACAGGCTCCAAAACCACAGAGAAACCCTGTCTCGAAAAACCAAAAGCTGATGTAAAAGAAGAAACATAAGAGTTTATGTTGTGTCACATATGAAGGTTCTAAAGCAGTTACACATCTCATAATGTGCTTTAAAATTTAATTATACTGGAGATTATTAGGTTTGCTAAAATAATTTTAAATATTCTTTGAAGTGCCACCACACAGCTCATTTTCTTTTCACTTCTCATTGTGTCTCATTTTCAAAAGGCAAATCACAAAAATAGAAATTATTCTAATAACATTATTAAAAAAGCTTAAAAGTCATTTAATATGGTAATAGAAATTAATATCAAAATAATATTCCTTGATAGTCATAGAAAAATATTGAAGAAATTACTATTGAAATATTCTTGTTAAGAAGCATTTCTGTATAAGTGTGTCTTAAACTTCTTAGTTCTGCACTTGCAGAAGTACCCATCTCTTAGCAAACAGCTGCCCTCCTTCCTAACGACGGTGTGAACTCATGATCCCATATGAATGCTGCACACACTGACTTCTAGACCTGAAACAGAGTCAAAGGGTCAGTTCATACAGGCAAATACAAAGCCCAGCAGGAAAGGAAGCTATTGTAGCAATTGAACTTAAATATCTGTATTATACTTTCAGGGATGTACCAGTCCAAGGAGGGGAAACTTGACAAGACTGGACTTGATTCTGAGAGTGTCAATCAAGGCGATGAGAACAGAATCTTGACTCTGCAAAGCCTCTGGCTTCAGGCCATTTTTTTTTTGTAACATAGTGTGTGCTTTCCAGCAATGATGAAGGAGATGCTGTAAACATACTACTGGGTGACGCTCAGAAGGAAGGAGATCCTGGCAGTCCAATGAAGCAAAGACCGGATGCAATGATAGTAGCAGGTGCCGGATGAGTGTTTCACTTTGGAGAAGTGGAGGTGCTGGGGGCAGCCTGTGCTTTCTACAGCATCACTAGCTCAGTGCTGCAAGGCTCTTCCTGTGGACTGCATCATCACCACCTGCATATGCTGTGGCTGTTGCTTAACTTCTCAGTTCCCTTGCCTAGGTGGGAACTTTCTTGAGGTTATAAGCTCAGATATTTCTTTTCTATGGTTTTATTTTTATCTGCCACAGAGAATATCTTCTGATACATAGGAACCTCTGAATAGAATAAGACCCTTCATAGGGACGAAGAATCTTCTCATTGCATAATAGGAATAACAATTGAATTTTAAGTTACAAATTCAAGTTGGAAACCTTGACACCAGAGCTAACCTTTATACATATTTCTGTTAATACACTATTGTATTCTAAGTTTTCTATATGGCCCATGATAGTAATTCACTTTATTTGATCTCTTACCATTAAAAACTAATGCATCATTTGGTGTGGGAAATCCTTTTGTATGCGTGTTGATTTTACTGGTTAATTAATAATGAATCTGCTTTTGGCAAATGGCTTAGTAGGGTGGAACTAGGTGGGGAAAACTAAATTGAATTCTGAGAGGAAGAAAGTGGAGTCAAGGAGAAGTGATGTAGCCCTGCTGGAGACAGACGCTGGAGACAGATGCTGGAGACAGATGCCTGGAAGTTACAGTCACATGGCAATACACAGATTAATAAAGATGGGTTAAATTAATATGTAAGAGTTAGCCAATAAGAATCTAGAGCTAATGGGTCAAGCAGTGATTTAATTAATACAGTTTCTGGCTGGTTATTTTAGGGCTGAGCTGCTGGGCAATGAACAAGTGATCTCCCAACAACAATCATTCAGTTTGAAAGGTGTATCTAATTTAAAAGAAAACATGACCAGAAAAATCAATATTATATTAGCTTGAGATTAATAGGAAAATCAAGAAATTGAAGGCAAACACACATAGAACATCTACAAAGAATTAAGCCCACAGTCTTACAAAAAGATAACCAAAGTAGAACAAAGACTTCTATGAAATCTTGGTTCAATATGAGAAACTTTAGATAATTTATTCTAAATTTCAAAATTCTACAAACTAAGAGATACAGTACATTCTTCTTTCTAAAAAAAAGTTTCTGTGAGGAACTTTTTTTCATTATAGGAAGGAGTGGAATATTATGTCCAACATTCACTGGAGCCTTCTGAAATACAAAGCTTAAAGGCATAGAAAGGTGAGAGACCACTAAACATCTGTATGACTTCATATAGAAGCATCTAAGAAGTGTAAATACTTCATGTAAGCCAGCTCAGCTGGTATATCCTTCTCCGTGCTAGTAATTGCTGTAAATGACATTAAAATATCCTCTCTCTTATGTCTCATGTGACTACATCTAGAGCATCATACTCCTTAAAGGCACCAGCCATGCAAAGGAGGAGGTGTGAAGTAGTGAGGATGCCTGAGTCTTCACTCCATCTCAGGTCTCAATACCCAGTGTCACTACCTCTAGGGAGATGCTAAAATAGAAGATGCCTTCCATTTTCCAATTTTCCACTCATCTAGTAGTGACCTAATCTTAAAATAGACAGTGAAAACAATTATTAAGTATGGCTGGGAACTCTGATCCTTTGTGTTCTCATTTGATTTCATGGACAGACAATTCAACTCAGTTATAGAACCTGCCAAATTCACTTTGATTGAGGTTGAAAAGATAGGATCATCCAACTTTGATTTACAGATAGATGATAGTAATAGATGATGATAGACATGTAGATGATAAACAGATTTTAATGATAGTAATAGATACTAGATAGATATAAATGATAGATAGATGTAGATGTAAATGATAGATAGATTATAGAGGCATGATAGTTCTACAAAAATAAATACAAGGTAGATAATAGATGCTAGATAGATAGATAGATAGATAGATAGATAGATAGATAGATAGATAGATAGAGATATACAGACTTTGACAGCTATTGAAAAGTAGAAAGTAGCTTTATTTTCCCACCTTCCTACCTAAGTTGGCTAATAAGGACATTGAAGAAAAATTGAGCAGTGAAATAAAATAACAATGAGCTTGTAACTATAATTCACTCTTTCAGTTTTTACTTAATTGTGAATAAACTAAAATAATATTGAAAGCATAGGGACTTTTAGGCCTATGATCCTGGGTGTGTGTGTGTGTGTGTGTGTGTGTGTGTGTGTGTGTGTGTGTGTATGTTGTATGCTTCCTTGTGCACGTTTGGAATAGTCTGAAGCTTTGTTGTTGAACACTGTCTGTACTTTTTGATCTAGGAATATCTGTCAGAATTAGCTGAATTTCCTGCCTCACAGGGACAGGTAGATATCACAGGTCTGCAAGCTGATTGGCATGCTACTGCTGTGTGTTTCACTTGTTATCATGTGGTGTTTTAGTGTAATACATGTCTGAATCAAAGCAGTGTTTCCTGATCTCAGCATCTTCTTCCAGAGAAACTCCTGTGAAGCTGTCTCATGAGTCATCTGCTTAGTGACCTTCAGCACAATCGTCAGTTACCACAGCTGTGAATGAATACAACTTGCAATATGTGGGGACACACCTGTTACCCCAGCAAGGGGAAGCAGAGGGAGAGGGATCACAGGGTTAATGCTAACCTAGGGTTCCTACGGTTTCAGGCCACTCACACAGAGGTTCTTTATCTATCTGGAGTTCTCCTTCTCCTGGACACAAATTTTTACATCTAGTCATAGAAGAGAGAAATGAAACTGACCTTCCCATTGTCGCCCATACAATTGCAATTCTCTCTGAAGGAATATCTGATTTCATGGTCCAGGGGGCCTCATTCCATGAGGAAGATAGCAAGGTGGGACAGAGAGCCCATCAAAAATCACTTGGCAAGACATAATTCAGAGAGGATTGGTCTGGTTCCTTCTTCCTCAGTCTCCTGGAGAACATCACTTTGTCTTGAGTTTTATCACATAGCTTCTCTATATTTCATTTCTTTAATGAGATCTCTTCCTTTTGGGTTCCATTTTGTAATCAAACAATTAAATTACAATGTCACATCTGATTTTGCAGTGCAAAATGAGGAAGGAAGCAAACAAAATAGTTTCTCTCAATGGGGTCTTGTTGATGCTTCTCAAGAGCTGAAAATCAAGAATTCTCACACCATTCGCTTTTCCAGTAGTGAACTTGAGACATACTCTTTTACAAAAGGACTTTTTGTTGTTTTATGAAAATGGTGGCAATATAGCCTTAAGAAGCATGTGCATATGACCTTAGGCAGGGCCTAACTCTATTTGGGCAATGTAAATTTATCCAGACCTGTTTTGGCTGTTGCATACATGTTGAATAATGAAGTATGGGCTCTTCATATAGCCAGAAAATATGCTTTCAAATATTAGATAATAGTAGCTCATTACACATTACCCACAGTTAGATAAAGATTGTAGTGTCACATAATATAGAAAGCTAACACCTAAGAAATAAATGTTTTTTTCCAGCTTTTTTTTTATTTATAAAAGGAGAATAAAGAAAAGAAAGAAAAAAAAAACAAATTTCCACCTCCTCCCAGCCTCCCATTTCCCTCCCCCTCCTCCCATTCTTCTCCCCCTCCTCCCACCCCTCTCCCTTTCCCCCCACTTTTCTCCCCCTCCCTCTCCAGTCCAAAGAGCAGTCAGGGTTCCCTGCCCTGTGGTAAGTCCTAGGTCCTCCCCCCTCCGTCCATATCTAGGAAGGTGAACATCCAAACTGGCTAGGCTCCCACCAAGCCAGTACATTGCATTGGATCAAAACCGCGTGCCACTGTCCTTGGCGTCTCATCAGCCCTCATTGTTCGTCATGTTCAGAGAGTCCCATGCTTTTTTTGGTAACAGTCCAGCTGGCCTTGGTGAGCTCCCGGTAGATCAGCTCCACTGTCTCAGTGGGTGGGTGCACCCCTCGTGGTCCCGACTTCTTTGCTCATGTTCTCCCTCCTTCTGCTCCTCCTTGGGACCTTGGGAGCTCTATCCAGTGTTCCAGTGTGGGTCTCTGTCTCTATCTCCATCCATCGCCAGATGAAAGTTCTAGGATGATATGCATGATATTCGTCAGTATTGCTCTAGGATAGGGTCATTTCAGGTTCCCTATCCTCAGCTGCCCAAGGAACTAACTGGGGACATCACCTTGGGCTCCTGGGAGCCACTCTAGGTTCAAGTCTCTTGCCAGCCCTAAAGTGGGTCCTTTAACTAAGAAATGGGGTTCCGTGCTCCCCTATCCAACCTTCCTTTATCCCGATCCTCCTGTTTCCCCAAGTCCCCCCTCCTTTCCTTCTACCTTTTCTCTCCCCATCTCCCCTTACCCCCATCCCACCCCACCCCCAACATCCCACTTTTCTCCCCGGCAATTTTGTCTACTTCCCTTATCCAAGAGGATAACTATATGTTTTTCCTTGGGTGCACCTTCTTACTTAGCTTCTTTAGATTCGCCTATTGTAGACTCCGTGACCCCTATTTATGGCTAGAAACCAATTATGAGTGAGTACATCCCATGTTCATCTTTTTGGGTCTGGGATACCTCACTCAGGATAGTGTTTTCTATTTCCATCCATTTGCATGCAAAATTTGAGAAGTCATTGTTTTTTACCGCAGCGTAGTACTCTAATGTGTATATATTCCATACTTTCTTCATCCATTCTTCCATTGAAGGGCATCTAGGTTGTTTCCAGGTTCTGGCTATTACAAATAATACTGCTATGAACATAGTTGAACAAATGCTTTTGACATATGATAGAGCATCTCTTGGGTAAATTCCCAAGAGTGGTATTGCTGGGTCGAGGGGTAGGTTGATCCCGAATTTCCTGAGAAACCGAAACACTGACTTCCACAGTGGTTGCACAAGATTGCATTCCCACCAGCAATGGATGAGGGTACCCCTTCCTCCACAGCCTCTCCAGCAAAGGCTATCCTTGGTGTTTTTGACTTTAGCCATTCTGACAGGTGTAAGATGATATCTCAAAGTTGTTTTGATTTGCATTTCCCTGATTGCTAAGGAGATTGAGCACGACCTTAAGTGTCTTTTGGCCATTTGAACTTCTTGTGTTGAGAATTCTCTGTTCAGTTCAGTGCCCCATTTTTTAATTGGGTTAATTAGCCTTTTAAAGTCTAGTTTCTTGAGTTCTCTATATATTTTGGAGATCAGACCTTTGTCTGTTGTGGGGTTGGTGAAGATCTTCTCCCAGTCAGTAGGTTGCCTTTGTGTCTTAGTGACAGTGTCCTTTGCTTTACAGAAGCTTCTCAGTTTTAGTAGGTCCCATTTATTCAATGTTGCCCTTAATGTCTGTGCTTCTGGGGTTATACCTAAGAAGCGATCACCTGTGCCCATCTGTTGTAGGGTATTTCCCACTTTCTCTTCTATCAGGTTCAGTGTGTTCGGGCTGATATTGAGGTCTTTAATCCATTTGGACTTGAGTTTTGTGCACGGTGATAGATATGGGTCTATTTTCATTCTTCTACAGGTTGACATCCAGTTGTGCCAGCACCATTTGTTGAAGATGCTTTCTTTCTTACATTGTATACTTTTAGCTCCTTTATCGAAAATGAGGTGTTCATAGGTTTGTGGGATTAAATCCGGGTCTTCTATTCGATTCCATTGGTCGACTTCTCTGTTTTTTTTTTTTTTTTTTTTTTTTTTTGCCAGTACCATACTGTTTTCATTACTGTAGCTCTGTAATAGAGTTTGAAGTCAGGGATGGTAATGCCTCCAGACAATCCTTTATTGTATAGGATTGTTTTGGCTATCCTGGGTTTTTTGTTTTTCCATATAAAGTTGATTATTGTCCTCTCCAGATCTGTGAAGAATTTTGATGGGATCTTGATGGGGATTGCATTGACTCTATAAATTGTCTTTGGTAGAATTGCCATTTTTACTATGTTGATCCTACCAATCCAAGAGCAAGGGATGTCCATCCATTTTTTGGTATCCTCCTCAATTTCTTTCTTCAATGCCTTAAAGTTCTTGTCAAATAGATCTTTCACTTCCTTGGTTAGATTTACCCCAAGATATTTTATGCTGTTTGTGGCTATCGTGAAAGGTGAAGCTTCTCTGATTTTCCTCTCTGCTTCCATATCCTTTGTGTATAAGAGGGCGACTGATTTTTTGGAGTTGATCTTGTATCCTGCCACATTACTAAAGCTGTTTATCAGCTGTAAAAGTTCTTTGGTGGAGTTTTGGGGGTCGCTTATGTACACTATCATATCATCTGCGAATAATGAAAGTTTAACTTCTTCCTTTCCAATTCGAATCCCCTGGATCCCATTATGTTGTCTTATTGCTATTGCTAGAACTTCCAGCACTATATTGAAGAGGTATGGCGAAAGTGGACAGCCTTGTCGTGTTCCTGAGTTAAGCGGGATGGCATTGAGTTTCTCTCCGTTTAATTTGATGTTAGCTGTCGGTTTGCTGTATATAGCTTTTATTATATTTAGGTATGACCCTTGTATCCCTAATCTCTCCAAGACTTTTAACATAAATGGATGTTGAATTTTGTCAAATGCTTTTTCAGCATCTAATGAAATGATCATATGGTTTTTTTCTTTCAGTTTATTTATATGATGGATTACATTGATAGATTTCCGTATGTTGAACCAGCCCTGCATCTCAGGAATGAAGCCTACTTGATCATAATGTATAATTTTTCGGATGTGTTCTTGGATTCGGTTTGCCAGTATTTTGTTGAGGATTTTTGCATCGATATTCATGAGTGAGATCGGCCTGTAATTCTCTTTCCTGGTTGAGTCTTTGTGTGGTTTTGGTATCAGAGTAACTGTAGCTTCATAAAAGGAATTTGGTAATGACCCTTCTGTTTCTATAATGTGGAATACATTGAGGAGTATAGGAATTAGGTCTTCTTGGAAGTTCTGGTAGAATTCCGCATTGAACCCATCTGGCCCTGGGCTTTTTTTGGTAGGGAGGTTTTTGATAACAGCTTCTAATTCTTCGTGACTTACAGGTCTGTTTAGATTGTTCACCTGGTCCTGGTTTAATTTTGGTAAATGGTATTTATCTAAAAAAGTGTCCATTTCTTTTACATTTTGCAGTTTAGTGGCATACAGGCTTTTGTAGTAAGATCTAATGACTCTCTGAATTTCCTCTGTGTTTGTGGTTATGTCCCCCTTTTCATTCCTGATCTTATTAATTTGCGTATTCTCTCTCTGACGTTTGATTAGTTTGGATAGGGGTTTATCAATTTTGTTGATTTTCTCCAGGAACCAGCTTTTTGTTTCATTGATTCTTTGTATTGTTTTCTGTGTTTCTATTTTGTTGATTTCAGCCCTCAGTTTGATTATTTCCAGTCTTCTACTCCTCCTAGGTGAGTCTGCTTCTTTTTTTTCTAGAGCTTTCAGGTGGGCTGTTAAGTCTTCAATATGTGCTTTCTCTGTTTTCTTTAAGTGGGCACTTAGTGCGATGAACTTTCCTCTTAGCACTGATTTCATAGTGTCCCATAAGTTTGAGTATGTTGTTTCTTTATTTTCATTGAATTCAAGGAAGACTTTAATTTCTTTCTTTATTTCTTCCTTAATCCAGGTATGGTTCAGTAGTTGACTGTTCAGTTTCCATGAGTTTGTAGGCTTTCTGGGGGTAGCATTGTTGTTGAATTCTAACTTTAATCCATGGTGATCTGATAAGACACAGGTGGTTACTAATATTTTTTTGTAACTGTGTAAGTTAGCTTTGCTACCGAGTATGTGGTCAATTTTCGAGAAGGTTCCATGAGCTGCAGAGAAGAAGGTATATTCTTTCCTGTTCGGGTGGAATAATCTATAGCTGTCTGTTAAGTCCATTTGCTTCATTACCTCCATTAATTCTCTAATTTCTATGTTAGGTTTCTGTTTGATTGACCTGTCCATTGGTGAGAGAGGAGTGTTGAAGTCTCCTACTATTAGTGTGTGTGGTTTGATGGCTGCCTTGAGTTTTAGTAATGTTTCTTTTACATACATGGGTGCTTTTATATTAGGGGCATAGATATTCAGAATTGAGACTTCATCCTGATGAATTGTTCCTGTTATGAGTATAAAATGTCCCTCTCCATCTCTTCTGATTGATTTGTTTGAAGTCAGCTTTGTTAGAAATTAGTATGGCCACACCTGCTTGTTTCTTAGGTCCATTTGCTTGATAGGCTTTTTCCCAGCCCTTTACTCTGAGTTGGTGCCTGTCTTTGTGGTTGAGGTGTGTTTCTTGTAGACAGCAGAATGTTGGATCCTGTTTTCGTATCCAATCCCTTAGTCTCTGCCTTTTTATAGGTGAGTTGAGCCCATTGACATTAAGTGATATTAATGACCAGTGGTTGTTAACTCCGGTCACTTTTTTAGTAGTAGGGTTTGTGTGTTTCCCTTCTTTGAGATGCGCTGGTGAAAGGTCTCTAGATGACTGAGTTATTGTGGGCATTGTTGGACTCCTTGGTTAGTGATTTTCCTTCTATAATTTTCTGTAAGGCTGGATTTGTGGCTACGTATTGTTTAAATTTGTTTTTATCCTGGAAAATTTTGTTTTCTCCATTTATAGTGAACGAAAGCTTGGCTGGATATAGTAGTCTGGGCTTGCATCCATGATCTCTTAGTTTTTGCAGTACATCTATCCAGGACCTTCTGGCTTTCATGGTTTCCATAGAGAAGTCAGGTGTAAGTCTGATAGGTTTACCTCTATAAGTAACTTGGCCTTTTTCCTTTGCGGCTCTTAATATTCTTTCTTTATTCTGTATATTTTGTGTTTTGATTATTATATGGCGAGGGGATGTTTTCTTTTGATCCAGCCTATTTGGTGTTCTGTATGCTTCTTGAACCTTCATAGGTACCTCTTTCTTCAGGTTGGGAAAGTTTTCTTCTATAATTTTATTAAGTATATTTTCTGTACCGTTGAGCTGCACTTCTTCTCCTTCTTCTACTCCAATTATTCTTAGGTTTGGTCTTTTTATTGTGTCCCAAATTTCCTGAATGTTTTGTGATGAGAATTTGTTGGTTTTGCTGTTTTCTTTGATCAGTGTGTTTTTTTTCCCTATGGTATCTTCAGTGTCTGACATTCTTTCTTCTATCTCTTGTAATCTGTTGTTAGTACTTGTCTCTGTAGTTCCTGTTCGTTTACCCAGATTTTCCATCTCCATTCTTCCCTCGGTTTGTGTTTTCTTCATTACTTCCATTTCATTCTTCATGTCTTGAACTGCTTCCCTAACCTGTTTGATTGCTTTTTCTTGTTTCTCTTGGTTTTCTTGCATGTCTTTGAGCGATTTATTCATTTCCTCTACCTTTTTGTTTGTAATCTCTAATTGTTTATGGCAGTTTTTCACCTCCTGTTTAAGGTCCTCTATTATTTTCATATAGTTAACTTTTGAGTCGATTTCTTCTATTTCTTCAGGAGTAGGGTGTACAATTCTTCTTATTTCGGGATCCCTGGTTTCTGGTGGTGTCATGTTGCCTTTCAGGTTGTTGGAGGAATTCTTGTATTGGCGCCTTCCCATCTCTTCCTTCAAATGGAGCCAGGAGAGGCCTGGTCTCTTGGTCCAGTCTTTGCTGTGATTGACTCTCTGGGTATATCTCTTCAGTGTAGAAGTAGGAACCGTTCCCCACCCGATGGGATTACTCAGCAACTAAACAGGGCCGCCAGTAGCCCAATGATCCGGGGCCAACAGGATGAATGGAGCAAGGGGGGGATGGTATCCAGGAGCGCAGGAAGCCTGGCGCCAGAGCTGAAGGTGCCTGGCTCCCTTACAGGGGACCCTTAGGCCTGCCTGGTAGGCAGGCACTCACCACTCTGGGTGGGTCGCCTTAGTTTAGGAGCTTAAAACTGTACTTGAGCACTGGTCCTAGCATACAGCAGGGCAGGGTTGGGGAGGGGTGCTGGGGGGGCTGGGTCGTGCAAAAGAAAGACAGCCCTGCAGAAGGAGCTGGGGGAGGGGGTTTGTGCTCTCTTCCGGGACAGTCTGCCCCTGGATAGCACACACTCACCCGTCCTGATGGGATTCCTCAGCAACTAAACCGGGCCGCCAGTAGCCCAATGATCCAGGGCCAACAGGATGAATGGAGCAAGGGGGGGATGGTATCCAGGAGCGCGCAGGAAGCCTGGCGCCAGAGCTGAAGGTGCCTGGCTCCCTTACAGGGGACCCTTAGGCCTGCCTGGTAGGCAGGCACTCACCACTCTGGGTGGGTCGCCTTAGTTTAGGAGCTTAAAACTGTACTTGAGCACTGGTCCTAGCATACAGCAGGGCAGGGTTGGGGAGGGGTGCTGGGGGGGCTGGGTCGTGCGAAAGAAAGACAGCCCTGCAGAAGGAGCTGGGGGAGGGGGTTTGTGCTCTCTTCCGGGACAGTCTGCCCCTGGATAGCACACACTCACCCGTCCTGATGGGATTCCTCAGCAACTCAGAAATAAATGTTTTATATGACAAAAGAAAATGCAGGAACCTTGTACAGTCTTGTTAGTATCCTTGTGGCTGCAACTCCGAATCAGCGATGATTAGCTAATCCAAACATCAGCTCTTGTTAGCTGCACAGATCTGAGTCACAGGTTCTGCAGAAGTTGTGGCTCTCAAATCAAAGTGTTGATAAAGTGGTGCCTGGAAGAACTGTGTAAGGAGGAAGTCACATGAAAATCATGAGGCCCTCAGTTCAGATCTCAGAACATGAGAGAGGCTCAGAAAAAGATTGTTTTCTTTTTCTTTAAGTCAATATGTATTGTAGAATAAGATTTTATACAGTGAAAAATTAGACAAAATGAATCTGAAAAAGGATTATTGGAAGTGTCTTTTGTACTGAAGATTAAAAATTAACTTATGTGCATATGCACTCATATACATATACATGCCTATACATACATATAAGCATGCACAAACACATGTACATGCCCACATATGCACACACATATACAGAAGTGCGCACATGTGATTTACACTTACACACATACACTATATATATTTATATATGCATGAACACACGAACACACATGCACAAATGCACACACACACACACACACACACACACACGTACATGGACATTTTAGTCCTTCCTACTACAACCGTACTAAAGAACCATATTGATCGTCAATGGCTTTGAAAGATCTAAAAATCAGTCTCCTTTATTCTGTGACTCACACACTGATTTTAAAGCTATGATTTTACAAAACACAAATACACTGAACATATTAATACAGAGTAGAAAGAGATCAATTCTAACTAAGCAATTTCATACATTTTCAAGCAACACAAAGCTGGGCAACTGAAAGCATTCTGCAATTGAACCATCCTTATACCAGACACTTTCATTACAGAGGAAATCAATATGAGCAAGTCAATATGCTCCTTGAATAGACGCCTCAGTGTGGGCTGTTCCTCGGGAAGGATTATTTGTAGTACGCCTGACTCTATTTTGCTGTGCATAACAGAAAACAAAATGTGAGGTCGTTTCAAAGTTTTAGTGGAAGCATTCTAGATGAAAATGAAAGTGTGCATTATAAGGATCTCCAATAAATCCAGCCCTAGTTCCTGCCTCTTTAATATCATGCTCATTATTGACACAAATGAAATTAACCTACCAAGTAAGCATTCTTGGAAGATTTTACTTGTTGGAGTTTTAAGATCTTTCCTTGCATGTACAGTTTGTCTTCAGCAGGAGCTGAATCACGTAAAATGTGTTCATCAAAATGCAGGCTTTTGTATTTGAATGCAAGTGTGTTGCTCTCAAAGAAATAAGAAACAAAACAAAACAAATACAAAATACCTGCATGAGAATTCTAGTGCTATACTGCTGAAGGATTTCAATATGAGTTCCTGGTGTGGGGGGAATCACACACATTTTTATCTATTCTTACCCAACCACCTTCTGATAATTCAGGCATTTTCTTAGGAACAAAAAGCTATAGTATACTCCAGTAACTTCTGAAAGTTTGGAAAATCAGAGAAAATCCTGAATTTAAGGAGGGTTGAACACTGTAGTCAGCACACATTGTCTGTGTGAGCATGCCCTACTCTCTGTTGAATTGCCCTCGGTCAGAGGCAGCCATAAACATTGTTTGAAGCCTGGAGAGAGAACAGATTGTGGTCCTGGAATCTTTTTGTCACACTTTGCATCTTAGTGTCATAGTCTCTGCCTAAACTTCTACAGAGCCATCAAGAAAGACATTAGGGAGAACTGCAGCCTTCCCAATGGTTGTAGAAATTCAGGCAAACCATCCAAGCATTAGCAGGAGGCTGAAGTGGAGTGGTCTCTACTGTTTCAAAGTCAGCCTAGGCTACATAGGGAGTTCAAGGAAACTTGAGTCACAAAGAACAGAATTCTGCTTCAGAAAAGCCAAGAAGGAAAGAAGGGGAGTAGGAAAGGGGAGATGAAAGAGGAGGGGAAAGGGGGTAAAGAGAGGACTCTTCTTTCCTTGAAGTCACTAATTGTTAAAATTTTCTAATGTGTGTTCTTATGATCTTTCTTTTCAGCAACACATTTCCTCCTTCAGAAATGCAAGCAGACATTTTACTTGGGACAACACAGCATTCCTTTACTTAACACTCTAATTGGATAATTTGGTTAACAATTCTGGAATGACATACTTTGTCACTTGTATAGCCATTGGTAACACTTCTCCATAATGTACTTACCAGCTTCTAAGGTGTGGCATTTATGAAGTTTCTGGGTTTTCCAACTTGGTTAAATACATATATATATATAATATATATACATATATATATATTACAGCATTCATATGAACACCAGCAATATAGGGAATAAGTAATTCCTTTTCTTCCCGACTCTCACAAGAAACCTTGGTCATAACAGAGAATCTAATATTTCAATAAACCACACTTTATGTGTGTGTTATGTGATTCAAATTGTCATAGCAATTAACTTCAAATGTTTATATATAGCCTTAAAATGTCATTAAGATTTAATTTTTGTCTCTTCCATTTTGGGGGGAAGGTAATAGACATAGTTTTCAGGCCTCACTAAATCTATCTAGGATTCTCTTCAGCTGTCATGTATATTGGGTTCAGGTTTGACTGTAATGTAGTTTTTGTTTCTTCAGTGGTGCAATGGGAACTTGTGGGTCTCATAAATAAAAAGTCTCTCTCTCTCTCTCTCTCTCTCTCTCTCTCTCTCTCTCTCTCTCTCTCTGTGTGTGTGTGTGTGTGTGTGTGTGTGTGTGTGTGTGTGTTTGTGTGTGTGTCTGCTCATAATGTATACATCTTTGTCTGTGGAGGCCTGAGTGACCTTAGATTTCATTTATTGGAAGCCATCCACCTTGTTCTGTTTTATGGTTTGAATTTTTCTCCTTTTGTGTGAGACAGAGTCTGCCACTGAAACCAGGGGTTTGGGTATTACTTTAGACTGGTTTGAGAGCAAGCCTCAGGGATCCTTTTGTCTCTGCTTCCCCAACACCAGGATTACAGTCAGAAGCCACCACACAGAGCCTTTCTGTGGATTCTCAGGATAGAAGGAAGATTGCTCCACCTTGACTGGAATGCAGTTTACCTGCTGAGCCATGTCTGCAGTCCCGTTTGTGTGTATATCAGGGAAGTGTGGATGAGTCCTGCCAGAAAAGATGTGATGTTGGGCCAACCTCAAACCTATAATTGAGGCGTGTGAAAATTAGAAAGAGCAACTGGAATAGCTTGGATATATCAGAGATACTTCACCAAATGCCTAACAGTACAAAATTCAGGAGTGAGGGGCACAATGTAAACATAAATATTTATGAATTTACCCAGAGATTATCACTGGTATCCCAAAGGTAGGGAAGCTTTCCTAGCCAGCCTTCCCTAGTCTATTATTGAATATTATTATCAAGATAATGAATGAGAAGGAAGTGATGATGGACGCTGCCCTCCATTTAAATCCACATTTTGTAAATATAGAAACAGTCTTGTCCAGTGACAGAGAAATCACCTTATTAAACAACACAATAACAATGAAATCCATAAAACATATTATGCAAATGCAGAAATTCAAAGGCCTCTTTTTGCAAAAATTACAAGTTAAAAAATTTCTATTGTAAGAAACCCAAGAATTTTGTCTCTTGAATTATTATAAATAATACAATCTCAGAGGGCACAAATGGTTTCTACTGTCACACTTCTCTCTCCATTTCAGTGACCACCAGTGTGTGGCTGGGTTCTCTAAGTATCATTTAGTCTAAGAATGTTCACTCCATTGAATCAGCCACAGGAGTTAATCTTGCTCCACCACACTTCCCGTGTCATTACTCAGCCTGCTCTCAAATAAGAAAGGCATTGGCTGTCATTATATTCAAGCTCAGCAGAAAAAATTCCTGCCCTGACAGCCCTGTGAAGAATGCTATCTTTGTACAGAAGGTCAGCCAAAGCAATAGTAAGTGTGGACCGGAAATAACTGGACTCTGAGTAAAATCCTTCACATTCTTAGACCAAGAACATGAAGGTACACTTACGAAAATGTATCATATACGTATATAAATTATTAATATACATATATTATATTATTATATTAATGTACATATATAAATTATTAATATGACCCATTATTTAATAACAGGATCATTTCCTGTATTTTGCAAATCTATTTGAAACAAAGGAACAAACACTGACAGATCTTTAGCACAATAGACCCGGTCTATAATTAGGTACTATTCAAATTTGAGATGTCTTGATACCTGAAAAAGACCACACATAAGATCTCACTGAAAAAATTTAAGATTAAATAATAAAGATATCTTCCAATTGACTTTAAATGATGATTCTTAAGACTCAGGAAGCCATACACTGCTTTATGGAGACATGCCATTCTGCCTTCAATGATGTTATACTGTCAATATGTAGGGCCTTATGGGAGAAATCTTAAATACCCAGATGAGCTAACTGGTTTCATATTAGATCAGTGCACACAGAAGCCGGAATGAGAAGTCCCTGGACAGCCTGTCTTCTTCCTCTATTCTTTCAGTTAGTTGTTACATTACAGATGTTGTCTTTATTTTAATATGAAGGCTTACTTCTTTTTAACTCAAAAATTTTTCCTCTCCCAGCCCTTGGTTTTTTTTTGTTGTTGTTATTGTTTTGGTTTTGGGGGGTTGATTCTTTGTTTTTGGTTTGGTGTGGCTATGTTTTTGTCTTCTTGGAGGTTTACTTTTCTATTCTCTGTGTTCCCATGGGAAAGAAATATGCTCCTGAGAACTGACAACATCCGCTGAGAGATGGAGGGAGGGTAGGATAAGGTCTGTACCTCCAGTAAGATCAAGTAGAGAAAAGCCCATGGGGCATTTAAGGGAAGACTTGGATGTGCAGCACAAGTCAGTGTGCTGTGCTCACTAAGACATTTGCTGCTACTAACCTGGGAGCTGATGATTCACCTCCAGGGGTCCTTCTTTTCTTAAAGAACATGATTTTATTTAAACCTGAAGAAGTATAACACATCACTGCTGACTTCTGCAAGTGAGCTACAATCATATTACAAGCGCAGAAATCATCAAAACCTCCCAGTAAATAATAAAACTTTCCTGAAATAAAAGGGGTAAAGTGAAGGGAGGTGGTGGAGTGACTGCCTTGTGACAGACAGAGTTCCTCTGGAAGGATGGCCATATGAGTTACAACGGCTGGAGGAAAAAGCCTTTATGACAGTGTGGTTCTCAACCTTCCTGAGACTGCCACCATTCCAACACAATTCTCCGTGCTGTGGTGACATCCAACTTCTTCGTAAGTGTAGTTTTTGCTATTGTTATGAATTGCAATGTAAATATCTGTGTTTTCCAATGGTCTTAAGTAACCCCTGTGATAAGGTCATTTGATCCCAAAGGGGGCCATGATCTACAGATTGAAAATCACCACCTTATGCTACTTCAGTGAGTTTTTGATAAATAAGCCAGTCAGTAAGAACAATTTTCGGGAAGGAAAACAGACAGACAGAAACACACACACAATGAGTGAGAAACTATGTGTGTGTGGCAAGGGGAGGGGAGCAAACCTGAATGTATTAAGGATGTAGACATTGGGTCTGAATTGGAAGACTTCTAAGAAACAATACAAGGCTGATATTGTATCCCAATTCAGGGTCAGGTTGCTTTCTATTATCATCATTATTGTTAATGTTATTTTAGGTTTTAACCTACAAAGCTAGAGTAACAAAAGCAGAACACTTAGAAATAAAAATGTGAAAGACATATCTGCACTTCTAAGTTCACTCCAGCAGGAAGCATGACAGCCAGGCTATGGAGCCAACCCAATATCCATTACATGAGTGAACAAGAAAATTTAACACACACACACAGTTATCTGTGTGCTGCTCAAGGAGAGATAAATAAACACTGTGTAACCACACTTGCCAACAAATAGAGACTTTGTTATTTGCAAAAAAATGGGTAGACTTGGAGTACTGTGCACTAAGTAAATGAGGCAGACATAGAAAGTGTAGGGTTGTTTGCCACCATTCATATAAGGTGTGTGAACAACAAAGCTCCTAAGAGCAGAGTGAGGGGTGTTTCCAGAGTGCAGAGTGTAAGCGGTGGTCAGAATTTTCCCAAAGAGTATAAACCTCAGTCAGACAGCAAGAGAGAGAGAGAGAGAGAGAGAGAGAGAGAGAGAGAGAGAGAGAGAGAGAGAAAGAGAATGTGTGTATGTGTGCATGCACATTTAGGTTCCTCACACAGGTGCAGTTAGTGATACCATAGTGTACCTTTCTTTTATCATCAAAGAAAGCATTATGTTCGATTCTAAAATATAAATGTCTTTATAATTTGACAGATTACAATAAAAATTGAAATTAAACTGAAATGTTAAAGGTACATTACCTTGATTTAACAGAGATTTTGAGCCTGAGAGAATATACATTCTAGGTCCTGTCCTTAAACTGACAAGCTTAAAAATGTAACATTTGTGTGATCTGAGGTTTCCACACTCGGTGAAATAAATTGCCTGTCACACAGCAGGCACTGTTAATGAGTTCTCCCAAAGATTTGAGTTTCTTCCAAAAGTGTTCCTTGTAGAGCTTTGACTGTGACTTAAAGAGAGTATTTTAAAAAAACTATCTATTCTTCTTCCATCTCCCCCTTGACCTCATTCTCCTATGTTTCTGTGGTACTTGCTAATTTGTTATTTTTTTTCTTCTAGGAACAGGTAAGGGACATGGAAGAGAGTTTCGAATTTTGGAAATGATATGACATGTATCCCCAGAAATCTCTGTACTTTGGTGGAGAGTGTTTCAGTCACAGCCTGGGGATTCTGACAAGATGAGGAAGTGAGGGTTCTTATGAGGATGCAGAGAGATACTACAGTATCTGTGGAAGGGCTAGGACATTAGCCTTACTTTTTATGTCTTTCTCTTGTTTAGATACTTTGTCTTCTTCAAATTTCAACCACTTGTCCATACACAACTAAATATACACTTCAGGGAGACCTCTGAGACACTGTGCATGTGATCTGTGGTGTGCTGTATTTGATAGCATGAGATAAATTATGTTCAGTGGCATCTTACACAGGGTCAGCTCTGCTGTGGTCATTTGTTAGTGTATTCTTCTCTGCATTGTTTGAATAGACAAAGCAGCACAAAACATCTAGGAGCTGGAGTTGCATCTCATTGTTGTCAATTTTATGCAAGTTTTTTTGAATCATAGAGTAAACACCCTATTAAGGGAAATATCTTCCATTGTTCATGTGTTCTTATGTTTCTCCTTAGACTTCCTAAGCAATGCCTCCTCTGCAGAGAACACTTCTCCCTGCCAGTTCTAAAACTAATTAATTAGTTCATTTAACTAATAATATAAGTTGATCCAAGGTAGGTATGTACATTCATGTACCTCACTCTATACAAGCACCTTTCGTGTTCGCAAAGCTTGTTTAACTAAACATGAATAAGTGATTTCTTGTCTGGAATTCCGTGGTATCTTCATTATCCTTCTTTTAAAACACTAAAATTTTTATGCATGATCAACACTGAGTGTTTTCAATTTGGTTTTGATAACATTTTATTCCTATGAAGGAAAAACACACCGACCAGAATCAGCAATCAAATTTAAGATCAGCAAGTACATTTTCCTTGATACTTTTTGTATTTTTGTCAGTAACCACAAAGCTTCCATTTTTTGTGTGTTGCTGTTGACTACATCCCATTTGAGCCGGGCAAACAGTTCAGGCCTAACGCATTCCTGGCAGAACTTTTCCACATGTCTAGCTATTAGCTTCATTTGAAAGGCTACTAGCCTTAATGTTGGTGTTTGAAGCTAATCATTAACTTCACCCTTATTTTATAATTTAATACCTGCCCAAACTTATTAATGCTTATCTATTTTGATTATATGGAAATTGACTATATAGATCACCAAGGAGACTGATGAGTAACACAATTTATATTCATTCAATTTGCTAGAATAAAAAATTAAGAGCAATTTCCATGTTGCCGATCACAGTTTAAATATGTGTGCATACTCTTCTGACAATGTGGAAATGCGTTGTATTTTCACAGAAAACAATGACTCAGTCATAGCACCATTAATGTTGCCAGAAGAATAATGAGAATTTTTACTTCATTCTGTAGACTCAGTAATATTCACAATATTCTAAAAATATTTAATACTTTAAACCTCCCTAAATTTTAAAATGCAGTCTTTTTAGCTTATATCTTGCCACCTAGGTCTAAGTGTTTAGCTATATCTTAAATATAATAATTTAGTAAAATGACTTTTCCTTAATTTCTATCATTAATATGCTTGGTAACAGAAACTCCCAGTGAAAGTATAGTTTTGTCTCAAATATTTCAATAAATAAAGGGTTTTCTCTGAAATATTACTCCAAACATTGAACTAGATGTGTATATAGCTGCCTCCGATTAGAGATATAAAACTCAATGGAGAACACTTTGCTTTGATTGATGATGACATACAGACTTAAATAAAGAGGGGAATTGCAGGGATAAGAAGTTTGAAGGTAGAAATGGAAAAAATAGTGGGAGATAAATATAGAAGAATATTTATATAAGGAAGGGAGGAGGATACAATACTGTAATGATATCTGAAGATCATAAGGAATCATGCTATTAATTAAATAGTTAAACACCTATAATAAATGCAAGTTTGTGCATAAATACACACACAAACAGATGTAAGCACATAGTTGAAATTAAATTTTCTTGTCTAGATTGACAATATTCCCTTTAATAGCCAAAACCATCTAATAAAACCACAAACAATAGGCATGAGAAGCTCTCTTTTGAGTTCTTGGTCATGTAGCCCTTGAATACCCTTTAGAGGTAAAAGGTAAACCCCTATTGCTAAAGACACCATGCACTTCAGAGATAGGGTGTTTCTCTGAGCTAGAACATACCCTAATGACCTCTCCTTGAGGACTAGTTTTCAGAGTATTTTATAAGCTTACAGAAGATGAAAGTAACCAACAGGTCTACCCAGTTATGATGCCTATAAACCAAGCAATGATCATCACAACACAGTAACCCGAAAGGCACCACTGTTGGCAGTAACCAACAGCTCTATAATTAGACTCCTACCCACTCAACATGATGGAAATTATGTATTGTATCAGAAACTACCCAGTTCAATTAAAGTAATGGACTTTGGACAAGAACATATAACTTCCCCCTTTAGTTAATAACATAATTACAACCACATTATAAATATATGTCCTTATTCTCATTTATGAGTGTAGTCCTCAGCTTTTGTCAACAAAATTTCTCACTGCAGCATATGGAGACCATTACAGCAAATCATAACCTATCAAAATGGAGAGTTATGGAGAACAGTCACAATTGTTACATCTATAAAGCAACTCCTGCATGTAAGACTCAGGAACATCATGGAAGAGAAGGTGTACAGATTGTAGGAGCAAGAGGATGAGGGAGTTCGCTGTGAAATTGAGTCTCCTGGTAAAATCAGAAGCTACATCCATAAAGAGTCACCAGCAAGCATGACCTAAACAAAGAGGACACCAACAGACAACTAACAAAGAAGGGCAAAAGCTCAGAAGGCTGACTCAGTCATACATAAATATAAGCAACTAAGGAATGCTGAGAGCAAAAGAAATAGTATTCCACAGAGAAGAATACACCAGTAGGTTATCATAATGCTTGAATTCTTATCTTTCAGTGGAGATCTTAGATAACACTCTCTCACCATTGTGGTCTCATTCTATATGATGGATGATCATGCAATCACCGTGATCATTGCTGTAGTTCAGGTCCTGAGATGGGGAAAGGACATTTGTGCAGAGAAATGTGCTATCTGACCACAGATAAGTTTTCCACAAGTGACTGGCCCAAATGGCCCTAGTTGTCTTTATTTATGCATCAAAACATACATGTTTTTCCCTCCTAACAAACAAGTTTTTCCCATCCTCCAATGTTAACCTTCAACAAAAACCAAATGTCAAAATGTTCCCTCCCAACTTGTACATCAAACCTCTTTAAACAAAAACACCATTTCTTATTTTGCTAGCTTGGCTGAGTATTGAGCCAGTTACATACTATCTTTACAATATAAAAGGTGATTGACATAGGCATACATTTTCAAGAACAATCTCATCCAAAATATATTTACAGAAATAAGAGTGATCTGCCTCTGATCCTGTTAACACCGAACCAGAAAAGTTCCTGGGATCTGAAGTGATGATAGCTGACATCTCAAGACAAGAATCCTGAAAAATTTGCTCCCAAAGAATTTTAGGGGAAAATATTTGAGAAAAAGATGGAGTTTCTAGGAATGATCAAGTCTGTTATCAGTTATGTGGGTTTACATGCTGTCTCTGCTCACCGTCTGAGGAAGCTGAATTCAAAACTATCAATCTGTGTGGTCAAAATGTTTAACAAAATAAAGCTATAGGATATAAATTGACATGTTTATTTCATGAAATGGCAGTTTATTATAAAATTAATTCTACATTTACTGTGTCAATTATTTTCTCCTTGGTTCTCTATAAAAAATGTGTTGTTTGTTCATAGAAGAACCTGTATATGACTATGTATATAACTTTACTGAGAGAGCTCAAATACTGAAAACACGAACAATTCCTAATAGTTAAGAGAAACTTAAATGCTTCCTAGGTCTGGGTTACCTCACTCAAGATATTTTTTCCTACTTCTCTCCATTTACTTGCAAATTTAAAGATGGCATTGTTTATTAACATTGAGCAGCACTCCATGGTGTAAATGTATCACATTTTATTTATCTATTCTTCAACTGAGGGGCATCTAGGTTGTTTCCAGGTTCTGGCTATTACAAATAATGCTGCTATGTATGTAGTTGAGCACATGTTCTTTTGGTATGATTGTACCTCATTTGGGTATGTACCCAAGAGTGGTATTTCTGGGTCTTGATAGAGACTGATGCCTAATTTTCTGATAAATCACCATAGTGATTTTCATACCCTTTGTACAGGTTTGTACTCCCACCAGCAATGGAGGAATGTTCAGCTTACTCCACATCTTCTGCAGCATAAGCTGTTTGTGATCTTGGCCATTCTGACAAGTATAAGATGGTATCGCAGAGTTGTTTTGATTTGTATCTCCGTGAGTCTAAAGATGTTGAGCATTTCCCAAAGTGTCTTTTAGCCATTTGAGATTCTTCTGTTAAGAATTCTCTGTTTAGATTTGTACCCTTTAAAAAAATTGGCATATTTGACAGTTTTGTAGTTTGATATCTAGTTTCATGATTTCTTAGTAGATTTTGGAAATCAGACCTCTGTCAGATGTGGGGTTGGTGAATATATTTTCCTATTCTGTAGGCAGCCATTTTATCTTGTTGAACTTGTTCTTTGCTTTACAGAAGTTTCTCAGTTTTAGGAGGTTCCACTTAATTGTTTCTCTCAGTGTGTGTGCTACTGGTGTTATATTTAGGAAGTTGTCTCCCATGGAACACATTCCTCTATGGAGAAATACCTAGCTCAGCCTAGGCATGTGCAGTGGGGGCAGGGAGGAGGTGCTCCTGCCTCAAGGATGTGATGGGACAGATTTAGTTGACTTCCCAGGGGACTTCTTAGTTCTTATACTCTCTGAAGAGTGGATGGAAGGAGTGGGAGGGAGGGGACTGGGACTGACACATTAAATGATTAATAAATAAAAAGAGAAATCTAAATTTATTAATAACATACTACTGTACTCAGTATTATAAGTAAAATATTTTTATCTTTGCAAAATTGAGATTTTCTGAGTAGAACACTGATTGAAATCTTGCATACATCTTTAGGTTGTTCAGTCAGGAACATCTCTGGATGCTGTCACTCTGAGAGAGACAATTTACACCCAATTTCTGGGCAAGAACACAGGAGTCTTTGATTTTTAGTGGAAGATTATTTCTCAGAAAAAAACTACCAAACAAACAAAAGGAAAAAAGGCAAACCAAAAACAAAGTATTTCTGTCAGAGATGTTGAAAAAGGAAATAGGTAGGAGAAAGTTCATTGCTGGAAGGAAACACGATAGGGTTGCAGCCACAGAGGAAAAAGATAAGACACTCAAAAAAGGTACAGAGAGAACAAAAGAAAGGGGACCCAAAGAATGTTGACAAATGTCATGGATTTTCATAAAAATTAAAAATTATCCCAATTTATTGGTATAAAATATACAAAGAAAAAGAATCAATTTAATGTCAAAATTCTTGGGAAAGCAGATGTTGGGGAGTATGAAAACATAATGTTGTCAGGGAGTGACAGATTTGGCTCTAATAGAGAAGATCTCAGCACCACTGATCAAAAGAGACCCAGACCTGGGAGTTCAAAGAGCACCAGGGACTCCACAGAGCTCAGCTGCAGCTCAGTTTCCTTATGCACTGCTGAACTCAGACTGAAACTGGTCCCGCAATACCAAGTGATTTATCCAGTGTTCCACTTTGCAATCCGCACATGGAACTTTGTACTTCATTGAATCCGACACAGACTTTTTAAATTTTGTCATCATATTTCCTATCCCTAATTTGGACTTTTGATGGAGGACTGAAAATTTTACAGATAGATGTAGTGTAGACTCCTAGTATAGACTCCACAATTTTCTTCTTAAAAACCCATTCCTGCCAAAACAAAACAAAATACAAAGCAAACAAAAAATGGGTGCTTGCTGCTTGCTGCTACTGCTTGGTTTCTGTCTGCCTCTTCAGCCTTCCCTACCTGTTTTCCCCTCCAGGGTAATAAATTTCCTTCATGCTGAAAATTGGGCATGCCCTGTAGTGACTGTGAGGGGCTTCCCTCTCTTACAGTACATGCCTGCAATCTTAGCACTGAAGAGGCTGAAGGAAGAATATGGCTGCCCTTTCTAGGGATCTCAGAGTGAGTTCTAGGCCAGACTGGGCAGCGATTCATGATTCTGTCTCAGAAGTAACAAGCAAAATCTATAAATACAAAATAGAAAAAGAGGAGTAATGAGAAAAGACATGTCATTTATTTTTAAAAGTCCCTGCGAGCAAAGAAGTCGGGACCACGAGGGGTGCACCCACCCACTGAGACAGCGGAGCTGATGTATTGGGAGCTCACCAAGGCCAGCTGGACTGTGACTGAAAAAGCAAGGGATAAAACTGGACTCTCTGATCATGGCGAACAATGAGAGCTGATGAGACGCCAAGGACAATGGCAAGGGGTTTTGATCCTACGTAATGTGCTGGCTTTGTGGGAGCCTACCCAGTTTGGATGTTCACCTTCCTAGATATGGACGGAGGGGGGAGGACCTAGGACTTACCACAGGGCAGGGAACCCTGACAGCTCTTTGGACTGGAAAGGGAGGGGGAAAGGAGTGGGGGGAGGGGGAGAAGGGTGGGAGGAGGGGGAGAAGGGTGGGAGGAGGGGGAGGGAAATGGGAGGCTGGGAGGAGGTGGAAACTTGTTTTTTTTCCTCATTTTCTCAATAAAGAAAAAGATTAAAATAAAAAAAATAAATAAATACATAAAAAAATAAAAAAAAATAAAAGTCCCTGCTTTGTCATGGTTTGTATGGCATTATAGACCAAATGGACAAAGAGACTGGTGTGTCTCACAATTTGACCTCAAACATTCCAGCCTTCTCAAAGTCATTCAGATTGAACAAGATCCCCGTGAGCACATGCAGGAGTGTGAGAAACTGCAGGTGATGTTTAACTGAATCACACAATCCTCTGTTGTAATCGGAAGTGCAGGGCAGCTAGCTTTACACCCGAAATAATTACATGGAAACTGTATTCATTTAAACACTACCTAGCCCGTTAGTTCTAATCTCTTATTGGCTAGCTCTTACATATTGATTCAACCCATTTCTAATAATCTGTATCTCCACTTGACTCTGGCTTACCTGGATGAGTCTAACTGGTGTCCATCTTGGAGAGGAGAGCCATGGTGTCAGCCACACTGCCTTCTACTTAGCACCCTGTTCTGTCTACTCCACCTCCCTAATTTTCTGCCCTATCAAAAAGCCAAGGCAGTTTCTTTATTTAACCAATGAAATCAACACAAAACAGAAGACACTCCTACATCAATCCTCAAATATAGAGGTTCAAATCTTACGTACAATACAGCTCCTCAAGTGGGATTCTTCTATTTCTATTTTTGTAATCATTTTGTTGATTAATATTGAATGTCACTCAGGAACTTTTTAGGAAACAGAACAATAATGTACCAATGAATACACATTAGCAATGGAAAGGTGACCTCACTCAGTGGCTGTTTACCCTCTGCTGTGAAGTGTCAGTCAGCTGCTTCAGGTCTATGCACTCTAAGTTCTTAAAAGCAGGTCAACACACAGGTGACACCATATATAGCATCTGACTTTTATATACTGATGTCTGAATTTTAAATTATAAATTTGGTAATCTTTTCACTTATGTGAATGTGTATGAACTTGCCTGAGTGGAAACCAGATGAGGGCATCAGATCCCCTGGAGCAGGAGTTACTGATAATTGTAACTGTGGGTGCTGAAAAAATACCCAGGTCTTCTGCAAGAGCAGAAAGTGCTCTTAACCACTGAGCCATCTCTCCGTGACCTACATTAGCAATCTTTTTTTTTTTTTTTGGTTGTTGTTTTTCAAGACACATTTTTTTTTCCCTATGTAGTTCTGGCTGTCCTGGAACTCACTCTATAAATCAGGCTGGCCTCAGATTCAGAGATCTGTCTTCCTCTGCCTTCTGAGTGCTGACATTAAAGGCATGCACCACCACTACCCAGCCCTTATAATGGTAATGTGTTTGGCAGACTATTTACTAATCCAGTACCTTGTCCCTTCTAACATCTGCCACCCCTTTCCCTTCAGAGCAACAAAACTGGCCCTTACTTTCTTTTACTATATGGCTGAGAATATGAGCATTTCCTTTGTGAATAAAACTTGCAATAACTGTCTGGTTTTGCTTTGTAAAATAGCTTCTCAGATTAGTGAGATGAATTCTACTTGCTGCCTGCGAAATAACAGTTTGAATTTTCAAAGCAGCCTTAAAGGCCTTTAGGGGAATCTGTTTCTATTTTTTGAAACTACTTCAGTAAGGGCCCTTTGTAACCTTTTGACACATCTATCATAGCATCAGAAAAATATATGCATCCAATCATCAGGAAATAGTGGATGTAAACCTAGGGAACCGTGAAGGAAATTTATGACAAATACTGTCCTGGGCATTTTATTTCTCAACTAATATCAAGCTCATCAATCAGAAATAGAAAGCACAGAAAATTAGTCTTGTTGCCAAAGCTTGTAAGGTTTCATCATTTCTTTTCTCTAAATTTGCTGTTATTAATTTGATAAAAATTATTGAAATATCAAAGATAACCAATTCTATGATTTAATCTCCCTGGTAGGTCAGGCAACACATCATTGGGAATGCTAGCGATAGAACTGAATGAGACCTTTTTGAATGTTTACCTTGGGGTATTATGGATGAAACCAGAGCTTTATATATGGTAGATAAGCACTCCTCCACTGAGCTATGCCTCAGGATGATGAGTCCAAATCTTTTATTAACACCTAAAATATAACTGTCTCCTCAGTTGAGTTTATAGAACCTTTACCATTTTGGATTAAGCCATGCTGAGTTACTAATATCATATTTACTTTTATAAGTACTTCAAAGTTCAGATTATAATGTGATCAGATTATATACTCTCTGAACATCCTGTCATATTGATAAATGAACAAAGATGAGATTTGTATGTGGAAAATAGAGACAAGAGGTTCAAAAGGAACCACTTTCAGGGAGGAATGAGATGTGAGCAAAGCAAGCAACTTTACAACTTAAAACAAGACAGTAATCAAAACTGTGAGTCATTGGTTGGAGGAGTAGAAATGGTGAAGGTTCTGAAAGAGATCTTGTTTTTGAGCAGAATATTCATGAAGTCATGGCAGCCATTGATTGGTAGGTGACACCAAAGTTACTCAGGTTTGATTGGTTCCTTGCCAATCAAAAACCTACATCCTTGGTACCATTGCTCTTGGTGTTTTAGTATAAGATTTTAGACTCTCTAGATTTCAGCAAATATTTATTAATAAAATAAATTCAGAGATACTTGGCATTCTCAAATTCTTTCTCCCTTGGAGTTCTTCAAATCACCTTCTGTTTCTCTTGTATATGTGTATTTGTGTGGGTGTGACTTTATTCACATGAGAGAACCCATTCTTATCTGAAACAGCTTCTGTGAACATGAAGGTCAATTACAACTATATGCTATCTATATTAACCAATTCTCTTCCTGTATTGATGAAAGCTGCCTAAAGAAGGGAGGGTTTATTTGGGCTCATTGTTTGAGAGATTGGTTCATCATGGTAAATAAAGTGCATAGCATGAGATAGCTGGTCACCTTGCAGGCATTTTAAGGAAGAATAGAGAAGCAGATGTTAGTGATGAGCCATATCTCTCCTGCTTCCAGAATTTATCCAGTCTGGGCCCCAAACCCATAGGATGGTGCTACCTATAATCAAGGTGGGTCTTTCCTTCCTAGTAGAACTTATCTGGATACATGTTCACTTGCTCACCCAGTGGTGTGCCTCCTAAGTGATTTCAAATCTAGCCAAGTCAAGCTGCCAATGACGACAAATCATCACACTATCTTTCTTTTAATTCCAGACTTGACTTAAGTAATATTAAGACCCTGAACAAATTATGTTATTTGATAATGTCACTATTTTCACAACCTTGCACTAAGGAACATTATTTATTAGGTGGGATCAATTGTTTCTTTAAGAATTGCTGACTCACACCCAGATATAAAAATGCTTGCAATATTGGAAAATGAGACTCAGAGACATTAAGATTCTTTGGCTAGAGTAGATAGAAAGAAACATAAAAATGGGTTTGCAAACAAGGACTGCAAATAATGATAAAGTTGATTATGCCCATAACTCCACAGTGTACTAAATATTTTTAGGAAGCTAAGAGAAAAAACATTTGGCACCTACTCCCTGTGTTTATAAAATGAAAATGATAGAACATCCCCATTGTCTCAGTGTGTGGGTGCACCCCTCGTGGTCCTGAGTTCCTTGCTCGTGTTCCCTCTCCTTCTGCTCCTGATTTGGACCTTGAGATGTCTGTCTGGTGCTCCAATGTGGGTCTCTGTCCTGTCTCCTTTCATCGCCTGATGAAGGTTAATATTCAGGAGGATGCCTATATGTTTGTCTTTGGATTCATCTTCTTATTTAGCTTCTCTAGGATCATGAATTATAAGCTCAATGTCCTTTATTTATGGCTAGAAACCAAATATGAGTGAGTACATCCCATGTTCCTCTTTTTGGGTCTGGCTTACCTCACACAGGATAGTGTTTTCTATTTCCATCCATTTGTATGCAAAATTCAAGAAGTCCTTGTTTTTTACTGCTGAGTAATACTCTAATATGTATAAAACCGGACTTGCTGAACATAGCGGACAATGAGGACTACTGAGAACTCAAGAACAATGGCAATGGGTTTTTGATCCTACTTCCTACTGCACGTACTGGCTTTGGGGGAGCCTAGGCAGTTTGGATGCTCACCTTACTAGACCTGGATGGAGGTGGGCGGTCCTTGGACTTCCCACAGGTCAGGGAACCCTGATTGCTCTTCGTGCTGATAAGGGAGGGGGACTGGATCGGGGGAGGGGGAGGGAAATGGGAGGCAGTGGCGGGGAGGAGGCAGAAATTCCTTAATAAATAAATAAATTTTAAAAAAATAAAAAAATAAAATGAAAATGATGCATCCTTCCCATGGGATGGTAGAGACTACATTTAGTAACAAAAATATTACTATGTCATGAAAAGATTTTATAGTCTGACTAGAAAGTATACAGAATAAATGATAGAGAATTTTACTATTAATATCAGAAATGTCTGTGCATGAATAAGATACTTTTAAATCCTCCCTCACCTAACCTACATTTCCTTGTCATTAGCTTCAAACCAAAGAAGATTAGAAAGTCAGGAAGACATTTTCATTTGAATGCCTTCCTCCAAAACATCTCAGCTCTGCTTGCTCTTTGACGACATTTTCAGGAAGGGTTAGCTCATGGGAAAGGGCCTCTCATAATGTGTGGTACTTTCTAGTATGCTCTACAGATAGAAGGAAAGTCTAGGGGAAGACTGTGCTCTTGCCTGGCTACCATGGCTCTTTCTGCTCAGCTGTTGCAATCTTTTGCTGGTATCAGAACCCAAATTCTTCAGACTTCTAACATGAACTGGAGGCCAGTGACTCTCCTGGAATCTTCTAGGCCTTCAACAGAAGACTGAGGCTGCTGAGACATCTAGATCTTATACTGGGCAGCTATTTGATTCACAGCTTCTCAGGCATGCAGACAACCATTATTTTACTTCAAAGCCCCTATCATATAAGACAACCTAATAAATTCCATTTTATAATACAAAAAAACAAACCAACACAAACAAAACAAAATCTCAGCTCCTTAATGATAAACACATGGTAAGAATCCTAAGATATAGGAGGAAGAAAAGATGAAAAGACAGAGGAGAGAGAGAGAGAGAGAGAGAGAGAGAGAGAGAGAGAGAGAGAGAGAGGAAAATTAGAGAAGGGGGAGGTGACAAGAAAAGAGAAAGGAACAGAGAGAATGTAAGAGAGGAAGAGAACAGAGACTAGGGGGAGAGGAAGAGATGAATAGGGAGGAGCGAGAGGAGGGGAAATGCAGAACAAAACGAAAGAGCACTATCTGGCACTCATTTTATTTACTTTCTCCTTCCTAATCCTCAATTTTATCTTTAGTCTTATTAGTTCCTGAAAAGGGCTTTGGAGACAGCTGAGCAAAAGAAACATTTGGTTCTGCAATGGAATACCTTTTGTTCTCCTTTTCAAAGAACTAAAGGACCTCTCTAAATTCAAGACTTATGATGAATATCTCTCACTGCTGGAACCAAGTCAGGAAATGCCAACAACTGACCTTGAATAAATAAATAAATATCACTTCTAAACAATTCAGACTTCAGGGAACAGAGTAAACCCAAACACAAGGGTAAGTACTGGTCTTTTTGTTATTGTTCTGAACTGATCCAATGCCCAGCTGATTCAAAATTAAATCCTTTCTATTTCACTGTCTACGTAACAAGAGCAATCTCCAGATTCTTTGCACTGTTATTGCTTGGGGACAGTCTGCTGAGGAGTACCAGGATGAATTTGTAATGAAAACTTCATTTATATGTATGCATATCATTCACATATGTATGTATATATACATATATGTGTGTATACATTTTTATGTATAGCATTTATGTAATGAAAGCTTCATTTCAAGCTGGGTGGCAATGAGAATTCTTTCCAGAAATAATGATTGGTAAGGAAGTGGGCAGTTAGGCAAAGCTCAGACTGGTTATTGGTGATGAGTTTAATTTCAAATCTTGTAAACAGGTAGCACGCTTGCAACTGAAGTTTTAGGGGTGGCATAGTCAACAAAGATAGTGTATGATATGTATGGCCTCTTAGTCAGCAAGCTGTGAGAAGAAAAGTCCTTGGGCAGAAGAGCACTTGGGAGGAAGCTATACTTGTGTGCAAGAGGAATGAGAGCAGGTGGCTTCATATCAGTGGTCATCCTGACAATCAGGAAAAATATATGTGATCCTAGGAGGAGTCACCAGGGTTTATTAAAGTATTGGGAGAGGGAGAGGGAGAGGGAGAGGGAAAGAGAAAGAGAGAGAGAGAGAGAGAGAGAAAGAGAGAGAGAGAGAGAGAGACAGAGAGAGAGAGAGAGAACAGAGAAGGAGGGAGGGAGAGAAAGACAATGTAAAGAATGACACATGATTCCTAGAAACAGTACTCCCCAAACAGGTGGGCAATGGTTTCTTTCATTGACTCACCCAATAGGAACTCAGAGGCCAGTCCCAAAAATTTAGCTGGTGAATTAGAAATTCATTCAGTTAATGAGTTTCAAATCATATGATCCACACTACCTTGTACTCTGCATCTCCTTTGCACGCTACAGACAGGCTTTCAAAGAGCTTAGGATGAGCCAGACTGGTCCTTCTTCCCATCTTTACCACACATTTCTGTGACCTGGTACTAATTCTTAATTTCTTCACTCACAAAATGGGAATACATAATATACTTCCTTGGTAGCATAAGACATGCAATATCTAAAACTTCAGAAACACCCATGACAGGATGTGCTTAAAATATTATTATCTATAATATTATTATCTCATGTTTGGTTCTCCAAGCACAGCCACAGGCTGCGTTAGAAATGGTGACAAGATTCCGTATCCTACTTTGTTCGGATGATGGCATCCAGGCCTTGATTTGTTCTTCTTATAGCAGATTTTCTGTGGCCACCTTCTCTAGACAGAATCCTCACTCAATAATGAGCAGAGCTGGTACTGACTAATATCCTCCAATGTGAGGAAGGGATGCTTATCCATCATTAATTTAGCTTTCTTTCGTTAATGCTACAATTTTTTATATTCCTTGTTTCACAAACAGACACAAATATCCAGGTGATATAAAATTGCCCCAAATACAGATCCAGTCTATAGGGAACTAAAGACTACATGGGATTATGACGTAATTGAGTGTGAAATTGTTATTTAGCTACTGCCTGTGTTCAGCCACTCTTGCTTCTGGAACCCCAGGCCTCAAAAAGCAGTGTATTGTTGTAACACTCTTGGGGAGCAGTAGGATTTGGAGTCTATAAGAATGACAGCCCCTCTTTCTGAGACATCTTTACAGGTGTTGACTGCACAGCTCTTGTTCTCTCAGTTACCTTACTTTCTCCTGCTCCTGTCTCTATGGTGGAAACTCCTATAATACCTTTAACAGGCTGATCTCCTTTGACATCTGTTCTTTGCTCCATAAGGGATCAAACAGACTCCTGTACTCTTAGATGTTTCAAATATCTCAACAATGATCTAGCATTCAAGACTGCTCAGCTTTCCATAGAAATAGTCTTTCTGGCCTCCAAGATCTCACATTTCTCCACCTCCAATAGAGCTAATTAAGCACAAATAATAAATCCACTAAAGTTAGTTTGTGCAGGGAGGAGAAACTGATTTGAGAGAAACCTATTTCCTGTAGTCAGATATGAATGTACAACTGACATTCATGCCTTCCATTGCTTCATTCTTTGCTTCACTTTTATGTAACTTTGACATAAGCTATGACATTCAGTTTCACTAAAAAAAATGAATATAATCACTTTTTCTAACTGCTTATTTTATTGTAGGAAAAAGGACTATGTTGACCAGAGTTTGAACACTTGATATTTAATGTGCTATTTCCCTGCTTCCTCATATACATGACTAGTGAATAAAGATGTGTTCCCATCCCCATGTTAGAATACTGAGTAGAATTATAGTAATATAATACATTCTTCTTTTATGACAAAATGTTTCAAAGCTGTAAGCCTCTGAAAGACGCTGTTATATGGAGAGTTGCCATGGAGCATGGGGTTGAAAGGAGAATAGACTTCTAAGATGTGAGAATGAAATGAGAGATAATACAACTCTAAAAAGTCTTGGTGTTAAAAAGGATTTGAAAAGAGAGGGCCTCTCTTGGGTATATTCCCAAGAGTGGTATTGCTGGATCCAGGGGTAGGTTGATCCCGAATTTCCTGAGAAACCGAAAAACTGCTTTCCAAAGTGGTTGCACAAGTTTGCATTCCCACCAGCAATGGATGAGTGTACCCCTTTCTCCACAACCTCTCCAGCAAAGACTATCATTGGTGTTTTTGACTTTAGCCATTCTCACAGGTGTAAGATGGTATCTTAAAGTTGTCTTGATTTGCATTTCCCTGATCGCTAAGGAAGTTGAGCATGACCTTAAGTGTCTTTTGGCCATTTGAAGTTCTTCTGTTGAGAATTCTCTGTTCAGCTCAATGCCCCATTTTATAATTGGGTTGGTTAGCCTTTTGCGGTCTAGTTTCCTGAGATCTTTATATATTTTGAAGATCAGACCTTTGTCAGTTGCGGGGTTGCCCTATCATACAACAAAAGTATATGCTCTACGATGTTCATAGCAGCATTGTTTGTGATAGCCAGAACCTGGAAACAACCTAGATGCCCTTCAATGGAAGAATGGATGAAGAAAGTATGGAATATATACATATTAGAGTACTACTCAGCAATAAAAAACAAGGACTTCTTGAATTTTGCATGCAAATGGATGGAAATAGAAAACACTATCCTGAGTGACGTAAGCCAGACCCAAAAAGAGCAACATGGGATGTACTCACTCATATTTGGTTTCTAGCCATAAACCAAGGACAGTGAGCCTATAATTAGTGATACTAGAGAAGCTAAATAAGGAGAACCCAAAGGAAAACATATAGGCATCCTCCTGAATATTAACCTTCAGCAGGTGATGAAAGGAGACAGAGACAGAGACCCACATTGGAGCACCGGACTGAAATCTCAAGGTCCAAATCAGGAGCAGAAGGAGAGAGAGCATGAGCAAGGAACTCAGGACCGCAAGGGGTGCACCCACACACTGAGACAATGGGGATGTTCTACTGGGAACTCACCAAGGCCAGCTGGCCTGGGTCTGGAAAAGCCTGGGATAAAACCGGACTCTCTGAACATAGTGGACAATGAGGACTACTGAGAACTCAAGAACAATGGCAATGGGTTTCTGATCCTACTGCATGCACTGGCTTTGTGGGAGCCTAGGCAGTTTGGATGCTCAACTTACTAGACCTGGATGGAGGTGGGGGTTCCTTGGACTTCCCACAGGACAGGGAACCCTGATTGCTTTTCGGGCTGGGGGGGCTTAATTGGGGGAGGGGGGGAAAATGGGAGGCGGTGGCGGGGAAGAGACAGAAATCTTTAATAAATAAATAAATTTATAAAAAAAAAGAAAAGAGAGGGAAAAGACACGACAGATAATGATAGTACAAATTCTGAGGTGTTATGAGATAGAGTGGCATGCATTTTGAAGACATTACAACATTAGAATACCAGTTAATTTGTAGAGAAAATAATCAACGGTCTTCAATTTCAAACTTTAAATGCAGAGCCAAAGGAAATTTTGGCCAATTATAAAGGATTTAAGTAAAGGTTAAGCAAAGTTGCTTTAGAAAAATTTATATGGTTGGCTAACTAAAGGGATATGTAATTAAATGATTTGTCTTAAATTTATCATAGAATGTACTTTCACTGATTATAGCAGAAAAAGGAATGAATTGCCTAGTAGTGTACTTTGATACTTGATTCCTTTGATGAAAGGAATCAAGAATAAAAGGCACACGTCTTTAAAATTGTTTTTGCTATATATACACCCATCTAGTGCAGTTAGCTGGTGAATGGTGGCTGATTATATCAAGAGCATTGACTGAACAGAAAAGAAGGCAATTACCATACACACAAGCTTGATGTATCTCTGACTGAAGAGATGGGCTTTCAGTAATGGTTCACAAATGGTTGCATATTAAGGTGATTTCTGTCATTATCAGACAATATGAAATCTCAGCTCTGTCCTCTTTTATTTTAAGGCTATAGATACAGAATGCAAAGGGACTTAGTACTTGGCCTGAGGTCAGAACTTGAATTCCAGTTCTGGACCATGCCTGCTTTGTGATCTGGATAAAGTCAATGCAGTCCCTAACTATTACCTTCTTATTTGTGTTTTGCAACATGGCTGCAGACACCTGACAAACTGGTTGCAAAGATGAAGTGATTGGATGTGTGCACATTTACCATGTTTACCCCTTCCAGCTGATACTATTTTTCCTCTAGTCACACTTTATTTATTCTAGTGAGTTCAGGAATAGAAGTACTTCCGTTCCTCCATCAGCTCTGTTGTCCTCTGAGACCACTCTATTTGAATGCACAGATCTTTGATTATTGGTCCGTATTTAACTAATTGTGTGAGAATGGGATAATCACTTAACCTAAGAGTCTTTCTTTTCTAATTTTTGGAAGATCTTTTGAGTAGTAAATGACATGTGAATTTCAATTAAAACTCAAGATTATTTCTCTCCTTTCATTTTTCCTTTTCTTGGGTGTTGTTGGGGTAATAACAACTACTGCTAAATGTAAAAGGAACCCCAGATTCTCAAGCAGCCAATGTATCTTGACCAATACTTGATGTTGGTTTAATGAAATATCATGGCATTTGGTCACCATATCCAATAAAATTATTTGCATCTAATATTAGGGAGGACATAAGCAAGAAAAAGCACCTAGAGGAGTGAATTGGGAGCACTTATGGGTCAGGCTAGTACTAACTAATCAAAATATGTTTGAGCAATTGGAGGGAAAAATGTTTTGATACATTTTCAGTGGCTTATGATTTCAGCCTACATTTGCAATATAAATATTTTGTTAAAATGTGAATTCTAAATATTTTTTCTGTCTGTGATGACATTTCTGTCTTCATAGTAAAGTTTGATATAAGGCTTCTAATATTTAGTGAATGCCGATTCATCAGTTTTGAACCACATTCAAGAATAGTTTATGGCAATCTGAGTAGTAATTGATGAGCCTAAACTTGCTTAACAATCGCCTTTTATTTAAAATGTTCACTTGCAGCACTTTTGCATGTGTTTAAGACTGCTGTTGGTCAGGCAAAGTCCATGTTCATGTTTACAGCTATCTTATGCAATCAGTCTAGAAAGACTCTTTTTTATCATGAGTTAACTGGGGATTTTTGAAAACAAATAGATTTTCTATGGTATTTATATGTTGCTATATGATACTGGAAATTTAGAATGTATAATTTTCAAGGACTTCAAGTTCTTGTCATACAGGTCTTTCACTTGTTTGGTTAGAATTACAAGATATTATATTTTATTTGTGGCAGTTGTAAAGTGTGTTGTTTCTCTGATTTTTTTTAGTCCATTTATCATTTGTATTTAAGAAGGCTAATGATTTTTTGAGTTAATTTTGTATTCCCCCACCCATATTACTGAAAGTGTTTATCAGATCTTGAAGTTCCTGGGTAGAAATTTTTGGGTCACTTATGAATACTATCATATCATATCATATCATATCATCGGCAAATAGCAAAAGTTTGACTTCCTCCTTTCCAATATGTATCCTCTTGATCTCCTTATTTTTGTACTACTGATCTAGTAGGACTTTGAGTACTATATTGAATAGATTCAGAGATAGTAGATAGTCATGTGTTATTCCTGATATTAGTGGAATCACTTCAAGCTTCTTTCAATTTAATTTAATGTTAGCTGTTGTATTACTGTATATTGGTTTTATTGTGTTTAGGTATGTTCCTTGTAGCCCTGATCTTTTCTAAGACCTTGAAAGGCAGTTGAACTTTATCAAAGGCTTCTTTTAGCATCTTTTGAAACAATCATGTGGTTTTTCTTTTTCAGTGTATTTATATGGTAGATCCCATTGACAGATTTTCATATGTTGAACCATCCTGCATCTCTAAAAATGGAAATGTTGTAATAGGAGCAGCGGGGCTGCGTCCCCGGCACCCGGAGCCCACACGGTTAGCTTATGTCCAGAAATAATTACACGGAAACTGTATTCTTTTAAACACTGCCTGGCCCATTAGTTCCAGCCTCTTATTGGCTAGCTCTTACATATTGATTTAACCCATTTCTAATATTCTGTATAGCCCATGAGGTGGCTTACCAGGGAAGATCTGTGTCTGTGTTGGGTGGGAGAATCATAGCTACTCCTTGAAACAGCTTCTTTCTCCCAGCATTCTGTTCTGTTTACTCCGCCTACCTAATTTTATGTCCTATTAAAGGGCCAAGGCAGTTTCTTTATTTAACCAATGTAACAACAGATAGAAAGATGACCCTTCTTCATCATAGAAAGATCTCCCATACTCTTGAATAGGCAAGATTAACATAGTAAAAATGGCAATCTTACCAAAACTAATCTATAGATTCAATGTAATCCCCATCAAAATCCGAAAACAACTCTTCACAGACCTTGAAAGAATACTAAGCTTCATATAGAAAACAAAAAATCCAGGATAGCTAAAATAATCCTGTAAAATAAAGGAACTTATAAAGGCATCACAATCCCTGGCTTCAAATCTACTATAGAGGTACAGCAATAGAAACAGTCTGTTTTTAATGCCAATACCAAACTGTTTTCATTGCTGTAAAAGGTTGCAAATAGATCCATATCTATTACCATGCACAAAACTCAAGTCCAATCGGATCAAAGACTTCAAAATAAATCCACACTGAACCTGATAAAAAAGAAAGTGGGACGTAGCCTTAAAGGCATTGGCACAGAAGACTATTTCTTGAATATAACATCAGTAGCACAGACACTGAGATCAACATTTAATAAATGGGACTTCCTTAAGATGAAAGGTTTCTGTAAGGCAAAGGGCCCTGTCAATAAGACCAAACAGTAGACTACAGAATGGGAAAAGCTCTTCACCAACCCTGCATCTGGCAGAGGACTGATAGCCAAAATATATAGAAAACATAGAAGGTTGACATCAAAATACCAAATAATCCAATTAAAAATGTGATACAGTGTCAAAAAGAGAATTCTCAATAGAATAATCTTAATGGCTAAAATACACTTAAAGAATTGTTCAACATTCACAACCATCAGGGAAATGCAAAACAAAACAACTCTGACATACCATCTTACACTTGTTAGAATGGTTAATATCAAAGATGCTAATGACAGTCTATGATGCAGAGGATGTGGATTCAGGGGAACACTACTCGACTGCTGGTGGGAGTGAAAACTTGTATAGCCTCTTTGGCAATCAGTATGGTGGTTTCTCAGAAAGTTGGGAATCAATCTATCTCAAGACCCAGAAACACCACGCTTGATCATACATACAAAGAATGGTCAGAGAAACTTCCAGGAATCTACAAAAATGACGCTAGCTAAGACTCTTAGCAATAGTAAAGAGGGTCACTCAACTGGCCTTCTCCTGTAATCTGATTTGTTACTACCTTAATTGTCATCATAAAACCTTCACTGAGTAACTGGCAAAGTAGACACAGAGATCTACAGCTAAGCAATGGACCGAGCTACAAGAGTCCAGATAAAGAAAGGGAGAAGTGTTTATATGAGTAAGGGGTGGTCAAGACTGTAGGGTTAAGACAGCCCCCTTTAGAGGGCAGGGTTTGCCTCAGGCGAATGCCTGCCAATAAATGAGTGCGCGGAGAGGCGGCTCGCTCTCTTTTCCTGTACTACGCTGGAACTTTGGTTCTGTAAGTTTATCATTAAAGTGGTAAATATTCTTTGATATCTGCATTGCATTTATTTTGCGCGGGTACAATTGGCGCCTGCCCCGTGGGGCTTTGCTGAGAACCGGCCCCAAATCGGAGTCTCTTGCACCCCGGGCCGCTGCGGCGGTCTGTCTGGGAGCGCGTGGAAGAAGTTGAGATTCTGAGCAGTCTCTCTGGGCGTGCGCTGAAGCAGCCGAGATTCTGAGCGACTCGATTTTCCCTGCTGCTTGCTAGAGTATCAAGCAGCGGGTTTGAAATCGACAGAGCCTTTGTAACAGCGCCTAAGTCGAGCCGCCCCAGCCAGAGCCACCTTTTTCCCGTGCCCTCTCACGCCGGCGCACGCGCTGCCTGACTGGGCTGTCTGTTCCCCTCCCACCGCCTCCAGCGCTCGGGTCATGTGACAGCGGCCTGAGAGCCCCGGCACAAAAAACGCCGGCATCCCTTTGATTAGTTTACTTTGGTGGCTTTTCTTTACTTATCAGCCTGGTGTCTGTTTCAATTTTGTTTTTGAGTCATTTTATTTCAGATTTAGGACACGTGGATTCAACTGGACTCTTTCGCCACCACTGGCAGGAACCAGTTATTACAGGTAAGAGAACTTTTTCTTTTATAAATAATGTCTGAGAACGTGACGACATCCGATTTCAACAGTTTTTTTGAGTGTACCATTTGGGAGATCTTACAAGAAGTGTCTACCACACCACATATATGGATATTCCTGGGATTCTTAATTTTCCTTAGCACTATTTGGTTTGATAATAGGAAAATGATCAAATCTCTTAAGGCAGAGGTTGAACGTTTGAAAACTATTGAGAGCGACAACAATCTTCTCAAGAATCAGTTTGAAATTCTCCAGGAAGAAAACAAATCTTTGTTTAACATGACTCAGTTAACTGAGCAAAATCTAGAAAAGGTACAGGCTGATGTTGAGGAGAAATTCATTACTATGGAAGAAGGAACAGCTGAATTAGATCGTAAGTTCCAGCAGTCACTTTCTGTAGGAACTGAAAAATTAACTGAGAGAATCAAAACTGCTGAATGTGACAATCGAATTTTGTCTAAAGCTTATGACAGATTGGCGGAAAGATTGTCAATACAAGAAGGCACGGTTTATGCCATAAAAATTATGTCCAAAGATGACAAGTTATCTCTACTGGACAAATTTCATACTTTAGAATCCTCAATGAAGGCTTTAGAACATAATTCTGGGCAGGAGATTCAGACATTAAAAAAACAATGGTGAATAGAATTGAAAAGATTGAGGAATTTCTAAATTCTGATGAAGAAGAGCAAAGGGTAGAAAGGGAAATTTTAACTACATCTGTGGATAAATCTCTCCAGGACAATTTCCACAAAGCTCTACCTACAGCCCTACATGCCTTTCCTGTAATAACAACAGAAAAGGTGATTGGTTCCAGAAACCCTAGGGTCATCAAGGAAGATACATGGGAGCCTGTCCGTATGAATGATCTCAAAGAAATTAAACAGGCCATCATGTCTTTTGGGATGCACTCCTCTTTTGTTAAAGAGATGCTAAAATCTTGGGCCACAACAAGCAGAGCAACCCCCTTGGACTGGCTCCAGCTGAGCTCCGCAGTCCTTGAGAGTGGACCGCAATTAAAATGGCAATGCTTATTCAGGCAAGAGGCTAGACTTTTAGAACAGCAGGAAAAAGCAAAGGGAATTGACATTTCCCTAGATAAAATTCTAGGTGAAGGGCTCTTTTCCGACCCTCAGGAACAAGCTAATTTGGATGAAAACATACTCTCCATGTGTACTACAGCAGCCTTAAGGGCTTGGGACAGAGTACAAGACCCAGGACAGAGAATGGAATCATTTGTCACAGTTAAACAGGGTCAGAGAGAACCCTTTAGTGACTTTTTACAAAGATTAACTAAGGGTGTACAAATAGGGATACCTGACCCAGAAGCAAGACGTATAATAATTGAGTCTTTGACTTACGAAAATGCTAATGTGGAATGCAAAAGGATCTTGAGGCCTTTAATGTTCAGATCAGTGTCCTTGGAAGAATGGGTCTTGCATACACTAGATGTTGACACATTTGACTATGGCACTGAAGCATGGGTAGAAGAAGCGATTTCCAATGGTAAAAGGAGAAACCAGAATACCAAATGTTTTAATTGTGGCAAAATGGGTCATATGAAAAGGAATTGTAAACAACGGGTTTTCAGAAATAATAATAATGCGTCTTCTAGAAATAACAGGAATAGAAGGACTCAGCCTTCAGGTTTATGTAGAAGATGTGGAAAAGGCAGACACTGGACGAATGAATGCAGGTCTACAAGAGATAGACAAGGCAACCTGATACAGACGGGAAACGTGAGAGGGGGGCCTCTCAGGCCCCCATGGCAAACATGGTTCAGTCATTTCCAGTTTCTGCAGAGAACATGCCTCATCAGGACAATTAGAAAGCCACATGCCTACTATTACAAGAAATAGTAATCAGAAAGATGAGTTACGTGTGTTTTGGCAAACTTCTATAAATGATCAAAGACCTAAGCTGAGAGTGTGTGTAAATGGCATTTTTATTACTGGCCTACTGGACACAGGTGCTGATGTAAGTATCATTACCCCAGAATCTTGGCATCCATATTGGCCTCTTCAGAATGTAAATGTTCAGCTCCTGGGAATTGGAACCCTATATCGAGTAAGGCAGAGCACGAGATGGGTTGAATGTATAGGGCCTGAGGGACAAATAGGAAAATTAAGGCCCTATGTAGCCAATATTGCAATGAATTTATGGGGTCGTGACCTATTACAACAATGGAATACTCAAATTAACATTTCTGCTACTTCTAGAGCCCATATTTCTGAAAAGAATATTAAAAGTTATTACAAACGGACAAAACCGGCCATTAGTGCTGTGCAAGAACAAGCAATTGATGTCCCTTCAGAAATACCAACAGCCTTGCCTCTAAAATGGTTGACTGAGAAACCAATATGGACAAAGCAATGGCCTTTAGCTGAGGAAAAGTTATAGGCTTTAGAACAGCTGGTACAAGAGCAACTAGATGCTGGACATATAGAAGAATCTACCAGCCCTTGGAATTCTCCTGTATTTGTGGTTAGGAAAAAATCAGGTAAATGGAGAATGGTGACAGATCTCAGGGCCATCAACAAGGTTATTCAACCTATGGGCCCTCTGCAATCTGGAATTCCATTGCCCTCTTTATTACCAAAAGGATGGCCTCTCATAGTTATTGATTTAAAGAATTGTTTTTTCACTATACCTTTGCAAAAAGAAGATAGAGAAAAATTTGCCTTCACAGTGCCTACTTATAACAATTCTCAACCTTCGAGGAGGTACCACTGGACCGTCCTCCCCCAGGGTAGGTTAAATAGCCCCTCCCTGTGCCAATATTTTGTGAACCAACCATTGCAAATAATACGCAAGAAATTTCCCAAATCTATAGTATACCATTACATGGACGACATATTGTTATCTGATTCAAACATAGATACCTTGAACAGACTGTTTGAAGAAATACAGATACTGTTACCTAAATGGGGATTGCAAATTGCTCCTGAAAAGATTCAGAAGGGAAATTCTGTTAATTATTTAGGTTATAGAATAGGTTTGCAAAAAATTAAGACACAGAAGGCACAAATTCGGAGAGATCGCCTACGGACTCTTAATGACTTTCAAAGACTGTTAGGAGACATTTCCAGTTTACAACCAACTATTGGGATAACACCTGATCTAATAATTCATTTGAACAAGACCTTGGATGGTGATAAAGATTTAAACAGTCCCAGAGAATTAACAGCTGAAGCAGAAAAGAAACTGACAATGATTGAGGAGAAATTACAACAGGCACATGTGGACAGGGTGAATCCAGAGCTCGATTGTATTCTCGTCATATTACCATCAAAAATTTCTCCTACAGGAATTTTAATGCAGAGAGATGATATTATCTTGGAATGGATCTTTTTACCACATAAACCAAGTAAGAAACTGAAAACTTATGTGGAAAAAGTCTCTGAGTTAATTATAAAAGGCAAGCTGAGACTTCGTCAACTAGCAGGCATAGACCCAGCAGAAATTATAGTGCCTTTCACTGCTGATGAACTAAAGAAATTATGGGAAGATAATGAACCATGGCAAAGAGCTTGTGCTAATTTTTTGGGAGACATTAATAACAACTATCCAAAAAGCAAGCAGCTCAACTTCATAAAGAGAACATCTTGGATCCTTCCTCGAATCGTCCGTGATGCTCCAATAACTGGAGCCCGTAAATTCTATACTGATGCCAATAAGTCAGGGAAGGCAGGTTACAAATCAGAACACTTGGGTAAGGTGGAACAAAGTCCTTTTGATTCTGTCCAGAAGGCAGAATTATATGCCATTCTTATGGTACTAAGAGATTTTAAAGAACCTATTAATATAGTTACTGATTCACAATATGCAGAAAGAGTTATTTTACATATTGAAACTGCTGAATTTATACCTGATGATACTGAACTAACCTCATTGTTTCTCCAGGTTCAAGATTTGATCAGGAACAGGCTTTGCCCTATGTACATAACACACATCCGATCCCTTACGGGTCTGCCAGGTCCTCTAGCACAAGGTAATGCAGAAATTGATCAATTATTGTTTGGTAGTGTGCTACAAGCCTCTGAATTTCATAAAAAACATCATGTTAATAGCAAAGGTTTGAAGAAAGAGTTTTCTATTACATGGCAACAAGCTAAGGAGATTGTGAAGAAATGCCCTACCTGCTCTTTCTATAACCAAACGCCACTGCCAGCAGGGGCTAATCCAAAGGGCACCCATAGAAATGAAATCTGGCAGACGGATGTGTTCCACTTTGCAGAATTTGGCAAATTGAAGTATGTTCATCACACCATCGACACTTATTCAGGCTTTCAGTCGGCAACTGCTTTAAGTTCAGAAAAAGCTGATTCAGTAATCACTCATTTATTAGAAGTCATGGCTATCATGGGTATACCTACACAAATAAAGACAGATAATGGTCCTGCTTATGTCTCTAGGAAAATGAAACGGTTTTTTGATCATTACAATATCAAGCATGTTACAGGTATACCATACAATCCTACAGGTCAAGCAGTCATAGAAAGATCAAATCGAACTATAAAGGATATGTTGAACAAACAGAAAGGGGTGGAAAACACCCCCAGAAATAGGTTACATAATGCTTTGTTAACCTTGAATTTTCTCAATGCTAATGAGAAGGGAACGACGCTGCAGAAAGACATTGGATAATGGAAAAGTCTGCTGAACTAAATCAACCAGTTTATTTCAAGGATGTACTGACCTCACAATGGAAGCCAGGAGATGTGCTGCGTTGGGGAAGGGGTTTTGCTCTTATCTCCACAGGTGATGAAAAATTATGGATACCGTCAAAATTAATAAAGGTTCGGTTTGAGGAAGAGAAGTCACTTGGAAAAGATAAATAACAATTCATTCACAAGGATGACTGACATTCAGATGGTAAGGATTACTGATAGGATGGGGGCAGGGTTCTTTTCTTATCTCCACAGGAAAACATTCATCTCCAAAGAATTTGAGGGACCCTGAATATTTAATTACTGATGGATGGAAAATAGTTACGACCCACTAAACATCAACAATAAAATTCTATACATATTGTAAGTATTGATATATATTTATATTTATATGTTTTAATGAACACTTCTTTATAAATGTGTAGAGCTGGTTTTGGAGTTGGACTATGGCTCAGTCCTTCTTCAATTCCAAGCCTGTTGATAAGAGATATTTCAAAGTTTCTGTCTCAGATCAGGAGCCATGAAATGGGACAGAATAAGAATAATTTTATACTTGATAAACTTTCTTTGCCTTCCCTCACATCTGTGTCTTTCTTTATATGTCAGTACATGTCCTTGTTGTTAATGTTTAAGTTTCCCATAACAAGCAACATATTTTCCTACAGTAATCTTTGAAGTTTCCAGGATGAAGATGAGGCCCCACAACATCAACTCAATCTGGTTTTTATGATGTCATGAATTTTTTTTTAAGCACTAATTTTAGACCTGTTTTTTGGTACCAACTGCAAGAGACAATTTTATATGATGCACATTTTTGACAACGCTCTGGCCGGACCTTCTCGAAACACACAGAGACTAGTTATAATTTCTTAAGTCAAAGGTTAATTTGGGAATTTTACCATCGTTTGCTTTCACAGGGGCCTCTAAGAAGAACGTCGCCCCCATGTCAGCTAGAAGCAATCTAAGAGGACGACGTCCCCTCTCCCAACAGAGTTTGCCCACAGGGTTAGGGACATCTTTTAGTGGTTGGTTTAGGGTTGAGGGGATGGGGAGATATTGTATGGATTTAGGGGTATATTCTTAAAAAAAAGGGAGATTAACTGGGTTGTTGGGATGATTGGTATTTGTGACTTACTGTTTTTAGAAAATTATGTTCATACTGTTTCTTGTATATTGATATATTGAATATTGAATGTGAGTGTTCCTACCTCTATTTTGGTACAAGAGTATGCTTATATTGTATGGATACATCTATCATATCACAATGTACATTTCTACCTCTGGTACTATTTATGTAATAACATTGTTTACATTTGATAAGTAATGACATTGTTTACAGGTGAAGATCATTGTCTTCATACATTGCACAATTGTTTATTCTCTTAGTTTTCAAATTAGATAGGTATTGAGAATTATATGTTTGTCATATTATTTTTAGGTTAATCAGGTCTTTTAGATACATAGAGATTATTTTCAGTATAGATAGTATAATCTTCAGCCTCTTTGAAGAGCTGTAGAAAATGGCCTTTAATCTAACCTAGAATTCTGTGCCATCGAGACACAATTTACTCCTGGCAACACCACTCTACTCCCGAGAGAACATTGAGCACCAGGACACTCCACTGGGAGCTTGTCTTCTTGGCAGAACTGGCCTTTGGGTTAAGAAAAACCCATACCTCAACTACTGACTAAGATATAAAACAGGATTGTCTTATCTTGTCAAGACAGGGTAGGATAATCCTAAGAAAGTTCCTTGCATTTGAGAATGGTATGTCAGTTATGTTAGGCCTTAGCCAAAGTTGGTTGACTCAACATTGCAAATGAGATTTTGGGTGATTGCCTAGGCAGTCAGTTGTCTCTGTCATTTGTTGCACATTTTGGATATCTCTCATTTGTTAAGTAATATTTATTCCCTTCTCAGATCTTTGATGGAGTTGAAGATTATTTAATTGTAGTTACTCTCTAGCAAAACTTTTGTTTTCAATATTGTTTGTTATATTTATCATTTGTTATTATTGTTTATAGCTATATTTGGTTTAGTTGTGTCTTATTTAGACAAAAGGGGGAGATATAGGGTTAAGACAGCCCTCTTTAGAGGGCGGGGTTTGCCTCAGGCGAATGCCTGCCAATAAATGAGTGCGCGGAGAGGCAGCTCGCTCTCTTTTCCTCCCTACCTGTACTATGCTGGAACTTTGGTTCTGTAAGTTTATCATTAAAGTGGTAAATATTCTTTGATATCTGCATTGCATTTATTTTGTGCGGGTACACAAGACCATGACAGGGAAACCCACAGAGACAACTGACCTGAGCTCATGGGAGGTCATAGACTCTAGACCAACAGATAGGGAGCCTGCAAGGGGATTACATAGGTCCTCAGTATGTGGGTGACAATTGTATAACTTGTTATCTTTGTAGGGACCCTAGCTGCAGGATCAGGACTTGTTCGTGGTACATGAGCTGGCTTTTTGGAAAATATTCCCTATGGTCTTGATGCAAAGTGGAGGACCCTGGTCCTGAGTTCTTGATATGCTGTGCTCTATTGACTCCCAAATGGGAGGCCTTACCCTCTCTCAATGGAGCTGAAGGAGGAATGGATAGCGGAGAGTAAAAGGGAGGTGAGGGAGGGAACAGGAGAAAAAGAGTGAGGGGAAACTGTGGTTGGTATGTAAAAAAATAAAAATTATAAAAAAGACAGTTATACAAAATGAATCTGTATTTAAATTACTGTCCATTGACAAAATGGCCAAAATACTGCAAAGAAACCTAATCCCTCCTTCTTTCTTTCCATTCTGCATACATGGTAACAGTGGTACTTATATTTAGGGAAAAAAGAAAGAGCAAAGTATAATATATTAGACCGCAAAACAACAAATGTTAAGATCATTCTCAATATTTAATATCTTTAACTCTTTGTAAGGCAGGCCAGTTACAACTTGCAAATTGCAAGTTTTAATTTATAAATGCGATCCATGACCTATTTTGTTTGCCTAAAACAGCTTCTGCAATATCTTCCATCTAAGCAATAATAGGATATTCAGTTCTGTTAATCACAGACACACAAATGATAACATATGATCAATTTTTAACTATTTCTTATTGAAATTCTTACTGTTCTTACATACATAGAATTGTTGTCTGCAACTTAAAACTCATTATGCTACTTTTACAGGAAGGCCAATCATTAGCTTTATATTTCTTGACAATTTCTGATGTGGGATGTCCTTCTGTAAATGCGTTGCTTGTATTAGTTGATAAATAAAGCTTTTTCAGCTAATGGCTTAGCAGAGTAAAACGAGATATGAAATCTGAACAAGAATGGAGTAGGTGGAGTCGAGGAGATACTATGTAGCTACCAAAGGAGGACATGCCACATAGTAGTTAATAAGAAGCCTGAGCTATTGGTCAAATATTGTTATAATTAATATAGTTTCTGTGTGATTATTTGGGTTTATGTGGTGGGGAAACAAATGAGCAGTCTCCATTTACAAATTTCACATTTTTCACTAAAATACCCAAGAATTTCTGACATAGTCTGTCTTCACTTACTCTGTTGGCACATGTACACAACAAGGAATTCTCAAGTTTCATGCTTCATACTGGTTTCCCATCCATCTCTTTCCAAGTGATAACAGGAACATGACAAGAGGTGGCATCTGGAATCCAGCATTATAACACTCTTTACCATGCAAAGTTCTCATTAAAAAACTTTTTGTGATTATTAGTATTTCCTTTGGGACTTAAAAATACAGAGCATCAAATCCATATAAATAATTCCTTCTACTGGCCACAAGATACAGGAAATTTTTCCTTGGCCCATAAAGAACTTATTTATATCAAGGAGTCCAGATGGGATGCAGATCCTAAGGTTGTGAGGAGAGGAACTAAAAGCTGATTGTTGCGTGCACAGACCAGGAGTTCAAATGTGCATGGAGGAATGCTGATGTGCAGTCCCTATAGATTGCCCTCCTTGAGCAAGTTATTTTTCACTGAACTACTATATTAAATATAAAAAATGTGCAAATTAATTTTTAACATCTTGTGTCTTCATGGATTAAAAAATAATTAAGAAATTATTTTAGCTTCTCCCATTGCACCATAGGTGTGGTGCCCTCTCTGGGTTACTCAGTTATTACTTTAAGTAAAAGTAGAGTTTCAAGTAGCAAAGAGTCTTTATTTGGCCAAAAGGAAAGAGACTGAATAAGAAAAAGAGGACAGAGAAGAAAAGAGAGAAGGAGAAGGAAAGGGAAGTGGGGGAAAGGAAGCATTGGACAAAGGAAAGAAAAATGTAGGAAACAAGAAGAAAAAAAACCCTGAGGCTTTCTAAGGTAATGAAAAAGTCGGTTAAGATAAGATTTACTCTAATGTCTAGGATGCAGCCATGTCTTTTCTAATGGTCATTTGTGTACATGTTCTGGACTAGAGCTTTTGGCTCTCCAGGAATATAGGATGAATATACTGGGCTCTTAATGATGCAGAGATTAGACTTTCGAATACATTCTTGATTTAGTGATTTTAAGTAAAATTGTGCAGATGTCACAAAATCTGAATGCAAATATAGATTGTGACATCTGGGCATCTAAGGCACCTCTAGGTCCAGAAAACACTAGATCTAGAGCTTGGCAGTCACAGTAACGTGGGAAAGTAGAGGACGGCTCAGCCTGATAAAAGGCAAGCTGCAATCATTACTGAAAGGTCCAGGGTTAACCATGAATATTGATAAATATATCAATAACAAGAAAAATAATTTAAGAAATTTGCATAAGTAATGCTTTAGGTTGAGAGCAGAAATGTCACACTAAAACCTCAGTCACCCTTGGATAATGTTCATATTTAGTAATAGTATTGTTAAACACTAGTTCAGGTTAAAGACAATTTGGAAGGGTAGTCAGGGTAGAGTCCTCTACCCTTGTAGCTGTTGAAATAAGGAAAGAGACCTACTTGAGCACATTTTCATGTGTGTTGTTTTCCTCTATTGATTAAGCTACATTATTGAGAATATACTTGCTATCCTCTAAAATCCCAGGAGATAACATCTCAGGAGTGTAGTAATGAAAGTCACTGCCTGGTAGATGCCACAGTTCACACGGCACTCATGGTGGAACCAGATACACAGTCAGGGAAGATATTTATATCAAATACAGGCAAAGATCGATCACAAATCTGACTCTCAGAATTAATAGTTTATACTGTAGTACTAATTATTTCCTTTTTAACATCTCTACTTTAACTTATAGAAGAATAATGATACTTATATATGACAGAATTTTTGGATGGAATAAAATTGGATATTTAGAATTCCAGAGAATAAAGTCTTATAGAATAAATGTTTAATAAACAACAGAAATATAGAAGGGAAAAGGGTTATAAAAATGTCACTGGGTGTGGATCAAAGTAATAAGGTGAGATGAAATACAGTGTCTTTGCCACTTGGAGTCATTTGCATGAAATATTTCCCAGCTTGCCTTTCCCATGTCAGCTTGACTTAACATAAATAATCATGTGAATACATGATTATTGGCTAAGTCTCTAGATGAATGGAGCCTATGTCTTGTGTATCAAAAGAGAGTGCATCCTTCATTGGTGTGTGATGGTCTGACCACAGATAAATGTGTGTGTGTGTGTGTGTGTGTGTGTGTGTACTCATGTATGCTCAATAAATCTCAACGTCTCAGGGAACGTAGTGACAACTAGCACTGGGTATTCTGATCAATACTCACAGTCTCTCAGCCCCTCCCCCTTACCAGTGATGCTCAATATGAAACTTTCTCCATTTGGTAACTGCAGAGATGAATGAAGCTGACCTCAGCATAAGACTAATTGCCACCCACCCAGCAAGTCACAAGGCAAGATGGAAGAGCAGGAACATTTGTGCACATAGCTCAGCTCCACCTTCTCACTGGAGGGAAATCCGTTATTCCCCAGTAACAACATCGGTGGGCCTTTCCACCTAATACTTCATCAACTCCAGCACAGCAAAGTTTGTGACAACACAGATGGATTACGAAGAGAAAATGTGCGCAAAGCACAATATAACAAAATAATTTTATTACTGAGATTTTTGATGATATTGAATTCTTAAAATATAATTATTTCAAAATGGCGATGGAATTTTATAGGCACACATCAAAATAATAAAGTACTTGCAATGAGTAATTGCTTATAAATATGAATTAGAGGGGCACTGGGCAGCTCAAGTGTAGCTGAGTCAGATTTATGAAGCTTCTCCTACAGTGCAAAAAAACATTGAAATGGCTTATCATTCCAGCTATTATAAGGCTTAGAACCCAAAGCGAATGAGACACAAAAAATAACTCAGTAGGTAAAACAAACTTAAAATAAAAATGTGGGCTTACTATCTGTTTTAAATTCTTTTCCCATGACTGTATTAAAATTCCCTATCAAAAGCAACTGAAGAGAGAAAGGGCTAATTTTAGCTGAGAGCTCACATTGTGACTTACCTCTGTGAGGAAGTCAGGACAGTCATGGTGAAGAAGATTGCATGATGTTTTCAGCAGGCAGAAGACAGCAGGGAATGCTTACTTGATTCCTAGTACTAAATTCACCTTCTCCACCTGATGCAGGTCACAATTTCCTTTCCAGGGAATAGTCTCACCCACGTCAGGATGTATATAATTATATCAGTTAACATAATCAAGATCATGCTCCCACAGGTGTGCCTGGGGCTATGTCAATTCACACCTCCCAGATGTGCACCTGCAGGCCTCTATACCAGGTGAGTCTGGATCCTGGCAAGATGACAAATTCCACATATCACTACATTGTCCTTCTTAAAGAGATGAGATGGCAACACATGGTGGAACTTATATGTTAAAAAACAGAAGGTTACAGCTCAGTGCAATTATATTTGTATTATCAATCTCAAATCTGCAAAATCCTGCTCACTCATGTGACCCTCTTAACTTTTTATATCCTACTGATTTCAATCCCCAACATAATATTGCTAATCATGCCTATGAAAATATTTTGAGATGAGTTACATTAATTTTCTACAATTCAGTTTACTTCTTGAGGATTTTTAAATGGGTTATTTTCTCAGCATTCTGACATGAAAAAAAATTGTTTGGTTAAAGAAATCAGCAGACCATGTAAAGAAGTTCTTAACTATAGAAAACTAAAACCATACTGCACCAAAACCCTGCTAAGGGCACAGACATGCTAGGACTTTCCAAAGTGGCTGTCAATTGTTGAGGAATTGTGATGACTCATAGTTTAATGTGACAAGATTGACCCATTAGTCAAAATCTCAGTAACAGCAGCTCCTGGGACCACTTGATTTGACCTCATTGACGGGTTTTCCTGCACTAGGAGGGAAAGTCACTTCACTGCTGATGACTCTCCTTGTCAGTACTCCTGTCGTCAGTTTCTGCTCATATCAATTCAGCACATCTCTCAGGTGCCACCTTCTTGCTTCCTAATGGATATAAATCCCTGTCATGAAACTGGCTCAGAAAAGATCAGGAAGAAATCAGCTTCCTCAATGTGAGAGTGAAAATGGCCAACAGTGTAGTATCAGTTAAACAAAAACGCCTGCTATTCGGGGGCCTTGTTACAGCATCTATGCCACTTTCAACCACATCCTGGTCTCTGGTGAGTTTTTAAGATCAACTGTTACAGCATTAGATCCATGAAGCTTTGCCATTTCTTAACAAAGGCAAATTCCTTACTGATGTATTATGGTTTAGCCCAAGTTATCATCAAGTTTTCTTGTCATGGTTTTGTTGATTCAGTCTTCTTCCTCCTCTACTTCCTCCTTCCTATCTTCCTTCTGCTCTTTCTCTTCTTCCCCCTGCTCCTTTGCCTCCTCCTCTTTATCCTCCTTTTCCTCCTTCTTTTCCTGTTTTTCCTCCATATATTTTGTGAGACAAGGTTTTGTTCTATAGCACAGACTGTTCTGAAACTCAATATATAATCCAGAATTGCCTCAAACTCATTGCAATCATCTTGTCTCAGCCATGTCCCCACATGTGCTGGGATTATCGGTGGGAACCATTATTTCCCAATCTTTGGTTTTTACTCATTTCATCTTTCTTTCATAATCTCTTTGGCTTTGTCATCATTAGTCACATATTTGTTTGGAAACAGTTTATGGTAATGGGTACAATGAAAGATATTTTCTTTATTAACTCACAGTACGTATTTTATTTCTCCAGTAGAAATTTTCTCTTGTGTAAGTATAAAGATTTTAAAGTGCTGTGTTCCATGCAGATAGATTAAAAGCTGGTCACACATTAAAAAATAGCTTTGAGGGAGGAATATTGACAATACATTTTCATTATTGCTACATATTTTTTGAATAACCAGCTATAATTTAAACCTGAAAAGCTTAAACATGTTGCAAATTTCTATAAAATTATATATTACTACTACAACTCACATTTTTCCAAAATAAGTTTTATTTTAACAAGCAAGTTGAGACCCATGATTCAAAATGCTGTTGTCATGTTTTATTCATTCTCAAAATGGCTATTTTGATGAATTATAGATGTCAGTTTTCTCAAACACCTTACAAGACTCTTTCAGCTGACGAGAATGCACACCTCCTACCACAGTTCTGGCAGACTTGCTCTGAAACTCCAGGGTCACACTGCCATGCATGCTGAACAGTTAAATGCTACTGAGTCAGAATGCAATGTCAAGTTCACGGCTGGGGATGCCAAATGCACGCAGCTCTCTATGTTAGGTCCTTTGCAAGTTTGGTCTTTTCAGCAAATGTGTTGAATAAAATGATGCAAAATTTTCAAGAGATGTCCCCCTCTATCCTCTAATTGTTGCGCAATCTCAGAGTGGGTGGCAGCCACAGAACATGCACCCAGACAGATTTAATTTACCTTTAGGGCACGCAGTCAATGAAAAATAAAATAAGTCAATGTTTCTAAGAAAACTTCTCTGATTTTTTTTTCACACTTCTTTTCAGGAGTCATTAGGGCAGTTCTGTAGAAAGTGGTTTAGTTAACAGGCAGAGGCAAGAGCAGATAGTCCCTCTTCCAGGTTCAGAGTATATACTATTGCTGAAGACACAGGACTCAAGAGTATCTAAGCTGGAATTGAACTGAGAGCTTCCTCCATAAGGACCAGTTTTTGTGGTACCAGTAGGTGATACACAAGCTTTTAATGGAGGAAAGAATCTATAATCTCACCAAACTGCGAAGTCTCTAAAGGACAGCAATAAAGGGCTTGTTAAATATCCCTAAGGGTGAAATGGTGGCATTTATACATTGTTGGAAACCAACAATTGTGTGATTGTACTTAAGGTCCACTCAAGAGAAGGGAAACAGTGCCTGCTTCTGGAAACCTAGACAACTACCAAGGGTTAGTGAAGTCATGGATCTTAGAGGAGAATCTACAAACACCACTTTACTAAACTAGCACAATTCACAAGAGCTTTCTAAACACTTCTTTTATTTTATTTGGCATAATTCACAAGAGCTTCTAAACACTTATTTTATTTTATTTGGTTTTTCAAGACAGGGTTTCTCTGTGTCACATTGGAACCTGTCCCAGTACTTTCTCTGTAGCCCAGACTGACTTTTAACTCACTGATATCTGCCTGCCTCTTGCTAGGATTAAGGATATGTGCAATGCCTGGCTAAGCACCTCTTTAAAAAATATTATAGTGTTCTGCCTGCATGTACACCTGCAGGCCAGAAGAGGGCACCAGATCTCATTACTGATGGGTGAGAGCCACCATGTTGTGGTTTCTGGGAATTGAACTCGGGACCTTTGGAAGAGTAGTCAGTACTCTTAACCACTGAGCCCCCTAAATACTTATTCTTATATACAGAGGTAAGTGTAGCTCTTACACCTCATCAAAGAAGCTTATCTTTGCAACCCACAGAGACCATTACAGAAAACAACTAATCAAGATGCAGAAAACAATTTACTGCAGGGTGTCCAGTTTCAATCAATATATCTGTAGCACAAGTCTTTCACCTACGTCTCAGGGAGCATCACAGAAGACAGAGTGAAAGGATCTTAAGAGCTAGTATGTCAGAAAGCCTGCAGTGATGCTACGTCTCTTAGAAAGGAGAGGGAAGATAAACATAGAACCTCATCAATAAGATTTCTATACAGAAAGAACTGCTAATATGAAAGAGGGAAACCTCACAGGAGCCCACAACTGAACAAAGAACCACAGGCAACTAAAGAATATTGATAGTGGAAGAAATAGTCTTCCTCAAGAATGATCCCCTAATTGGCTATCCAGTACAAACTGGTCAGGCTTGAAATCATACACATACAAACAACACTAAATAGACTAACCAAGTTGTCTTTATCATGTACATATTCATGCATATATTCACATAGACAAACATATTATATATATATATTTCATGTATATATGAAATAAAATAGATCATGAAATTGAGAGGGGAGAGTTGTATGAGAGATTGGAGGGAATGAAGGGAAAATGACAAATAATATAATTATTTTAGTTTCAGAAACTAAAAATAATTCAAAAGGAAAAAGAAAGATTCCCTCTTCTAAGATATGTCTAGGTTTGTATCAGAATGACATGAATCTACCAGCACACTCATAAGTTAAACTCCTTAGACTGACTAAGAAAGAATTGCTGTGCACATTTTGTACCCTTGTCTCCAGAAAGGATAATCTTAGGCTTTCAAAGCAAGTGTAAGCTGTGAATAGGCAGTGAACTGAGAAATTGCCCCTCATGCTGATTTATATAGAAGATTTCTCTTCTCCCACTTAAGTGAGGGGAACAGGAAAGATAACTGTAAAGTCACTCACCACGCCTGCTGTTCACTGCGCTTTAAGGAGAAGGTAGTGTGGCAGTAAATCACAGTTATAGATTTGGTTAAAGATTAAATGTGGACCAAAACATTTGCAGCAATAGCTTTCCTTAGTATGAGAAGCCTTAGTTAACCTGTGCTGAGGCAAAAGGCCACAGGCCTTTATAGTCAGACTTTTGCCACAGTAATGAAAGGGTAATTTAGGGGATCTGATGTCCTCTTCTGTCCTGCAAGGGCACCAAGCACGCATGTGATGCACAGACAAGCATGCAAGCAAAAACACCTATGCATATTAAATAAAATAAATAAATGTAAAAATTAAACTATAAAATAAAAATCCCCTAGAATTGGAGTTGAGAGACAGTTGTTAGCCACCATGTTGTTGCTGAGAACCACCATGGGTCCTCTGCAAGAGCATCCAGTGCTCTAATTATTGATCCATCTCTCTAGTTCCAGGTAATACTTATTTTAACTCACAGTTCCGAAGTTCTTAATGCAGCAACAGATCATTCCCATGCATTTGTCCTGAGCAGGCAAATATCATGACTGGGAGAGTCTGCAGAACAGACTGTTCAAGTGAGGTGTTTAGGGATCAGAGAAAAGATAGGAAGAAAGAGGAAGAAACCACTTCCAAGGGTAGTTGCCTGCTTCCTGCAACAAGCCCCACTCCCTAAAACTCTACTACCTCTAAATAGCCAAGGACTAAGTATTTCTTGGAGCATTCAGAGACACTGAAGATTTGAGCCAGCGCAAACATGCATTCTAAAGATAAGTATATTCTCCCTACGTTACAGATATACCAAACACAGTGAGTATAAATATATAGGCTGTGCCACACTGTTCCATAGACTGCAGGTTCTATCTCTCCCCACACAAGCTCCTGATAAACTGCATCCTAAATGTCTGTGGGTTTTAGTGTCAGTGCCCTGCAAAGTGCAGAGCCTGGTGTGAAAGCATAACATTTTCTGTTTGCCTTACACATCACAGTTAACAATTCGAGCAGATGAGGGAGGGGGACTTGATCGGGGGAGGGGGAGGGAAATGGGAAGCGGTTGCGGGGATGAGGCAGAAATCCTTAATAAATAAATAAATTTAAAAAAATTCATTAACAAGAAAATAAATAAATAAATAAATAAATAAATAAATAAAAACAAAAGTCGACTCCAGTGGCACTAAGTACGAGATGAAGCTCACTGTCAGCGGCCTTAGTTTGCTTCACTGTTGCTGTGATAAGCACCATGATCAAAATCAATGTTGTAAGGAACGAGGTTGTTTAGCTTACAAATTAGTCCACAATGGAGGAAAGCCACTGCAGAGACCACAATGGATGCTCTTAGTAGGTTGTTCAGCTACCTTTCCTTTCAGTCCAGGCACATCTGCCCATGGATATCACTCTCCACAGTGGCCAGGGTGCTCCTTCATCAATTAGCAATTGAGAAAATGTCACACAAGCATGCCCATGGGCAGATATCCTGATGGAATTTTCTCAGTTGAGGTTCCCTCTTCTCAGGTATGTCAAGTTGATAACCAAGATTACTCATCACACTGACTAACTCTGAAAGTTAATTTTTTCACATCCACTACCCTTGCAAAGTGGTATGAGCTATTCATATTTAAATATGAAGACTGGAATTGCATGGTAATTACAACAGTTAAACATTGTTGCCATGTGTCATATCCAGTGAGATCCAAAACAGGAAAGGTAGTTTGTCTGCCTTCTGGACTTAAGAACTATATTATAACATTGGTCTTCCCTCACTCCCTCTATCTTTTTCTTCTAAAACATTTGAGAGCATGGCTGACGCCATGACCAGGGTGAGTGAAATATACCCTGAGTGGTTATGAAGCGCAGGGCCACAGGGATGCTCCTGTGTATATCCCCAAGGTCTGAGTATGGGTTTCTGTTGTTCATTGGTCAGTAGGGAAGCTACTGAACTGTATGGATGGACCAGTCTTTAAGAAAATGTACTGCTCTTCCTAAAGACCCAGATTCACTTCTCAGCACCCACATTGAGCAGCTCACAGCTTTCTCTTTAACTCCAACTCCAGGAGATCTGACAGTTCCTTCTGGCTTCCACAGGTACCTGCATATACACATCACATGTACATACCACATACACACACACATGCACACACACAACACACTTAAATGTTTGTTTTTTAAATTAGAATCTGTAAATCCCTGACTTTTAGGAATGAATTTCTGTTTAATCACTGTGCTTTGCAAAATAAATAGCTTAATTGCAAACAGTACATAAAATGTTACTTATCCTTAATTCACTAATATTAAGCTTATATTATTTCACATTTTCAAATATTACCTGGTAATATCATAAATTGTTATCGTTACGCAGACTAGAACAACTCATATCAAATGGAAAGACACTTAAAGTATTTAAGTGATTCATAGTTGCCTCAGGTTTTAAAATTAATAGAGAGCAAGCAGACTGATGATATATTTTTGTCTGAATAGAAGGCAGTTATAATTTCTAAAGGAATTAGAAGCACATGAAATTCATATGGGTTGCCTTACACTGAAATTATTTAAAATGGATTATTCCTTCATAAAACTCTGTCTCCAGAGGCATTCCGCATAATACTCTCCTATGAAAAATGATTTTCCAGATAAATTACTTAAAATGAAAGCAGGTGATGGTATTTATTAAAACTATGCAAATTTCATTTATATTTCTTGAAAAACTAATTAATCTCTAAAAGTGACATGGAATTGATTCAAAGTCTCCAGAGGCTCACTGGACCAGAGGTCACCCACCACGAAAGAAACTTGAGCATCACTTCAACCTTTAGGCCACTCCTTGGTTTCCAGAAGAACTGTGAGTAGCTTTTAGGCAATTTCTTATATTGGCAGTGGGGTGAGTCCTGTGTTCTGCATCAGTAATTTACCAATCATGCATGACCTTAAATGGTCCTCTGATAACTCTTCTAGCTTAGTGAACCAGCAATCTGCAAGGACAGAGGCCATAAATAATCACAGAGCCCTGTGGCCTTTCTACACCCAACTTGTGAGTTTTACTGTTTATTGGCATTGGCTCATAGTCATTGAATTTCTGAATGAGTAACTCCCAAAATTCTTTATTTTTTGTCATACACTTTTCTGTTTAAATTTGACTCACTATACAGAACAATAACTTGAATAACTATTAAGAGAGTTGCAGAGAATTAAATTTGGTATACGCTTTGGACATACTGCTAAGTCCAACTTCTTAGTTTTTTGTTTTAATTTTTTCTTTCATTTTTATATGTATGAGTTTTTTTGCCTCCATATATATCTGTGTACAGCATACATGCCTGGTAGTCAGGGAGGTCAGAAAAGAGCATCAGATTATCTGGGACTGGAGTTAAAGACAGCTGTAAGTCACCCAGTGGATGCATTGGACCTGGATCCTCTCTAAGAACAGCCAATGCTCTTAGTCACTGAACCTGGTGAGTCTCTTCTTAAGGATTCCTGATATTTCTCGTGCAGAGACCTTATGTTTAGCTTTCCCCAGATAATAAGCCTCTAACTTGTTTAGGGAGCTAAAGTGGAAGGTCAGCTCTCTGTCTGCCCCAAAGAAACAGGATCCTGTGGTTAGAATTCCTCAGATTTACCCTTCTCTCTCAATTCAAACCAATCTCCAAATGAGCTGATACCATAGTAACTCAAGTCCTGAAGCATCTACAGAATCCTTTAAAGCTCACTCTCCTTCAGGTACTTGTTGTGCCACTAAGTATCCATCTCCTCTTCAGAGTCCAAGATCTTCCCTCTACTTTCTCCTCATTCTCCCATATATCAGAAATTTAACACTATTACATTCTTTCTTCCTTCTATGTAATAGATTTGTAGAGTGAGCATGAGAAGATGCACAATTATATTTGCCAACATTACTTAAATTCTACCCAGTAAGTAATTCTTTTCATGTAACAAAATCCTTTTCTTAATTGAAAAGTCCAGTTGCTTATCCTCCTAAACACTAATTGTGTGGATAGTTCTAGAATTAGATAGTATTTCATTTGAACTATGTATAACACTGTAAGAATTAGTGTAACTTTTATGAAAAGGTGTGTGTGTGTATGTGAAATATGTTAGTGTGTGCATGGTGTATGTGAGTGTGTGTTGTATATATGTATGTGTTTGTGTGCATGCTGATAGGTCTTGGCAGTTTAATTGTTATGGATTAAAGCTAACATAAAGTTACTATATGGAGACTTAATATTAATTCCATTCAAAGAGATATTAAAAAGCATAGATAACTTTTCAATATCGTTTATTTCAGTGAAGCAGAAAATGGAGGGTAGCCATGCATCATGGCCATTTCCTGTGTTTTAACTGGTTCAGGAGAGACATGCAGTTCGGGAAATTTGTTTTTCCACACATTTTCAGGTTAAGAATTGGTTTGCATACTAATGATTTTTAGTGCTGTGAAATAAAATTATATAAGCTACTTTTTTTTTTAATTTGGAGACAAATTATTCGTTCAACAAAAGTATCAGGTAAGAAAAGCACAAAGCACCGTGCCATTTTGGGGCCCAGAGCACACCAATGCCTTCATTTGTGTCTTTGGTTTTCTCTGTACCTGGGTTTATTTTGTTTAATAAATACCATGAAATGAAACCAGATCACCATTGATTACTTTAATCTATTCAGTGTTTCTCTTATTGTCTCACAAAGCTCGCTACAAGGTGGTTCTCATCATTCTCTGGCTCCTTTCTATACAGCTTTGTTAAAGAAATATTTATTAGTTTTGTTTTGTTCTTTTTATCTTAGCTTTGTGTTTAAATCATTGGCAATCACACTACATGCACTCCCCTTGGACATTTGGGTTTCTATTCTACATTGTGCTATTGAGACTCATCGTAAACATAAGTTTCACTATTTTAAATACTCCATTTGTGTCTGTGATGGTTAATCTTGGTTGTCAAGTAGACTGGCTTTGGAATCAACTAATGGATTTATGTTATCTGAAGTGGGAAGACCCACTCTAAATGTGATAGGTCTATCTGGTGGCAGTCACATAAAAGGAGGATCTGTTTTCATTTACATCACCTTCCCGTCATGCTGGCAAGTTCATCTATCTCGTTCATGCCTTGCTAAGAGTTCACCTACTCTGTTGCTGCCTTGGCTGCTGCCATCCTTTACTGATATTGAAACTCAACTTCTTCAACCTTCAGAGGAGGTCCAGGGACAAGTGACTACTCAGTAATCCTCCAGGCCATCAACAAATGGCCTGGAAGTATTGAGGCCTTCATCCTTCTGACTCCATATCTCCAGTGTGAAAACCCTTGGCGGGGGTACCACCCAGACTGCATATCTGAGCCAATCCAATAAGTCCTGCTTTAAAGTACCCACCCTATCAGTTCATTCCTCTAGAGAACCCCAACTAAGACAGCAGCTGTAGCACAGTTCATTTTCTCACCTTTTCTGTCCACAGCAATTGGATTCTAATCACACTGACACCATACTTCTCTAATCCTGTCCTCCAGTTTGAGAATCTACAACTATGTACCTTAGCACCAGATGAAAGACTCCCCACTGCTCAATGCTACAAACATGTTTAATCAGCTGCTCCATCTTGAACGGAGTATTACAAACCAGTCTGACATCATAGTGAGACTTGAATCCAAAATCAAAATGTGGGAGCCTAGGCAGTTTGGATGCTCACCTTTGGAGACCTGGATAGAGGTGGGCGGTCCTTGGGCTTCCCACAGGTCAGGGAACCCAGATTGCTCTTCGAGCAGATGAGGGAGGGTGACTTGATCAGGGGAGGGGGAGGGAAATGGGAGGCGGATGAGGGGGGGAGGCAGAAATCCTTAATAAATAAATAAACCGCCAAAAAAAAAATGTAGTCCTTAGTAGTAGGGAAGTTTGAATCAATGCAGATGATCCATCCCAAGAGTTTAAACACCATTGCCCTTTTCCTAACTTTCACACACCAATCCCCTCTGCTTTAGATAATCACAGGGCAAGGCACCAGGCAACTGTAGACTCTCCACCTTATACACCCAAACTGCCCAGGAGAGGTTCCAGTGAGTCATGCACTGTTTGCTCTACCCAGACCTGACTTCTGGCAGAAACCCTACTACATACTCAAGCTTCACAGTTCTCTGTCCTGCATCTCCCATTGTGGCCCTTTTCCATTGTAATCCTTCCCACATTATGAGGATGCATCTGAGAAGATTGGGCTTCCTTTGAGAAAAAGGGGGCTTTCCAGGCAGATTCCAAGATTGGAAGGGGCTCACTCTGTTATCCATGGTCAAGTGTAAGAGGATGCAGGAAAGTTAACAAAGGCTTTACCCCCCTGAAAAGCTATGCTTTTTTTCCCCTAAGAATTTTATCGCTTTGTATGTTGCAGAAACTTATCATTTTAAACCATTTTTTCCTTTGATTACCAAAGTCAAATCCACAACTTTATTTCAGAGCAGAGATGTGCAAACCTTTTCTGTTTAGAATCAGATAATAAAGTAGTGTCTGTGCATGCCTTTGATCTGAGGACTTGGGAGGCAGAGGTACATGGAGCCTGGTCTAAGAGGGAGTTCCTGGACAGTCAGGGTTATACAGAAAAACTCTGTCTTGAAAACAATAAAAATAAAAAAAGGACACAACTAGTAAATACTTTAGGCTTCCCATACTAACAGCCTTTGTTCCAATTATGCAGCTCCTTTGTAGAGATGTGTGCAGACAACAAATAAATCCATAGGCCATGTCCCTAGTGCACAACTCCCATACACTCATCCATTGTTGGTAGGAATGCAAACTTGTGCAACCACTATAAAAAGCAGTGTGGTGGTTTCCCAGGAAATTTGGGATCAACCTACCCCAGAACCCAGCAATACCACTCTTGGGAAGATGCCCATGAGATGCCTTATCATATTACAGAAGTATTTGTTCAACTATGTTCATAGCAGCATTATTTGTAATAGACAGAACCTGGAAACAACCTAGATGCTTTTCCATGGAAGAATGGATGAAGAAAGTGTGGAATATATACACACTAGAGTACTACGCTGCGGTAAAAAACAATGACTTCTTGAATTTTGCATGCAAATGGATGGAAATAGAAAACACTATTCTGAGTGAGGTAACCCAGACCCAAAAAAATGAACATGGGATGTACTCACTCATAATTGGTTTTTAGCCATAAATATAGGACATTGAGCCTATAATTCACGATCCTAGAGAAGCTAAATAAGAAGGTGAACCCAAAGAAAAACATATAGTTATCCTCTTGGATATGGAAAGTAGACAAGATTGCCGGGAAAAAAAATTGACATCTTGGGGTGGATTGGGATGGGGATAAGGGGAGATGGGGAGAGCTTGGGGGAATGGGATGGTTGGGATAATGGAAGGATGGATATGGGAGCAGGGAAGTATATATCTTAATTAAGGGAGCCATTTTAGGGTTGGCAAGAGCCTTGACTCTAGAGGGATTCCCAGGGGTCCAGAGAGATGTCCCAACTAGGTGCTTGGGGAGCTGAAGAGAGAGAGCCTGAAATGGCCCTATCCTATAGCCACACTAAGGAATATCTTGTATATCACCATAGTTCTATATCTTCATTTGGAGATGAATGAAGATAGAGACAGAGACCCACGTTGGAGCACCAGACTGAGCTCCCAAGGTCCAAATGAGGAACAGAAGGAGGGAAAACATGAGCAAGGAAGTCAAGACCACGAGGGGTGCACCCACCCACTGAGACAGTGGGGCTGATCTATTGGGAGCTCACCAAGGCCAGATGGACTATGACTGAAAAAGCATGGAATAAAACCGGACTCTTTGAACATGGCAGACAATGAGGGCTGATGAGAAGCCAAGGACAATGGCACGGGGTTTTGATCATATTACATGTTCTGGCTTTGTGGGAGCCTAGCCTGTTTGGATGTTCACCTTCCTAGACCTGGATGGAGGGGGGAGGACCTTGGACTGCCCACAGGGCAGGGAACCCTGACTGCTCTTTGGACTGGAGAGGGAGGGGGAAGGGAGTGGTGTGTGGGGAGTGGGGGGAGAGGGGGAAGGGAGGCGGGGAGGAGGTGGAAATTTTTAATAAAAAAAGTAAAATAAAATAAATACAGTAAAAAATTAAAAATAAAATTTAAAAATTAGAGGCTGGCAAGTTTTGTTCCTCAGTGTGAAGTCTAATGGCAGCACTTACAGAGAAATGAATTGTACCTTTTGATAGTCTACCCACATATGAGACTCTCTCTAAGATGCTTGTTTTATATATGTATCTAAGTCATCTCTTTTTCTTCATTGTATGGACCACCAACCATTTTATTGGCCAAAACTTTCAATTTTACATGCATATCTGTTCCATTGTATTCTTTTATTATACTTTCAAACATTTTATCTCTATAAATTACATATCTCTTATAAGCCATGACATACATTTAAATGCCATAGGTCCAGACATTCTTTAGATTCAAAGCAATAGAAAACAGGTTTCACTATTGTTTAGAAAAAGAGAAGAATATTAAGTTTGTTTTCTAAAACCTTAATAAACAAATAACCAAGACTTTAAAGAGGCAATATACTACAAATTTGTCAACATTTGTGATATGTGTGCTAAAGTTTTCTCAATATTTAAATTCTAGATTTTAATATTTAACAATCAAAATACATAATGTGTTTTTTGGGGGATCAGAGATCCCCTAAAATTATAGACAAGAAGGGTCCTCTAGAAGCACCAAGCAGTTCATGCTCCTCCAACCTCACCACATAATTCAGTGAGTGCTCGGAGCAATGCAGGCCAGGGGATTTTAGTCATCACAAAATTTTGATCCACATCATATCCTTAAACAGAAGCAAACCAGGTCACAGGCTTTTGGAGTAGGCATGAGACCCAACACCTTCTTTACCACATGGAAAAATTCACCCATGTTAGTTCTTAAATTTGAACTACAATGGATACTCAACTGAAAAGAAATTAAAATCATCTATTCCTACTCTGTACCCACAGATTTTACTCATGGTGTATCCTGTGGAGTTGGAGGTATACACATGTATAACCTCTCCTGCCTGTATGGAGGCCAGAGGTCAACATCTGATATCTTGCTCTGCTAATCTTCGCATTGTTGATTTTGAGACAGAGTCTCTGGCTGAACCTGGAGTTTTCCATTTCAGTTAGACTTGTTGGCCATCAAGTCCCCAGACTCTGCCTTTGCTCCCTTAGAGCAAGGGTTACATATGGGTGCCCCAGAACTCAGCCTTTATGTGAGTGCTGGGGATCAGAAATCAGTTCCTTCTTAATACATTGAGTCATCTTCCCCACCTTTAAATCCAAGTTCTCAACAAAAAGTTCTGAAATGCCATGGTGGACATAACCATTAACACTCAGTCTTTTCTGTCTGATCTTTTTTCTGAAAACATAGAAAACCACTCTTTCTAGTCATAGAGGGTCCCAGGGATAAGATCTTTGTGAAACAGCCTGAAGGACAATGTGCATAGCTTTGAAAAAAAAATCTAACATCTATTACCTTGCTAATATTAAAAGTTATCAGTCATCTCTATCAATATGTGTATAAAATATTACATCTGATTTATAAAATTTTGCATTTATAAAATTGGATAGTGGATTGATGTGGTAACAAAACAATTTCTTTACATAGATATATTTTCTTATTTGAAAAAAGTGGTATTGTCACAATTTGCATCCTCATCTTTCATCAACAGTTCAGTAGATAGTTAGTTGCCACAGTTAATGCCAACAGTACATGGTTTACAACAAGATTATTTCCTAATTCTATCACTTTTTTTATTCACTTGTATTGTTTCCTCTTGTTTTACTTCCCTCCATTTTCTGAATCATTGGTAAGATATATAGTTACAGGGTATAAGAGATGCCTCTGCAGTTTAAAACTCTTGTTCTAGTTCAGGGGATGTAACTCCCTCTTCTGAGATCTTCTTGCACAAGGCGTGCATGTGGTACACTGATGTGCATGTGGGCAAAACAACTCATATGCACAAAATAAAAAGAACCTAAAAATAAAAATTAAAAAAAGCATGGCTACTAATGGTAAAGTAATGTTTATTTTGTTTGTTTGTTTTGTTTTGTTTTTTGTTGTCTAACTTCTAAATTATGAGGATTAGAATTTGCTTAAACATAAAAAATATTTAATTAAAATTAAATAGTAATCCATATTCAAAGGAAAACAAACAAACAAACAAACATATCACTAAGGCAAATGTTTATTTATGTGTTCCTCACCAAGGCCTGCCTTCTGCAGAACCAGCAGTGTTAGGGATGTGGATGGAGAAAGGAGAACACATGAGCCTGCATTACTCACCAGCTGCTGTCAGAAATGAGCAGCAACCTGCTAATTTGCTTGGCTTTTGGAGGCCTTACTCAATACTTATACTTGGAAGCATTGATCCAGAGAAAGAAGGGATAATTTATCCACCAGTTTCCCTCTGCCATTACTGAAAAGCTGAGTGCCCACATGAGACTAATCCAGTTCTACTGTATCTAATTACTCTAAAGCAAAAAGAATCTCCAGGACAGAAGAAAAGAAACACAGGAATAGAAAAACAGACTTACTGTCAGCTGTGAACACATGGGGAGTCACTGATGTGCTGGAGGTAAAACAAGGCACAAGAGTCTCCAAGGTGCATGAAAGGGTAAAAGTGGACATGTAAGACTAACGCAAATTCGTTTGATTTCTGGGTCACTCATTCTCTAGCTGCCTCTTCCCATTGCCTCTCTATGAGTCCTTGTAGACTACATGACTTTACAGACCCAACAAAGCATAATACAGATGTTATGTTTCATATTAACTATAATTATCATACAATTTTCAAATCACCACAGCATATTTTTGTGCTGATGGTTTCAATCAGGCCATTTTCTTTCTTTCTTTTTTCTTTTGGACACTACATTGTTGACAGAGGTTTTCTGTCCCACCTGGTCCCACAGGCATTCAGTCCCAAAAAGCCACACAGAGGTCAACATTACTTATAAACTGGTTGGCCTATTACCTGAGACTTCTTATTAACTCTTATAACTTACATTAACCCATAATTCTTGTCTGTGTTAGCCACATGGCTGAGTAACTTTTATCAGTAAGGCATTCTAATCTTGTGTCCTCTGTGTCTGGGTGAGGACTGCAGAATAAGCCTTTCCTCTTCCCAGAATTCTCCTGTTCCAGTTGCCCTGCCTATACTTCCTGCCTGGCTACTGGCCAATCAGAACTTTATTAAACGAATACAAGTGACAAATCTTTCAAATCTTACTTTTCCTTTTAGACAGAAAAGGGGGAATGGTGTGGGAAATCCTTCTGTATATGTGTTGTTTTTATTGATTAATGAAAAAAGCTGCTTTTGGCCAATGGCTTAGCAGAGTAAAAGCTGGCTGAAAGAGACATACAGAGAAAGTATGCATAGTCAATGAGAAACCATAAAGCCATCAGAGGAGAAAGTCGCAAGCTGCTAGGTGGAACCCTACTTGTAGGCCACAAATCTTATGGTAAAATATAAAATAATAAAATGGGTTAATTTAATATATAAGAGCTAGCTAACATTACACTTAAGTGATTGGCCAAACAGTTTTGCAAATAATATAGTTTCCGTGTGTTTATTGTGAAACCAGGTGGGACAACAACCTCAGCCAACACTACATCGCATGCTTGGGCAATATGCTTTTAAGAAAAAGTGTTTGAAGCCAGGCGATGGTGGCGCATGCCTTTAATCCCAGCACTCGGGAGGCAGAGGCAGGCAGATCTCTGTGAGTTCGAGACCAGCCTGGTCTACAGAGCTAGTTCCAGGACAGGCTCCAAAGCCACAGAGAAACCCTGTCTCGAAAAACCAAAAAAAAAAAAAAAAAAAAAAAGAAAAGAAAAGAAAAAGTGTTTGAGAATCTTTACATACCCCTGACCATCACACGTACAAGCAAGTATTCTTCTGGGGCACTCGAGTTCTTTTGATGAACATTGACATCAGCAGATCAATCTCCAAGGGTAAAGTTGCTGGTTAGTGAAGGAGTGGCCATTTTTGGGAGATTTTGAGGGTTATAGATAATATATACTAGATATTTATATATCTGGTTAATTTTTAGAATGCAATTAATTTGTTTTCTGCTGATATGATAAAGTACTCTGGCTAAAAGCAAGTTGGGCAAAAAATGACTCTATTTGATTTATTATTCATCCCCTGGGGAAGCCATGATAGAAATTAAATTTGAGACAGAAACTGCGGCAGAAACTCTGAGGGAATTATAATTTACTGGCTTGCTTTCAATGGCTTGCTCAGCTGTTTTTTCACATGGCTGAAGGCAACCTCCACAGAGAGGCAACTGCCCATCTGGGCCCCAAGAAAATGTGTAATAGAGGCAATTTTTCAGTTGAGGTACCTGAGTGATGGTAGGTTTGTGTCAGTTTAACAACTAATGCTAACTATGATGCTGTAGGATGTAGGAGGATCATCTGTCTATGTGTTACTTTCATTGGTTAATAAAGAGACTGCCTTGACCTTTTAATAGGGCAGAAAATTAGGTGGGTGGAATAGACAGAACAGAGTGCTGGGAGGAAGGCAATGAGGCAGATGCCATGAGCTCTGGCCCAAGATGGACATAGGTTAGAATCTTCCTGGTAAGCCCCCACCTCGTGGTGCTACACACATTAATAGAAATGGGTTAATCAAGATGTGAGAGTTAGCCAGTAAGAGGTTAGAGCTAATGAGATAGGGAGTATTTAAATGAATACAGTTTCTGTGTAATTATTTTGGGTAAAGCTAGCCGGCAGCTGGGAGATAGGTGACAGGAAGCAGCCTGCCGCTCCATCTACACTATGACATATGTGTAGACATATCACATAGCAGTGATAGCATTCATTACCTTTATGTATTATTAATAACCAACCTTTTACTTTTATTTGGCATATAAAGAGAAACATTTTAGATAACATTACTAACATTATTCTTAATTATATCACTGAGATGGAAAACCCTCTATTTGTTCTGTGCTTTAATGCACTTGACTAAGGGAGCTGGAGAGTCAGGAGTTAGGAGCATAGGTTCTTCCAGAAGGTCTGGGATTCCCAGCACCCAGATGACAACTTACAACTATTTGTCATTCCAGTTCTAAGGAATCTGATGCCCTCTTCTGTCTTCCAAAGGCGCTGCATTCATATCAGGTATTCCAGACTCACCTGTCTTTCTCTACAGAGCACAATGTCCTGGAGGGAACTATATCTTAGTTTTCCCAGACCTCAAATTGCTCCGGTTGTTTCTGAAGCCACTCTAATACCCAATTACATTCTTCTTTCACAAGGGGTGACTTGTACACTAACCTTGTCACCTCAGGCAGATTTCACATACATACTATCCTATACATATACACCCTATTTTATTCTGAGTTTGTATTGGCTGGTTTCTTCTCCCTAAAGCATGAAGGGTATTGATTATGACCACTACTATAAATGTTGTCTTATATAAATGATTGCAGTTCTGAGGCAGTTAAGCATACAGCTATCCTTCCACAGATACTAACAAACTACAAGCATTTCTTAACAGCTCTCTTTCATCCTTTCCACATAAATATTTACTGGGTAAGTGGGACATGATGAGAGAAGGCCCTGGACATTCTTACACTGAGTATCTGCAGGAAAAGGGGAAAGTCACAGGGTACCCATGTGGTTTCAGAAAAGCATGGGTGATTGTAAGAAATACTTTAAATCCTGCATTTATTTGTGTTGTTTAAATGAACTCAGCAGTTACTGGGAACATTTTTATGGTTTTAAAGAATATAGGAACTAGTGAGATAATAAAATGATTGTATCACAGTGAAAACCAGACTGTGGTTTTATATATCATAAAGTATTTGATTCTAGGATTGGATTATTTAATAATTAACAACTAAAGATGGCCCAAATCTAGAACAGAAACAAACTGATATCTATATTGTTATGGTTTTTGGTCCTTGGTCCCTTTAAGAGGCAAGCCACGCCCACTCCTGGCAACCCCTGACCTCTCATCACCATCTTGGATTTCTCTCTGTCCCCTCTTGGAGCACATGTGTCTTCTCATTTTCCCCCTTCTTCTGTCTCTTTCTCCTCTTCTCTCTCTCTCTCTGCCCTCCCTTCTCCCTCTCCCCTCCATAACCCCCTGAATAAATATTCAACATGTTGTGCCTGTCCATGTCTCTGTCTCTTGTCTGCCCGCCACCGCAGCAAATCGCCCGGGAATCTTGCAGCTCCCAGAGCCCGCTGCCTGCCTACTGCCATCTGGGACCTGCAAGCATTTTTTTTTAAAAAATCATAAACTATATCATGGAAAAGAAATTATTATACTAAGTTTGTATTGCTTTCGTTGAAATGTTGAATTCTTGTCTGAATTCAGAAGTTAAGGTAGATTCAGTTGGTAGTTTATTAAAACAGCAAAAACAACCAAGGGAGAGTGCCAAAGACCAGCCCACTGACTGTATTTTAGAAGCAAGAGTATTAACTGCTCTGCTGTTATGGGGTCTTCTGAGATGCAAACAGCCTGTGTACAATGGATTCATTAGGTTCCCTGCCTGAAGGTTAAAGGGAGGAGCCACAGGGAGCAGACAGTGTGAATTTGGTTTACAGATAAGAAAGAAAATGGGTTTTCATGGGAGCATCTTGCACTGCAGTGTAGTTAGAGATGCCATCGAGGATACCACATGTCTTCTAGAACCAGCCTTCCACAGTCTTTGCTGGACTCAGGCTAAGCTCTGACAAGTTACTGGAAAAGAGATCTTGGCATGAGCTTTGTTTATTTCAGAACTTAGCTTCTGGGGCCTTGAGTCAGTTACACACCCCTGTTGTCAGTTGGCTCAGCTTCCTGGCTGCTCTTATCTAATGTAAGGGAAGTACAGTCCATCACCTGTAGCTAAGATTGCTGCCTTTGCTGCCTATCTGTCTTTCATGCAAAGTACATAATCTTAGGCTTTGCTGTCATCTGCTTGAATAAGAATCACAGAAGAAATGACCAAGGTCTAAACAGACATTTTGAACTATTCCAAACTAAGCTTCATGAAAGAGAAAAAAATGTGAATGCTGCTTTGGATCACAAAAATTCTCTTTAAAAAAAAAGTGTGTGCAATCAGGGTTCCCTGACCTGTGGGAAGCCCAAGGACCGCCCACCTCTATCCAGGTCTCCTAAGGTGAGCATCCAAACTGCCTAGGCTCCCCCAAAGCCAGTACGTGCAGTAGGATCAAAAACCCTCTGCGATTGTTCTTGAGTTCTCAGTATTCTTCATTGTCCTCTATGTTCAGCCAGTCCGGATTTATCCCATGCTTTTTCAGACCCAGGCCAGCTGGCCTTGGTGAGTTCCCGATAGAACATCCCCATTGTCTCACTGATTGCTCGTCGAGCAGATGAGGGAGGGTGACTTGATCGGGGGAGGGGGAGGGAAATGGGAGGCGGTTGCGGGGAGGAGGCAGAAATCCTTAATAAATAAATAAATTTAAAAAACAAACAAACAAACAAAAAAAAGACTGTAGATCATGGTAATATACTGTATATTGTTTTAAAGCTAAAAGCATTTTGAATATTTTTCATAAGGAAATGATAAGTGCTTTAGGAATAAAGATGTATTGATCCTGAAAAAAAAAAAGTGTGTGGTGGGGGAGGAAGCACTACCCTAGCTTTCCAGTACAGAGGAGGACTCTGGCTTACGTCATTCATTAGGTATTGTTCTTGTGTTTATTTTTTCTAATACTGACCTCTTTGACTTAAGGCTTTAGTAATCTCATTATCTAAGGATCAATGCAATTACTGTGAGCTATTCACTGGCCAAAGTGCCTGACTCTCAGAATCTCAGGTCAAGAAACAGACATCATTTCCTCATTTCCAAGCCCAGGTTGGCATTTTCTGTTTATGGCTTCTTCTACCAGGCAGGTTTCTTCTAGGTTTGAACCCCTTATACTTCACATCCATCTGTCCCCTTGTGGTTAAACTTGCTCCCATCTGCAGCTGCATGTGCTGTGTATATGACATTTCACAGTAGTCTCTGGGAACCTAGCACTTCCTAGAAATTCTGGAAAGAAATTATCAAGTAAAGTCATTTTTGCTTCGGACGTCTACCCATTAAGTTCCATGCTCACATATTCTAGAGTCAATCTCTTCCTAAGTATATGCAAGAAGATGATGTTCCTAAGACACCCATTTGAGATTTTCCTGATTTCAATCTTAACATTACTTCTGGGGATTCTGGGATTTTCTCAGTTAAATGAGACGAAAGACCATGCTACGTTGGGAAGGCTGATTCATCATCTGCTTTTTGAAAGGAACAAGACTAATTAAAAGGTGGAAACTGCTTTTTCTTGAAGACTTGTTAAAAATAGTCTCGAAATTTATCACTGGAAGATGTGCCATAATCTGTTTTAAATGGAATTCAGTAGAGAAAAGAGAAGTATCAAATTTTAAGGAAGGTTCCTGGGAGATTCAGCTGTGGTGGCTACACACACACACACACACACACACACACACACACACACACACACATCTCAGAAAGATTGGGGAAGAAAGATCATGAGTATTGAAATATTTAAAATTAAAACAATGATAAAAGAAAGAGATAAATGAAAATATTAAATTAGCCAGCTGGTTAATTAGGCAGCCAGTAAACAGATTATTGGGTGGCTCATCTCAGATCAGAACATAACAGATTCCTAGCTCTCAGAGCCAGGAGAAAGTACAGTAATTAAGTAAGATGTTTGATGGTCTTAGGGTGATGAGCCTCAACCAGAGAAGGGCAGGCATATTGGAGATCTGGGTAAGTAGAGGGAGAATCTCTGGGATGTTTCTTCTTAACTGAACAGTTCTGTGTATCCACCTCCCTGATACACAGGCCCTAGATGGTCCTCCAGATTCTGTTGCCTCTTTGCATCCATCTCCTTGGTATGGTTGGTCTTCCTGGATCCATTAGCTCCAAATATCAATCTTCTCCATCAACTCTTTATGCTCTTTATACACAGAATAGTACCCATGATGCTTTGATCTTTTTGCCTTAGCCCACTATTTTTTTGCTTGCTTACTTGTTTCCTTCCTTCCTTTCTTCATTCCTTCCTTCATTCCTTCCTTCCTCCCTCCCTCCCTCCCTCTCTCCCTCCCTCCCTCCCTCCCTCCCTCCCTCCCTTCTTTCCTTCCTTCCATTCTTCCTTCCTTCCTTCCTCCCTCCTTCCCTTCCTTTTTCTCTTTCTTCTTCTGTTTGACACTTTAAGACTTTATACAATAAATTTTGGAACTCATCATTGCTGCCTTCTATCAAACTCTCTCTCTCTCTCTCTCTCTCTTGCTGAAACCACCATCCCCTCCTACTTTCATTTCTTCTGTTATATGTAACTTCCAGGGTCTAGCAGAGTTTCTTGTCCAAGTGTGGGTGGGAGGTCATTTACTGGGACAAGGACACTTTATCAGGGGTTACACCACTGAAGCAAATGATACCCATTCCTGAGCAAACATTAGTATCCAATAGTCCCTCAGAGAGAGGTGCCATGTCCAGAAATTGTTGTTGTTCCTGCTGCCCATCTTCACAGTCTTACACATATCTCAGCTCTCTTCTGCCATGTTTCATGAATCTCAGAGGTATCAGATAACCATTCCAGTAGGGTCCAATTCTCTACCAGCACTGATTTTGGGACCTATGTGGGTAATTGGCTTCTGCACCGCTCACCGCCTACTAGTTTCCTTTTGTACTATCTTCATACTGTGATATAAATGACTGCCTCCTCCTCTTCAGCTGCTTTGGCTGTGGGTTTTGGAATAACAGTGAGAAAAATAAGTAACACACTGGCTTTCCTTAAACCGAGCACCTCCTGTGTCAGGCTGATATCAAACAAGATCTCAGAGACTCTTGCTTCCACCGATAAGTACCAAAAGTCAAGTTGTCAGAGGTGGGAATATAAGTGAGAAAATAAATCCCATTGAATCATGAAATACATGGCTGATGGGTTTTGGTAGCATTTGAGGACACTGTAATTTATTTTTTAGTGTTCAAAAGACTTGGTCAAAATGAATGTATTTTGTTATAAAGGCCAATTTTATAATAAACATACAATGATTGAACTCAATAGGAAGGCCTGCTGTGTCAATAACCTCATGTGACAATTAATATCTGGTGGTCTGGAGTGTCTAAGTACAACTACTGTAGAGTGGTTTTTGATTTGGAAAGAAAACGTTGATTTTTTTAAAAAAAATAATTATGTAGCTCTTATGAAGAGTTAGTTGATACCCTTGAAACTGAAAGACCCTACAGACCCCTCCTCAAAACCCGCAGCTAGCATGCTCCCGGGGGAACGTCCTGTTTGCTTTAAAAAAAATTCTCCGGATCAGCAGCCAGCCTGCTCTCGTAAGAACATCCCATGTGCTTGAGAGAGCAGGATGTCTATGAGATAGGAAGACTGCAGGGCAGGATGTCAATAAGATAGGACATCAACAAAGCAGGTTGACTGCAAAACAGGATATCTATGAGATAGGAACAGTCATGCCCCCCGCCTCATTCTGATAACAACGCTTTTGCTTCTGTAAACTTGCTTTTTGCTCTTCCCTATAAAAAGCCTGCTCTCCAGTTGGCAGGTGCGCAAGTCCTCCGAAAGACTTTGCTGCCTGCAGGTACCTGTGTTTACTCAATAAACCTCTTGCTAATTGCACCCTGTGATCTGGACTCGGAGTGTCCTGGTTCTGGGGACTTCATTGGAGGAAAAGGTCCTCTCTGAGGGTTTTTCAAAACCATATAATAATCTGATCAGGGAAAGAAAGATGAGGAGGACATAATTTTCAATTAGAACCTAAGTCTGAGCCTTAACTTCAAAAATACTAAATTTGCTCTCTCTATATATGCCAATTACATTGATATCTATATAGGATGATAACTGTCAGTTTTTAAAACATGTTTCCTTCACTATAGAATTATGATTTCTGTGCAATAAATTGTAATGGTTTACATTGTGAAATGATAAATAAGTTGTTTTTCAATAATATATTTCTCATCTTTATCTTTCATGTCATATCACCATAATGATCCTTCAGGCCTTTATATTCTTGGTAATTACCCTTAAATTTTGTGTAACTCCCATGTAACAGCAGCAGTAAAGAAAAGGAGATTAGAGTTCAGCTACTGCTGAGGAACTTCAAATTAAAATATTTATGGGTTCATTGGGCTTTATATAATAACATACAGTAGCAGACCCATTACTGCCTGTCCATCTGTTCTCAATATAATTTACATCTGACTGGGAAACTAATCTCATCTGGGGAAGGTAACCAATATCAGGTGCCAGGCTCCATATTTTTTTCTCTTATGCTTTAATTTTGTCAGTGGTAATATTTATACCCAGGATGACAGGCTTAGAAAGGGAAAATCAACCTAAATGTTTAGTGGAAAGATTGACAAGAGTCAGGATAGAATTCTTCAGACCTCACTCAGTCTATAAAACAGTCTGGGGGGGGGGGATGATACCAAGCCTGATACACAATCAGAAACAGGAATCAGTGTAGAATTCTTCAGACCTCACTCAGTCTATAAAACAGGCTAAGAGGAATGGTAACAAGCCTGATACAGAACCAGAAATTGAAGTATTTAAAGACTAAAAAAAATTCCAAGTTAGAAAATTTGTAAATGCACAAATTGATCATGCATGGAATATTTATAAACTGTTTATCACTGGAGCTGTGAGATGGCCTAGTGGTTTAGAACAGGTACTAAGGCACTGCTGTTGCACAGGACCTAAGTTCAGTTCCCAGCACTCATGTAGGGCAACTCACAACTGTATGAACTCTAGTCCCAGGGGATTCATGACATCTGTAGGCAGCCACAAGTGTGTGGGCATACCCATGCAGAGACACACATACATACACATAATTATAAAATAAACCTTTTAAAACTTAATAAATATTTGTGTTTCTTAATAATAAATCCATGATTCTTAAGAAGGTCATCAGTTTTCCTTGATTCTAGGAAAAATCTGCTTCCTACATCCGTGCAAACACCACATCTATTTGACCACTGCAAAACTCATGGTAATTTGCTCTCTTAAAAACTGAAGAAACACAGTCTGTGGAGAATAATTACATACTGAATGAAAGTAATTACCAACATGAGATTGTATATCAGAATATATTATATTCTGAGTATAATCAGAAGCAAATATAAACATGTAATTTCAGGTTTCCATAATTACAAAAGAAAACTTAACTAAAACTCCGAGATCTTGGGTCAGCCAATAATTTTTACAGTTGGGTTTCAGTCTTAAAAGCACATTTCTGCAATGGGCACCAATAACTGGCTGCAGTTAGGAAGCTGTTTAAATACTCCAGGGAAGGTTGTCTCTTCTCAGTCTGATCCTGTGGCCTAAAGTCAGGTGGGCAGCTGGAGAAGAATTGAGGGTGGACAGAGTTGAGACAGCAAACACTGGGAGAAGGTGTGAGAAAGAGTGACTCCATGTGGACAGATAAACTGCCATGTACCTCTGACCCATGATTCCTTGGCAGAGTTGTCTCTCAGGAGAAGGTAATATCCTAGCACCAAGGGCAAAAGTGCTCCAGATTCACAGAATTCAGAAATAATTAAGTCTACTGTCATCCAGATTATCATGAGCTGAAAAGTAAGGGATGCTACATGAAACCTGACTCAGGCCTTGGAACCTATTATGACTTTGTGATCACAGGACATATGATAGAAGAGTTTCACTGAGATCCTTCAGTGTTTGCAAGAATGGTATCTGCTTGTGCCTACAGAAATTATACTAGCAAAGCCTTTTGGAAATGAAGTAAATGGGAAAAAACAGCCCAGCTACAAGTCCCTCTTTGACAGCTATACATTTATGTACATTTTATTCACCAAAACTAATACAATTATGAAATCAAAGCAAAATTAAAATGTAAAGTTACTGTGACTTGAAGCAATTGTACTTACAGAGTAAGATCCATTTTCATTTACCCAACCATTTACCCATCTAGACATCCAGCAACCCATCCACTTTATCCACCCACCCATTCATCTATTAACCTACTCATCTCCTCTTCCATTTACCTGCCCCCATCTATAAAACCATCCACTCACCCACCCACCTATAAATCCATCCATTTATCCATCCATCCATCCATCCATCCATCCATCCATCCAACCTTCTATCTACCCATTCATGTACCTCCATCCAGTCATCCATGCATCCATTCATCCCTCAAACTATCTGTCTTAGTTAAGGTTTCTATTGCTGTGGAGAAACACCATGACCACAGCAAAATTTATAAAAGAAGACATTAAAGTAAAGCTGGCTTACAGTTTCCGAGGTTTAGTCCATTATATTCATGGTAAAATCATAGCAGCACGCATGCAGGCATGGTCCTGGAGAAAGAGCTGAGAGTTCTATGCCTTGATCCATGGGTATAGCTTGAGCATAGGATATCTCAAAGCCCACCCACACAGTGACACACTTTCTCCAACAAAGCCAAACGTACTCCAATAAAACCACATCTCTTAGTACTGCCAATCTCTATGGGTACCAATATTTCAAACCACTACAGCCTCTACTCATCCACCCACCCATCCACTTTCTACTCATTCATCCATCCATTCACCAACCCCAGTCTCATAAAGCAAGAAATATAAAACAGGATTAACTGGTGTTAATATTTTGTATGACTGAAGATAGAGAATATAAAAGAGAGAGATGTTAATTATATGCACAAATGATTATGTCTCCAAGTAAAATAACCTCATAATTATTCCCATATTCATTTCTTGAACTGCTTAACTGGTCATCTTTATATTAATATGCAGATTGCTCTACTCTCTTGAAAAGCTCAGGACATGAGAATTCTTCTAACAGGTTTGATTTCTACCTTTTCCCTGGGTTTTAGTTACCACAGGTTAGAAACTCTAAGAGGTTCTATGTGCCCAATCATGCTTCTGTTTCCTTTTAAAAATATATTTAAATTTAGGTTACATGCATAAGAGAAAGCATGACATTTGTCTTTCTGAATCTGGCTTGTTTTGCTTAACACAATGAGTCTGGTCCATCTGTTTTTTTTAAAACTATTATGATTTCATTTTTACTTTCATTTGTGTAAAATGTCACTGTGCCTGTGAAACACATCCTCATTATGCATTTATCAATTGATTGATTTTGGTTGGTCCCATATCATGGATGTTTTGCATATCAATAAACATAGATGCTCAAAGGTATCTCCGTAGTAGGACTTAGAGTCTCTCTGTTATATACTCAAGAGTAGTTTAGCTTATTTATATGGTAGTATTTCATTCAGTTTCTTGAAGGACCTTCATATTGGTTTCCATAGTAGCTGTACCAGTTTACATATCCACCCAACAGCCATGTATAAATGTTTCTCCCCTTATATTCTTACCAGCATTCAGTGTCATTCATTCTCTTGATAACAGTCTTGACAAAATAAAACACAGCTACATTCTAATGAACTTCCATTTGTCCTTGTTTTAGCCCTTCACACCTGTTGAGAAAGTACCTCCTTATGTTACCTAGGCAACTTTTGGACTCAAGCAATCCTCCTATTTCAGTCTTCTGGGGAGCTGAGTCTACAGTCATGCACATTGGTACCTGACTATACCTATCACAATTCCTACACATCTCTGTTAGAGCATTCATCCAGATATTGTATTATTTTTAAATCTTTCTCTGTCCAAGCAGAATGGAATATCCTAGAGGAGAGAAATTCTGGCTCATGGTAAATTCTCTATCCAATATGAATGCTTTTAAAAGAAGAATAGTGATCAACACTAAATTTATATATAAGAGTCTTTCTACTTTGCACACTTTACATTGGATCCTCATGTATTGGTTCTTTTCACCTCCATGTTTGAAATTCCCCCTTGTACATTAGTATGGGCATACATATATGTGTAGTTTTAATGTCATTTTTTCCTTATTATTTTTAATTATTAGACATAAACTTCCAAACTTTGGAAGATAGCTCATATAAAAATATTTTTTAAACATTTTATTATATTTCTAGCTGCTTTTCTTTGTGATACTCATTTCGGTTGAAATAGAAATACTGTATGATGTCTAATTGAAATTGCTCATTTGAAGTGATATTCTTCATAGGGGGATAACTTTAAAATAATTTTGTAATGGATAATAAGCAAGTAATTGCACTTATTAATTAGATTACTTGTGAATTTTATCCAAAAATATGCTCTTTTGCAACGACAAACTGGGCATTCTTTATGTAGAAGCTAATGTGTTTATATAATTATAGCTAAGCAGCTGACAGGTAATAAAATAATATATTTCCTACAGAAAGTGTCAATAAAATTTCTGTTTCATATCCAGCAATCTGTCTTCAAGTGGAATGTTTCCAATCACTTGCCAAGTATTCTTCTTATATGAACAAACATACTTTTGTGTTAATTTTCAATTCAGTGATTAACCCTGGACAAAGAAACTCTTCTCAGAGGCTCTTCCAAGTGTCTCAGTCCAACATCTGTAGACCTCATTACAAACAACAAATACAACTAGAATCTCCTGTACACGTGTCCTGATTTTATCACACCTACATCCCCAAGGAATCTGAGAGCTGTGAGAAACAAAGCTGCAAATACACCCAAGAATTACTAGAAAATGGCACCAGTGGAGTGATGTCAAAAACTGAAGAGTGCGATTGGGTAAAATCTGTAAAGTTAATAATGAACAAAAAGTAAAAATTAATGACTTCAAGGTAAGATAAACAACGGCTGCTGTGGGACACTGCTCTTGTACACTGTGAAGATTTGTCACTCTCATTGGTTTAATAAAACACTGATTGGTCAGTAGCCAGGCAGAAAGTATAGGCAGGGGGACCAGACTAGGATAAAACCCCAGTACTAGGAATGAGTTGCATAATTTTGAGTTACTGGTTCAGTTTTCTTCTGGATTCTTATTACCCTGCATATAATCACATCATTATGGGTATACAGTTGTGTTTATAAGTCTGTGTGTTACTTGAGCATGTGTACCAGTTCTTAATGATATGTGTATGATCAAATTCACTGTAATATGTCAATTATTTATAGTAAAATATTTTTGACATGTTAAAAAAAACCAAAAAAGCTGAAGAGTGAAAGTCTTTCTGGATCATTTCAAAAATCACAAATTTCTCTTCTGGGTCTGTGCTTTTAAATCTGGTTTTGTCTGGTAATGGGATTGTTCATATGAAAATTGATCCCTGTATCCTCTTCTTTGTTATTCATTCTGTGTCTGTTCTATACTCTGCTCAAATTTGTTGCCATTTCCATGCCTTTTAGAACCTTTCCTTGTACCCATCTCTTG